>NC_141277.1:11280000-11825000 GCF_054856545.1 Hippocampus guttulatus | reverse complement strand
CATTTTATTCTTATTAAAATCTTAAGAACCTACTTTATTATTCCTTTTTGATACAAACTCAATAATCCTCTGCCTGCCCGAGAGTCAAGTGTGCACGTGTGCGTAGATGTGCGTGCATGTGTGTGTGTGTGTGTGTGTGAGAGAGAGAGAGGGAGAGAGAGTCCATGGACGCAGTTGGCCACAGAAGGCCCCAGTAAATGTGTAATGGAGGCATGCTTAGGTTTTGAGTCACATCCACATTGCATGTATTCATTTGACAGTCAGAATCTGCCATCTTTATGCACATTTAAAGCTTTATAAACATTTAAAAAGCTAAAACCTAATAAGAAAAGTGACTGAAAATGAAGCATTTCACGACATTGTTTCATGTGTTTTCGTCTCGACAGCTATAATAGGTCCTTTTTTTTTTTTCTAACTCCTGAGGTTATTACGGCTGATGGGTCTGCTGTTTGCTGTGATCTTTCTCCCAGCGTGCTGCATTGATTTTATGAAACCTCTGATAAATCTCAGACAAGAAGCAGACAGGAGCAAAGCTTCCTTGGATCACGCCGCGCTTTTTCCTACTGTTTGGCTGACCCGGGGAGAGCTTTATTTTGAAAAGCAGTAACAGAGAGGCGCACTGTGATGCTGTTTGGACATCCTTGATTGCATCTACGCTCCATTTACTTTTTTTTTTTTTTTGCTCCAATTTTCACCCATTGAAGCACTGAAATTTGCATTTCAGTTAGGTGGTGCCTCAGTCTGAACACTAGGCGGC
The DNA here is from genome assembly GCF_054856545.1 of Hippocampus guttulatus. NCBI lineage: Eukaryota > Metazoa > Chordata > Actinopteri > Syngnathiformes > Syngnathidae > Hippocampus > Hippocampus guttulatus. Next base: position 11,824,243 of record NC_141277.1, on the reverse strand, counting down.
GCTGTATTAAAGGAGCAAATACATATATAGATAAAGACCAAATAAGAGACGACGAACAAATGGTGTCTGCAGCGACAGATTCATACATGATGGGCTAGCAAATAATAACATGAAAACGCTGCAGAGAAATCAATTATCAATTCATTCCAATTAGGCGCTCTTAGCGAGTGGCTATGTAAGATGGCCGCCGGCTTCACTTCTTGTTAGTCTTGCTCGTTCGTCCATTCGCTGCAATTCCGTAGCAGGGAATAAATAAATGGGAATACAGATGTCATGGTACCTCTGCGTTAACTACAAAATAAAGTCAGCTAAAAGAAACACAAGACCGTGACAGGTTACCAGAGGCAATACTTTGTCACTTAATCTATGTTTTATGATGGCTACACTTTGACCCTGGGAAGGATCATTTCTATTTCCATTATTTCCCAAGGAGAAAAATGTTTTTAAATGCGATGGGTTTCCAACAGGAGTCCTGGTTTTGGACCTCAAGACGACCTACTGTGGTTTAAAAGAGCATCTGAGGTAGAATAATCCATTTGGAAACAGCGTTCCAGTTTTATTTTGAAATCTAGTGCGCTATCAGTCACTTGATGTCATTAACCTAGCATTTAGTTCACTTTGGTCCATCTGTAGGCGTTCCGTTCGGAGCAAATTATCTTCATTAAATTTGTGCTAACGCTGAAGTGTGCGCGCAGGCTGCCGGGGGCACCGAGGATTACACTCGCGGCTTAGCAAAAGGTCAACAATATTTGATTCTCTCAAAGCTTGATATTTATATCCATCGATGTATTGACTCCACATTCGTTTTCATTATATTGCTCGAGCCTGCCTGCGACATTAGCATCCACCCTGTTCTCGTCTCCTTTGTCCGCCCCCGCAAGAGCAATTTGCGAGAGCGTGCGCATTCGAATTTCTCATTTACGACGATGCGTGATATTCAAATGAGAGGAGAATCATTGGGGACAAAGTGGATCATGCTGCATGAGAGAGATCTGAAATTGTATTGGAAGTGTTTCGTTCATCTTTTGGGCCACATCAACAAACGCAGCTCTCAATTAGAACATGAAAAGCCTCATCATTACATAGAGAACACTTCCCTTCTTCAAGTGGTCATGTTTCCGTAACTCTTTTCCATCTTTCTTCTTGGAACTCCGCCTCTTTGCAAAGATGGAGATGTAGCCAAATCCTCAGCCCCTCCCCTCCTATGTGCCAGGGTCACGCTGTCAAAATGACTCTTTTTTTTTTTATTACAGTTCATAAACAGCGGCTCCCCCAGTGGCCTCGGGAAATTTCACATAAACTTTGATCAAACAGACGTTAGCCTCACTGGTCCTCTAGCGCCTCTCTCCGCGCACCAAAATAGCTCCGCTCAATCACAGGCAGAGAAAACACGGCGAAAACAGTGCAAATAGCAAGGCAGTCACTGATATAGCAAGTCATTATTGACCGGGACAGCAGGGGAATAAAGCTCATATAAAAACAATAAGTTACTCTTTGCCTTTTCCCCTTGGCGAAGCTTCTCTGCTACAGTGGAAGTGGAAAAGCAAGGCATGTGCAGGCAGTAAACTTGACGGCTTAGAATTAATAGCTTCGAGGGGAGCTTAATCTAAAGTGAGAAAAGTATCAAAAGTACCGAACCGAGCAGGTGATTATAGTGTGTGTGTGTGTGTGTGTGTGTGTGTGTGTGTGTGTGCACATGGAGGCCGGACTCTGCACAATAGTTCTTTGTGGCCTCATCTTCCGCCATCATCCTTTTCATCAGGTTGCCAAGCGTTTTTCTCAGCAACGAAGAGCTCCCCTGTTTGCAATGGAGGTTGTCACTTTGCGCCACCCTACACTGCGAAGACACCACGGGGCAGTTCGGATTCATAAAACCCGATCTGATCCTGCATTTTCCGTCAAGGGCTTGTATAAGTCGAACGTCAATAGCTGTGTCAACAACACAAATTTGATCATTCCGGCACAATAGACTGACTATAAGCAGCCGATGAATGCTGTCGGATCCAGTGAATAACATGCACCCAGATACAATATGATAGCTAGCTAGCTAGCTAGCTATCCCTCTCTCTCTCTCTCTCTCGCTAGCTAGCTAGATAGATAGATAGAAGAGCTCCCCTGTTTGCAATGGAGGTTGTCACTTTGCGCCACCCTACACTGCGAAGACACCACGGGGCAGTTCGGATTCATAAAACCCGATCTGATCCTGCATTTTCCGTCAAGGGCTTGTATAAGTCGAACGTCAATAGCTGTGTCAACAACACAAATTTGATCATTCCGGCACAATAGACTGACTATAAGCAGCCGATGAATGCTGTCGGATCCAGTGAATAACATGCACCCAGATACAATATGATAGCTAGCTAGCTAGCTAGCTATCCCTCTCTCTCTCTCTCGCTAGCTAGCTAGATAGATAGATAGAAGAGCTCCCCTGTTTGCAATGGAGGTTGTCACTTTGCGCCAACCTACACTGCGAAGACACCACGGGGCAGTTCGGATTCATAATCTAGCTAGCTATCCCTCTCTCTCTCTCTCTCTCTCGCTAGCTAGATAGCTAGATAGCTAGATTGATAGATAGATAGACCCTTAGATACTGCCTACCTACTGGCAAACATCTTAACAATGCGAAAAATGTTAGTTTCTTTGTAGGTCCCCCTGTACAATACACCCCCACCCCCTTTTACTTTAGTTTTATTCATGGGATTTTACAGTCATAGAAAGAAGAGAACATCACATCTCGTTCTGTGTGTCAGCATTTGCAATAAATGAGAGAACACAACAATTTTGAATCATCAATAATAACCCAAAGCATTTTTACGCTGGCTTTCGGGACACCTTACCTGAGGGATGGGCTGAGGCATGCGGAATCTGTTTTCTTTTGAATCTCTCCTTAAAACACACTTGTGCAGACCATTTCAGCTTCCATTATCTTGTATTCAGTCATTGTTGTGACACTTTTATCTTTTGTTTGCTCTTTTTGACCCCTATTTGTTTTGTTGGCATGCCGTAGCCTTCCTCCACTCAGACGACTGTTCATTCATCATAATTGTGCATCATTTCGTCCTTGCTTTGTTGTCAAAGCACTTTGTAAACACGTATAAATAGCACTATTATTATTACTATTATCATTATAATTCAATAGTCAGGTTCGGAGCAAAGCACTTACCTTGCCACATTTTGCGTCTGACGTTTGTTCCCGGCTTACTCAGCGTTAACGCTGACATTTTTTTTATCACTGGCTCAAAAGCTATGAAGTAAAATGCATACGGGAGACAGATTGTGTTTTTGTTTCTTATCAGTTCGTATGTTGTGAAAATGTATGTTCAAAAGAGCCCATTCTTTGACAGCCACACCAATTACACCATTTCTCCACCTCCCCCTTCACTTGCTGAAGCCGGTTTGATAGGGACAGCAGCTCTGCGGGTTAAAACACCCACTACAAATTCAGTGGTGCTGTGAATAATACATATGCAACTGTTGTTGTTGGGGGGGGGGGGGGGGGGGGGTTATTGACCCCCCCCCCCCCCACACACACATTTTGACTCTACCAGAGGTCACAATTCAATGAGGAGCCAACAACAGGCTACAAATTGCCATAAAATACTCCATCCAGCCATCCATTTTCTGAACCGCTTTATCCTCACAAGGGTCGCGGGGTGTCCTGGAGCCTATCCGAGCTGTCTTCGGGCATGAGGCAGGGTACACCCTGAAGCGGTTGCCAGCCAATCACACGGCGCACAGAGACGGACAACCATCCGCGCTCACACTCACACCTAAGGACAATTTTGAGTGTTCATTCAATCTGCAATGTATGTTTTTGGAATGTGGGAGGATACTCGAGTACCCGGAGAAAACCCACGCAGGCATGGGGAGAACATGCACACTCCACACAGGGGCCAGGATCGAACCCACGACCTCTGCACTGTGAGGTCGACGCGTTAACCACCCGCCTATAAAATACTGAATTTTTTTTTAAAAAATGTTTTAAATTTTTAAAAAATTATTCACTACCTGCAATTCATCGTGACTGTAGACGTGAGGTAGACAGCAGTGTGACACAGACACACACACACACACACACACATCCATTGCACATGCGTGTGCCGCCTGGAGGCTGATGCTTCCAGGTTTTGGATGGCAGCATCTTGGCACCCATGGGGTCCAGCGAGACCCGCCTCCGCTCGGGATCAAGGGGGGCGCAGGGTATGCCGGTGAGACCTCGCCAACGTGATTGCACGGCAGATTCAAGCCCGCATTGCGCTGCCGTCATCTCGCTGGCACCCTGCACTCACTTGGTGGGGCTGGAAACTTCCTTCTTGATATTTCTTTGACTCCTTTGGATATGCGGCTTGAGATAACGCACGATGATGAGCATTGGTCTGCATTATTGTTGGATAGTGTTCTTCATTTTCGACCAGGCATGAAGAGAATTATTGGGCCTATTGCAGTTTATCACACAGCATCCCACTGCTCATTTTGGTTTGGAGATTACATACACCACGGCCAGTTGTAATGCTGTTCTTAAAGCCATATTGTACCAGGGACTATATTTTAAAGAGCTTCAAAAAATGTGGTGAATAAAAGAGGTAGGATTTACTGGTAATCCATTGTATTTCTTCTTACTTCTTTGTGGCCGTGGTGATGTACCATCTTTCTTTGGTGGTTTTATTCATGACGGATTTGTTCAGATTTTCTTACTCTAATTGTTGTTGTTTCTTTTTTCATTCCATACCATCTTAAACTAAATGCATGATGGGTACCCAACAAGGTCGTTATCGTTAATGTAAACACACAACTCTGTTTACATTAACACATTAACACTAAAATGACGTGTTTTGAAAAAAACTAAAACCAAATCAAAAACAAGTTAATACGAAAAAAAATTACATTGAAAAATCCAAAACTATTATAATGCTGGTACCCAGACATTGGCAGACACACTCGCCTGCCCTTTGTCATGAATTACTTTGATGACTGATTACTGACAGTTGGATTATTGATTAGCTGATTCTAAAAACCCACCAGACAGGATGTCGTTGGACATTGCAAATCCTGCTGCGGGGCTGCATAAAAATATTTGACGGTGTGGATTTTTATAGGACGCCTGTTTATCTTTGTACTGGTGTCAGTGTTTACAAATGTGTTATTCTGAAAATAAATTATTCTGTATAGCTCCTCGTGTTTGTCCCTCTCAGCGTATAAGAGAATGCTGCCAAAAAAAAAATAATGTTCTGAAGCAGTCATGAAAAGTTGATTCCCGTGAAGAGGCTAACTTGGGACATCTGTTGTGAAGAGGCACTTGAATCACTATTTACCACTTTGCACATTTCTGCTGCACATCAGAACTAGTGTGTGTGTGTGTGTGTGTGTGTGTGTGTGTTTTTTATAACAGTACTCTGGCAAGCGGGAGAATTTGTTGTGTTTTTTCCGGGTCTTATTATGAGTTTGGGGCCTGTTAAAGCAGGCGAAAACTTGTGCTGTTCAAGGGGGGCTCTCAGTACCCATCAGGCCACAGCGCGTCCCTGTGAAGACGACAAGCACACAAGACGGCTTCCCGAGAAGTGTTCAGTAAACACACAACCGGTGCGCTAAAGAGGTTAAACTGCTGCGCCTGGCACAGCCAATTGTATTGATAAGCGTTTGAAGCTGCTTTACTCTCCTTGCTGGCATCACGCTTCACACTCTTTATTTGGGTTGCCACTCCAGACAAACTTCAAACCTGGGAGAGTGTGCATTGCTGCACTCAGGTGTATCGCGGCATGCCGTTTGTGCGTGCGCAGAGCCAGGGGCCTCGGCTGCCGTTTGTTTGTGCTGCCTCGATTCTATAAACCAGGCCTCTGATCTCCCAGGCAACATGCCTCCAAATTCCTCCGCTGCGCCATGTAAATATATCGGTGTCACTTTGTCTGCTGATGAAACGAGCAATAGGATAGCGAGCCAGGCAGGGAAAGCACGCAGATTAAAGCCGCCCTCTCGGCAGCGTAAGATCTCGGGCTTGCGCGTGCGTTTTGGAAGCCGGTTTGAACCAGGACGAGGAGCGCCGGCTTGAGTACATCTGTGCTTCCTGGTGACTTCTCGGTCGATCGCTGCTTTGGTTGCAACGCTCTCTCTTCGCTGTCTCGTCCCGTCTGTCGTTATGCGCTTGTTAGCCCGAGGTCCTCGTCTTGGCCTGGAGTTATCGTTGTGTCGGGCAGCTGTTTCGGCCAGCCCCGGGGGTCCTCGGAGGCAAATGGCATGTCAAGGAGTGGTCACCAAGGCAGATTGTCTTCGTCGCACTCGGCTTCACCGCCACCGGGCTCACTTGTCCAATTAGGGGATCTTTGGCCCCCCTTTAGGTCCCCAACCTGTCCTTTTGACGGATTCTTCAATGTGTCTGGCTCTAAACCCGCAACGAGCACACCTGACACCCCACGAGGACACACACACACACACACACACACACAAACATAATCGGACAGAGTAGCATGTAACAGCGCACTACTAAAAATAGTGTTCCAATATTTTATTTGAAATTCAAGACATTTACTGTCACCTTACAAAGACAAAAAGCATGACTGAGATATTAACCAAACAGCAACCAAAAAACTCATGACAAACATTATCAGCGCCTAATTGATCTTTTTGTGTAATTGTAATTTAAAATGCAATTTAAAGTATGACGTTGTTGAAAGTTTGGTTTATTGAAGGTTAAACACGTTCGCTTCCATGAGACTGTCGAAGTTCAACTGGGCAACGATTTTCCCCATTGCATATAAGTGATTCCCTGTGAGCAAGTCCCATAAACACGCTTATTTTCTTTATTTAAAAACAAAAAATCAACGTTCACAAATATATGTTTTGCTGAAAGCACTCCGCAGCAGTATTTCTCAAGCTTTATTGAGCCAAGGCACTTTTACACTTGAAAAAAAATACGCAAAGTACAGTGCATCTAAAAAGTCTTCACACCCTGCTCGAATGCCCGTTTTTGTCATATAAAAAATAACTACCGGTAACTTTTCATTTCATATCTACTTGGTAACGCCACTGGATTTTTCTCATAACCACGCCGTTAAACATTTTCACATCCTCAAATGAATTAGCCATCGAATTAACTCTCCAAAGCATGCTGTGTTTTAAAAACTGGGCTGGACTGGGTAAGCTATGGTGGGTTGCTGCAGTACCACACTGATAAAATATGTACGCAAATTAGGCTAGTTGATATTTTAAATGTATTGTGGGTAATCCCACATTTCTCCAGACATACAGCCTCTACTGAGAAGTTGAGTGACGTGGCTGATTTCATCCTTTTACTCCAGCTACCCAACAGCCTCCACCCCTACTGCCTTGACAACCGGCCACCCCTCAGCGGCGGAGGGAGGCCGTTTCAGAAATGCGTGGCCCTTCTCTGCTCTCTGCCCTCTACCAGGAGACAAAGTATGAGAGAGCTGCCAGACATCACACGGAAGCGCTGTTAAAAATACATGTATACCACTCCTCATCATTTATTGATGACCTCTCCTGCCTTTATGTTTATGAGGTGAGAGGCCTCCCCGTGGCTCTGCTCAGTGACCCCTGAGGTTGGACAAGAAACTGCCTCTTCCCTTTTAATTTCGTGCACTTAAAAATTGATTTAGGACTGACCAGTTGGATGCATTCAGCTTTTCAACCTATTCACCGACTGTGTGGCAATTAATATGCGAGAGGGACATGTGGTCAGGGAGGCGCAGGTGAAACATAGCTTCACCTTTATTTCCATTCGACTATTTTTCACATTTAGCCGAAACAGCGGCAGCTCATGCGCTCGCGCTTTAAACTGTTGCTGTGTGTTAGTAGAATGCTAACCTATCTAGCTAGCTAACTAAATAGCTTTCTAGCTATCCAGCTATCTATCAACCTATCCAGTTAGCTAGCTTGCTACGTACAGTATATAAGATCAGGCTTCCATGTCTCTCTGTTATCACCTAAATGTGTAAATCTGTCTTTCATGTCAGTGCCTCACCAGTCGTGAACCACACCACATGTCACTGATATGCAAGAGTGGTCCAGGTTGTGGAGCAGTTTCATGTTTATCATCCAAATAAACCTCAAGTGATGTTTTCCTCGCTTATTTGCTCTGGCTGAATTCTATTGTAAGGAATAACTTGGCCTTTACACTGTGAGTCAATGAGGCCCAATCCCCACTTAGATCAGCACTGAATTGTGTGCAGTTCATAGAAAATTCACCTCTGCATTTGGTAATTGGCATCCTTTTATTAAAGTTTCAGTGGAAATGCTTCGAACATAAGATATTCGGATCTGACTCAAAACGTATCGCTTTCCGCCCTGCCCTATTTCCTGAAATCCGGTTGAGCCTTTTTGTGTGTGTATGATATTTTATGCTTCTTCCTTAGAGTCACGGTGTTTATCAATATTTGATTACGAAGAATGTTGTCCAGACTGTGAGTGTTACTCCTTGACAAAAATCAGCAGAGGGCAGTTCTGGCCTAACTAGTTTGGCGCCTAAATGGTCTGCAGTGGAAATCAAAATGTGGAGTGAAAATCTAAGCTCAAACAGTATTTCATGGAATGCTGAAATAAAAGAGGCAAACATTTTATTGTTGAATGACATACAGTATTTGGCATACAGTATTAATCAGTGAAGAATATTGTCTTGAACCTTCATTAAATGTCTTTTGTGTGGACATCATGCACCAAGACTGCTGCAGATGTATTTGCTGTTTTGGGTTGTGGTCTAGTCCCATAGGCGTCCGTGGCTGGGTGGTTGGTTCCTGGAGGTCAGGGCCTCAGGGTTGGGGGGGGGGGGGGGGGTTCTGCAATGTCATCTGGTTGAAGCGTCTGGTCACGCTCCGGTATGAGCGAGCAGCGAGGCCTGTAGTAACAGCAACTTATTGATTGAATAATCTCTGTGATCTGATGTGGATATGGCTTACACCGGACCCCTGCTGAGAGCGACACGGTTTTTATGACCCACTGCTGGTGGAAACCTCCCGTCAAGACTCTGTTTCTTCCCAGCTTCTTTTGACACTCTACTACGCTCTGTGATTTGACGGAAGATTGCCTAGAAGTGATCTGAATAGAGTGCTGACTTGACGTTCAAGGCTGTAAAGGTTTGTCTTTTACTGTTTGGCACGGTAATTGAATTGAGTTTTGCTGGGATACGTCTTTGTGGTGTATTGTGCTGGGTCGCCTTATTTGTGTATTCTTCACTATTTTTCGTTACCTGAATAAAAAAATAAAATAAAATCAGACCAGCGTTCTTATGGTGAGAACGCTGCAGTACGTCAGTGGTGTGTTGGGACATTTTCCAATTTTTGTCAGAAAATATGATGAGTTCTATTGGAAAAGCTCAAATACTGTTGTGATTTGGTTGTTTTTGAAATTGCAAAATTGATTTAAAAAGCTTAGAAAAAGTAGACAATAGTAGACAATGTGTTTATTGCCCCTTGGTCCGGATGAAGTGATTGTTTGGTGTTTTGTAAGCCCATGCAGGCTTAGCCTACTATTGTGTCCATGAGACAATAAAATGTCATTCATTCATCTATCTTTTTATATCTATCTCCAGTATCTTTGGCGGTGATTTAAAGCGAGAGACAGAATAATGAAATTTTTAAGGTATAAGGAGCCGGTGTATCCACCCGTTGCCGTTTATACAACAGAAGAAGTCAAAAGCTGCCTGCGGGTACATGAACTTTGTGTTCAATTAAACAGGCCCGGATTTCACACTGAAACAATTTGTCAGCAAATTGACACAAGATCATCCTTATTTGCAGTCTTCTTACTTTGGTGACTTTTTTTATTTGGTGAGCGGCTGTGAATGTGTTCTTTGTAAAATGTGTGCCCTGTCTCAATAAAGTTTGGGGAACTTTGCACGAGACTGTAGGGCACAGTAAAATCCGCTCATCCAACCAAATTTGATGCCGTTCATTAGGGCTGTAACAAAAATACGATTTGAATCGGCTTTTGATTGAAAACATCGAATCGAGAAGAGGGAGGTGCACACTCGTAACACACACACACATACAGTATATATATATATATATATATACATATATATATATATATATATACCTGTATATATATATATACAGTATAATACATCTTTGAAGGGTATGCCACATTTTCAATACTGACAGGTTCATTCAGATTGTACAAGAAACTCATTGCATCATACCGTCTTAGCTGTATCGACGCGAATCCCACTGAAACGAACCAAATCGAATCGTTCCTCTTTAAAATGAATCGGATCGCACCCCACATGTATCAGGATGCATATTGAACTGTCGCACCAATACACTGGTAGGCTGTTGTTCGGCTTTTAGATATAGACTTGGACGGCTTTTTGCTTCTGTAAATCAAAGACTTTGAATCCTCTATGGTGGCTGTCTTTTGGTCTTCCATTTATGAAAATGATGCTCCGAGTCACCATCGCTACGATTCTAGTCCATCTGAAAAACGAGTGATTTCAGGTCTGGGAAGCAGCAGGTCCTCCTCCATTACTCCTCTCCCGCCTCCCCGTTCCATCCGCAAGCCCCCGTCTGAGCCGAGAGGAAAGCTTTCATTATTTGCCCAGATTGGGATGTCAATCCCCGCGCCCCTGACCCAAGTTGTAGTTGCAGCCCGTCATATTGGCCCAATGATTAGTGGGGTTACCTCGCCTGCAGTCTGCAAGTCTCACCGAGCTCCTCACAGGCCGATGTACCTCCAGGCAAGGATGGGCCTCTCTGGCTCTGCCATCATTTCCACTTGCTTCTGCTTCATCATCTCCTTCATCTTCTTGAAGCTCGCCGTGTCTACCACTGAGCTTCTCTTCTTGTTTTCAATCTTCTGAATCGTTTTGAAGAGCTTTCAAATACATTAATTGGGTAAAATGCATGATGATGCCAAAATTGAACAATTACGTTTCAGTCGATGTGGAAGCACATTTGATATTTGTTTCATTTTCATCTTAAAGACCTTATACCGGACTCTTTTGTATTGGTGTCAGCAGTGGCTCCGTTCAGAGGGTCACCAAGGAATTTGGTTATCGGGATTTGATTTGTGAAAATTGCTCACTGGTAATCCTACTTTTAAAAATTACAAATTGAGGTGTACTTTTGAAATTGTGCATGGCATCACCTTATTTTCAAAGGTCAAGGGCATGTTATAAACAGGTAAAAGGCTCCACAGATTTCATCTGCAGGACATTAAAATACACTGGCTAATAAAGTAGGTACTCGTGCACAATCTAATCAGAAAACTTTTAGTAGTCCCACAATGGGGACATTTGCAATGAAATTTCAAAAAAAAAAATCCAAATTGATACTTAACTCATTCACTCCCAAAGACGTTTTTAAACGTCTTTTCAGACTTGGTACAGAATTGGCTGGTACTGAATGAGTTAAAAGCCGCTCAATTTTCAGTGCCACTGTCATGTGTAATTTGAACATGATCACATTGAACTCATATTCTTAAATTATGACATTGTAAATGCCATCATGCTTTAACAGCCTTTTTATTATTCTCAATACAAATGTGTGGAAATTGATTATTGATCATTTGAATGAAACGTTTTTCTTTGTGTTCCTAAACGATGTACATTGGGTTTGTCTTATTGGGCCACTATGGTAACATTTTAACACCAGATTGTATTTTATTGAACGGTTTTTTTTCTGTTTTTTTTTTTTAATCATTATGATTAGGAATCCTCGGGATTCAGAAAAGTCGTTGATCCTTGGGCTCTTTCATTCTTGTCCACCGCCCCCCACCCTCCCACCCCCAAGCCGCCACATGTCGGGAGCTCAACGAACCCCCGATCCGCACTTCATTAACCCTGAGCCGGGGACAATCCGTGGGAAGAGCTGAGGGATTTAGTACCAGCCTTTCACATGCAAAGAAAAGAAGAAAAAATAAAAAATAAATAAAGTCACCCAACAAGACACGCGGGGCTTATTTTTTCCCCTCCTTGCTGTAGATTTTCAAGAATGACCTTTTATTGGTCATTATGTGAATCAGACACGGATCGCTCTGATGGGACTTTAATGATCTTTTGGCAAGTTGGGAGGTGTTTCATTGGGACCCCCCCCCCCCCTCCCGTTCACGCAGGCCAAGCCGTCACTGTATTTTTAATGCAATTTTCCGCTTCATAAACGCACCAGTTATCAGGCCGTCAGTCTGATATTTCACGGTGGCCAGTCCGCGGACGACCGCTAAGTGCCTGCGAGAGCCCCCGCAGAACAGGTGCCATGCGCGCACGACAGCGGGGGGGGCTGCCCCTCTCGAAGCCATTATCGACTTTCAATTAAAACCTATCAAGTCTTTTGTTCTCATCGGTAACATCGGCTCGCCCGTCAGCATCTGAACTGATTTGACCTCCAAAAGAAGTCGGGGATACTTTGCGGGCTTGTGTGCGCGCGCGCGTGTGTGTGTGTGTGGGTGTGGGTGTGTGCAGGATCAGGCTGGAGGAAGAACAAGGATGATGGTGGGGGAAGGCGGAGGGGGGTCGCGGTAGCGCTGACCAGCTGTCCCCTGCACGCCGATCCCCGGCCTGCAGTCAGCTCCAAGGCCGCCCAGCAGCTGTTGGGCCGGGCTTGGAGCAGCAGCTAGCATCCAACAGCCTCCACCAAGGGGAGGATGGAAACAATCAATTTCCAAATGGGATCATTTAGGACACTTAAACAATTGCGCACATGACAGTGTTTCAGCTGCTGTGCATTGTTGATGGTGGTGCATGCGGCGCTGCTGTTAATTTAGGCAAGTGCAGATAGACAAGGAAGATGGGATGGATGAACCGGGCACGTCCTTTGCACTGTGAAAAAAGTTTTGTTTTTTTTTTCCTGGGGGTGCTACAGTCGTAATTTCAGTTGGAACAACTTAGCAATATAAATTTATGACGTTCATGGAAACAATGTTAGTTAGTGCAACCAAGAAAGTTGACAAACACTTTGCTGGGTTATAGCTTGATGTTGGGGAGCAACACAAGGGAGAATGACTTCCGGAAACTCGTATTTCTTGGCTGAAAATACGGGAATTTTCACCACAGCAAAACGTCAAATATGTTGTGGAATTACCCAACTTCGAATTTGATTTCATTGAATTTTTGATTTCACCCAACTTCAGTTTTTTTACCAGTGTATATTCTATGATGGCGTCCTGATTTACAGACAGTTAAGACACTAGAGCCAAATTAACAGGCTTTACGATTTCGCTATTTATCTTTTAAAAAAAAAGAAGCTAAATCAGAGAATCAGAGGAACTTGAAAAAATGTTCGTTTTATTTCAACGTGCAGATATTGTAGGTGTCGTAAAATAAGTCACTTTGTTATTCAACTCTTTAAAACGTACAACTCCCTTATTACAAATTGACATATGCAAGTGTTTATTTGGGGAGAGAAAAGAAAATCCAATGAATGTTTTTATATTGGTCTGTTGAATGTGGCCGTCTTGCAGTGAGGAAAGGTGATGTGAAAGCAGAGCCGCCCGCCCCCTTCGTCACCTTCTTGAACGCACTAAGGCAGACGCGAAATAAGTGAAGGGCAAAGGGCCGTTTTTGACTCCATTTCTCTCCCACGAGTCTATTTTGAACGGAAGTTTAATTGGACCTGCGCCTTTGCTCATCGACGCTGACGTGAGTCCCGCTTGATTTTAAAAAAAATAGATCGGAAGGCTGGAGCCTCCTCAATTTCAAAGCGAAATTGTGTATTTATATTTCGGACGTTCTTGGTAGTTGGCCTTTTTAATTCCTGAAACGTGTCCCGGTGTGTTGAAATGATTTCGTATATTGCCTTGTATGTAACCAGAGCTGCAAACTAATGAGACCAAAATAATTGAATATCATTCTGATTAACACGCAGAGGAAATGTTCATGCTTTGTTGCATTATTGTTCTCATTTTATGGAGTTGAGGAAATCTTTTTATGAGTGTGTTTGACAGACTTTGTTGCACTTAGGAGTTCCCCATGTGGACACGGAGTTTAGAAAATGGTCCCGCTAAATAAGTGTAATCACACGATTAAATCAAAGACTTTTATTTCCACATTTATAAAAATTATTATTTGTTCTTACATCAAATGGCCCATCTTATATACCGCTTGCTGTAAATTTCACCAAAAAGGAACTCGAGGAACGGAAGAGAAACGAGAACCACTCCACAAGCTTGCATCTGCAATGTTACTTTTTTTTGTTTTTGTTTTTGTTTTTAGTTATTTTTTTTGCACCAGGAGAGAGGAGGCCAGTTAAGTTAGCACGGCTTCATATGAACTAATATTAAAAATAAAAAATAAAAATGGAAAAGAAATCACAATGTCTGTTGAAATACAGCTCAAGCAATCAACAGGCTGCTTGTACCAGCAGGTGCACCCGGCTCCCATCCTTTGGCGGCCCTCAGTTGTTGCAAGTGCTAATTTAAAAATAATAATAATAATAAATAACAATAAAAATAATAATACGAGGAAAACGTGTCATAGGCAAAAAATTGTAAATAAATTAATTGGCGTTTGATTTTCAGCTAAAAACCCCACCTATAAAAGAAAGCATCTCGAAATGTTGATTTATGCCGAATTTACCACCTGCAAATTATATTCGGACACACTGTACCGATTGAAGAAAAAGAAAAAAAGGCTCTGTCCAATGCCATGTAAAATATTCTTATTTACATTTTTTTTTACAGATTGAGTCAAATGAATAATTTCCAAGAACGAAAATGTTAAAATGATAATGACAGATGGATGCGCTCCGTCCGTGTCGTCGCAATGAAAAGAACCAAATGATGATTTTTAAAAAGCATCAACAGCAACAACAACAGAGGCGAGGCATTTAGTAGAACGAAAGAATCAGTATGTAAAACGTTGCGAACATAGTTTAAAAATACACAAAAAAAATCCAATAAATACATAAATTAGAGCCTTTAATTTACACCGAAATATAAATAAGCCTTAAATTAGTCCTCCCCAAATCGTAGAGATGCTTCCACCACCGGGTGCAAAGTTCCTTCCACTCCACGTCTCCGATTCACGGCGCCAAAGCTCCGAACGAGTTCGCTCTTCTTTCGAGTTTGTATTCGCGGCGCGTGTGTTAATTTGCTTTCGCTCCGCAAGTCCGGCTCACCGCTGCTGGGTCGGCCGGGAAAGCACAGCCGACATTGGGGGCAGGGGCGGTGGCGGCGGCGGGGGCGGCGGCGGCGCCTCGCTGCCACCCTGCAGGCCGTGCAGCAAGATGCGGGGCATCAGGGGCCTCTGCAGGCTTGGCGGCGGCGCCGAGGGGCCCCTGTACAGGTAGAGCGCCGCTCCCGGGTCCAGGTTGGACACCAGGCTCTGTGGGTAGAAGTAGGGTGACGGGAACATCCTTTGCAGGGCTGAGTAGTTCCCCGCCTCGGCCAACAGTTCCAGTCCCACCGCCGTCTGACGCTTCCATTTGGTCCTACGGCAACAAACACGAGAAAAGTTGTACGCTGCTCTTGCACTTCTCTTCATTCAAAAACGCCAAACTGACCAATTCAAAGACGGAGCTGCTATACTTTCTTCTTTCCTGTGGTTAAACGCGTCAAACTGCCTCGTGCATTCACACCCAAAGACGTCGGCCTGCACTCGGCGCAGGTGAATAATTCATATTGCAGATAATTGAGGAGATATAGCGCTTTCTTTGAATTATTGATACACACACATGCAAATCATGCATTATTCAGAGGTCAAAATGTTGTTTTTGTATTTATTGATGACATTTAGATGCCCCGGAGTCGAAGCTCCGCGGACAAATTGATGCTCAAACTAGCGCATATGGTGGAAAAGCTGTTTTCGCATTTATGAAAACATCAAATCATATCAAGTGTCACGCCCCACTCGTTTTCTGGAAATTAACAAGAACGGAGACAACTTGGAAATCTTCATTATGGTCATGCTTAGCTAAAGCAAGCAAGTTGGTCTTTAAATCGGCGTTCAATAAAAGGAGCAAATGTTCTGTAAACTCCAATTCTTTGCTGTGAACAGCAAAACTTAAAATAAAATTTGGTCGAAGTACCCAACCTAACAATTTGGAGTACAAGCAACTTTTTAATTGTTTTCTTTTTTTTTAACAGTATGGTGTATTATTTTTGTCCAGCCAAATGAGCCGCTCCTACCTTCGGTTCTGGTACCAGGTCTTGACTTGCGTGTCGGTAAGGTTGAGGGAGGCGGCCAGTTCCATCCGGTCCTGCACGCTCAGATACTTTTGGCGCTCAAAGCTGCGCTCCAGTTGCGCCAGTTGGTGGTCGGTGAAGGCCGTGCGGGCTTTTCGGGGCTTCTTGAGCCGGACTTGGGGGCTGTCTCTGCTGCTGGAGATCTCCCTGTCCCCCTCCTCTTTCACTGGTGGCCAACGGAACACAAACGCGGAAGATGCATCAAAATCTAAAATGTTGATTGTTTTATTGGATTGAAAAGTGTTTTTTTAAATAATTAGAAAATATTTGGATACGCATAAAATTTGAGAACCCTATTATCATCATCGTTGTACTGGATTTTTCCTTGCCTATTCGTATTTTGATATTTCAGCCCACACATGCATTGCAGCGTTTCTGTACTCTTTAGACATTAACGTTGTATTGCAGTTTTAGGGTGATTAAATTATTTATCTTGCACATATGCTGTTCGGTCCTCCAGTTAACTGCGTTTGCGTATCAATTCTGTGCGTGTCATATATTTTAAATGGAACATTCTTATTCGTGGGAGGATCAAATCAAAATGACATCTCGCTGTAGTTTTGATTCGTAATGCTGGTAAACTTCATTAATACTCAACCTAGCGTGTGACCGATTTCTGGAGACCATCATTTTTATTTTGTGCTAGTCCTTGAGCAAATGTATATTAACTTCGGAACATGGAATGAAATGCTCTTCCGAAATGCATGCAGCCTTCAATTTTTTTTTTCTTGGGCGGGGGGGGGGGCATCAGCTCCCCCCTCCTGCGTGGAGTCATGTCAAGGCGAGCACTTTGATTTTAACACACAAAAAGAAAGAGACACAAAAAAAAGGCCCTCGTCTTTTTTGGGGTGGTGAAAAGCAAGCAGGAACACAATAATCCGACTAATTGAGTCACCAGGGAAAGGACGGGCGGGTCCGCGTCAACTTCACACGAGCGTGGAAACGAGTAGAAATCAAGAGCCGCTCCGGCCTTGATGCCAACAAATGTGATTAGTGGCGCGGACAAATTGCATCAAATTTCCCTGATATACTGCAGGAGGAATATAAGCTTCATGGTGGGGAAGCAAAAGCTCGCGTGGCGAGGGCTTCTGCCATCAATCGGCACACAAACACACTTCAGACGTGATCGCCACTCAAGATGACGGCCACAATTCCAGAATGCGACGTGCATCATTCTCGGAATGACTTGCTCATATCGACGCGTTACTTTTGTTAACCTGAAATGCCCACACAGTGTGTGTGTGTGTGTGTGTGTGATACTAATTGCAGTGTCGCCTGCAGAGCAGTGGACATGATTCCACGAGTCGCTCCAATGAAGTGCAGTGCGTGTAGGTGACATGTTTGTTACGGCTGACATAATGATTGGAATCAGATCGAGCTTTCGTGATTTTATCTGGATATTCCAATCAAGAACCCCCCCCCCCCCCTCGCGCCACCCCCCGCCATTTTGCCCATCTGATTCTATAAACATGTTGAAATATGACACAGAAGAATTACAGTATTGTAAATAAGAGTGGTCATAATTCCTAGTGTAATTAGTTTTTTTATATTGTTTCTGCATGCCCAAAAAAAGGCGAGTTTTTTTATGACTAAAAAAACAGGAGCCTGTCGCTATGACCAAAAAAAAAAAAACGTTTCGAAAAGGTGCAACTCTTTTGTTATTTCTTTTTGTATTAATTTGTGAAACGCAGTATTTTCAACTCAAATGTACCCGTAGCCACGCCCCTTGAATGAAGTAAACGATTGATCATGTGTCAAATTGAGGATCATCTTTGACATCCTGAACATGTTCATATTTGAGCAGAAATTACATTTGTAATATAGTCCCCTAAAATATATTTCGTTAGCTGCTCATCCGTCTTTGCAATATGCCGTTTTTATAATAACCTGTCCAATTGTGGTGTTTCATTTTATGTCCAAGTTTAAAAATAAAAAAAAGAAACTTGATTTTGACGAGTTTCTTGGTTTTTTCCATTAAGAATACAGACAGAAATGGTAAACAAACGAAACGCATTGAGCGTTGAAGCAGCCGAGTGGTTTTTTTTTTTATTTTGTCTGCGGTTGACAAACAGCTACAATGTCAGCATTCAGCACGCGTGTGCGTTCTCACCTTTATACTCGCTATCCGACGACGAATTGCTGTGGATTTTCTCCATGAAGTCGTCCGCAATCTTGGCGGCCAGTCTGCCGGCCTCCTGCGTGGGTTGTCCGTTACTGGAGTAAGGCGCGCAGGCGGCCAGCGGCTTACAGTCCGCCAGAATGTCTCTGATGAGGAAGGACGAGGTCATGGTCCTCTGCTGGGGGCCCGCCGAGATCCCGGGGCCGTGCTGCAGGTGAGGCGGCAGGCCGACGCCGTGTCCGGACCTCGGGGCCAGCTCGTCGGCGCACTCCCGCCGGGGTGAGGGCGGCGACGAGCAGCCGCTCTCCACGTCGGATCTCGGGCTAAACTCCAGAGGCGAGCGGCACTCCCCCGCCAGGCCGTCCCCCTTGGACAGCGGGCTTCCGGGCCTGTGGGAGAGCAGCGAGTCGATGCCGAAACTGGAGCCGTTTCCGGACGCCTCCATCGTCTTGACCCGTGGGGCGGTGCTCCTCAAACTACCATTTGGTGTTTGGGCCAAGTTTAAATTTCTTCGCTGCGATCCGACAAACGTCCTTGCATGAGAAAATCAAATAATCATATAACCATATGATATCCTAAGAAGTCCCTGGCGTCGTCCATCCAGTTCGGGCGTCCAGTTGGATTTCTAGGATCACGCACAACTCGGACGATTTCACGCCTGGAGCCGGAGGAAGAAAATAAAAAAAAAAAGACTCACGAAGCCGGTTCAGCACCATGGACAGGCACCAGATGCAACAGCGGGTCAACTCGTCTCATTCTTTAGCCGGCTGAACGCACGGAGCAGGTGGAGTGGACAGCGGGCGCGTGCGGATGCGCCGAATTGCAGCAAAGGGGCTTGAGTAGGCCCAACTAAAGCGAGAAGGGAGGAAGTGGTGAAAAATGGAAGTTGAGGAAAAGTCGCCAGCGATAGGTTTTAAGAACGTCTGCTCCACGTGAGTCCCCTGTGACACGCCTTGATTGGCTGACGCTGGACCCCCCCCCCCCACACACACACACCCCACCCCCCGCACGCCCCCAGCAGCCCCTCCTCCTGACGTCCCCTACCGGGCTCATCCTCACTTTGATAAAAGAGACAGTGGATTCATCAGGAGACTCGGATCCGAGTGTTTACGGGCAATTTTCACACTGTTTGCTTTCATTACATCATTGATGAGGCTTCTAATGGGGTTATTACGAGCAACCGCTTTTGGATGCGGGCTTTTTGCTTCCTCCGCGCATCGGCTTCACCCCGACCCCCCACCCCCACATTTTTATCATCATTTCAAACTACGGTATATGTTGATGGCGAAACATCAGATACACAAAAAGAAATAAAGAAAAATAAGCGAAGCTTCCCGAGAAGTCAGAAATAAATTCGTTTGTGTTATTTATTCATGCTGAGTGGGGATTGTTTTCTCGATGCCTTCTTGTCTCGATACATTATTAAATAATTCAATCTTGCATTTGGAATTATGTTGAATAAACACCGTGATCGCATGGTTTTATTCGTTGCATTAAAAATACGGGCGCTCAAAAAAAAAAGGTTTTTTTTTTTTAAAATAACCACCAAGGCCTCGCCGTCTTGCTGTCAGCATTTAAAGCACAATAACCCTTCTAATAATCCCTGCTAATTGGCAACAATCTGCACCAGCATGAAGCCAAACTTCAAGGCAAGCCAGTTGCCATTGTGGGCTCCTTTCGCCTTAACAGGCATGCAAAACCATTGTGCGCACTTTTAACTGCACGGTGCACAACAGTTTGCCCCTCGACGGCCTCAACAGCCCCTAATAATTGAACACACAGACACACACACACACACACACACACACACACACACACACACCATGTGACCACCAGATTGGAAGCGCGCGTCGGTCCCAGACACCGGCAGGTTAGTGAATCCGCTCCCGGCTCCCATGGGGTCCCATCACGGTTGCAAGCTGTCACAAGTGAGGCGGGGACCAAGCTGATATCAGGCAACACACACCCTGCCTGCCTTGCAGGCTGTGTGGCTTTCTCATGAAAAGAAGCCGTGGTTTAATGCTTGTCGTCACCGCAGCCCTTTTTGGGCTTCTTGCCCGTACATTGATTTTTGGAGGAGGCTCAAACAGTCATTTAAATTGAAACAACACTTCATCAACAAGTGATTGACATAGATGGAAATAGTCAGCAAAACAAAGCAAGCATGCTTGCTTCAAGATCATTTGCTAAGTTGAGGAACATCAAGGGCCAATTAGTTTTGTAAACTCTTACTTCTTTTTGGTGAAATATTTTGTTGAATACGTCAAATGTTAATAATTGTTGCCTTCAAATTTTGAGTTGACTTAACTTTTTCTTTTTCCTTGTTTTTCTTTTGAACATCGTGGAGTTGTAAATACACGATAACGAGATTGAATTGATTACGTTAGAAATAGAAAATGTGTGTGCCCTGCGATTGGCTGGCAACCTGTTCAGGGTGCCTACTCCCCAAAGACATCTCGGATAGGCTCCAGCATACCCCGCAACCCTTGTGAAGATAAAGCGGTTCAGAAAACGGATGGATGGATGGAATATAAAACGTCAGCGTTTCAAATATTTGCCTGAATAACAAATGCACGGAAACAACAAATCAAGCTAAAGTCACAGCCAACAAATGCTTTTATATCAATAAAGACTTAAATGTTTCGTAATTCTTCAGATTTGCTACACTGCGCAAAAAAAGGAAAAAAGAAAGAATAATTGAAACTTTATGACAGTGTTATATCCACTTCTATATTTCCCATCAATATCTTTGGCACTCGTTTCACTTTAGTTGGGATTGTGTCTCTTCTGGCTAGAATAACAGTTCTTTTATCAAAGTATGAACAACCATTGTTCTTATTTATGAGATTGGAAGCAAATTGAAAACTTGGGCACCAGGTGGATTTCCTCCATCCACTGGACTGTCAGTTTTGATCGTACATCAGGACTTTGTTTTGTCTTTCGCAATTAGTGGAAACGTGGCCGTAAGCTTTTCTAATAAGGCCTGCTGGGCCTCTCGAAGCTTGCTACCTTTTGTGGAGAAGCAAGTGAGACACGCTGCTGCTTTTCCTTCCCTCGTTCCTCTTAAAACACTGCCCAGATAGGCTTTGTAATATGCTTTGTCGTCTTTGAATAAACTTTGGCATTTCTACGGTTTAGGAACATCAAGAAACGCGTGTCTTTTTGAGGGTGCGTGTGTGTAAAAGATGACTTCCCTTAACAAACAAACAAATAAGAGTGAGTGTGTGTATGTGGGGGTGGGGGGAGTGTTGAGTGCGGATGTGGTGATGTAAACCTGAACCAGTCAGGGATGCAAATAGTGCACCTTAACGCCATCAGGTAGTGGAGTTGACAGAAACTAATGAGAACCCACTGAATCTTTTATAAGGTTAACAGTCACATTTCCCAGTCAGCTGTCACACAAGAAAGAATTTAGCGCATGCACGCGGACCAAATAAAGCTTCATTGGCTCATTAATGCTGACGGGGGCCCTGGACAGGCAGTGCCGCCACCACCTTCGTTTTGTGTCGGTAATTTGCGGCAGAGACGGAGCCCCTTCTCCTGGAGATGGAGACGAAAGGAGGTAGAGGGGGCGAGAGGAAGAGGAAAAGGATGGGTGGGTTGGGGGGGTGGCCCAGGGAGGAGGGGGTAAGGCTTGTGGAAGGATGGTGAGCGCACCTGGAGTGTGATTCCCCTCTAATTGGAAGCATTGGGCATTGTCAACAGAGGATTTTCAGCTGCTCGCTGACAGGTAAAGCCGTCAGAATGATAGCCCACTTGTCAGCGCAAAAGACCAATAAAAACAAACCACTTTTGATTTAATTGGAGGCCTAACCATGGTGTGTGTGTGTGTGTGTGTGTGTGTGTGAGGTAGACAAACGTGTGTGTTGCCTGCAGGGGCCAAGGCCACAGGGAGCCAGGAGAAAGTGTTAAAAACGAGTGAGGAGGTGAAGGAAATCATCACTCTCACCATCAATGCAGTTTGGGCCTGCCTCAGTCTTTGCCACAATTTCTTGTCATCACCACCTTCAGCACTGACCACCCCGCCGGTCAGAGGTTTCCAGAACATTCTGCTTTGGACCCAACCTCAAATTTTGCTTCAGCTTTGATCATCAAACTTGCTGTTTTGATATAAATGGCATTCTTTCAAAAGATAATGCGGTGCAATGTTTGAGGTTGACCTTCAGCATTCAATCAGCAGTATGATCAGCGGGATATTTGAACTAATGAAGTTGGCACAGGTATGAATGACTTTTACTGTCGGCAATCCACTCGTAGTGCAGCGCAACAACAAACAACCACGGGGACAGGCAAACAGAAATTGCAAAGTGCCAAGGAAGAGCTTGTAGTTAGGGACAAAAGGCCGACATGATTGCCAGAAAACTGATGAGGAAGGCAAAGTTGACAACAGCAGGTCAATGCAAAGAAAAGTGCTGGAGTGTTTTGCATGACATCAAAAGAATGTGGCAGGAGAGGCTGAAATCCGATTTGAAGCATTCGTGTGCCCAGGTGAGCAGGGTGGCCAATGAGTTGGGGCGTGGCTGACTGGTTGAGGGGTGAATGGAAAAACCAAGAACACACAGCAAAAACATTGGAGCTGAATCGAGACGTAAGCATTGTCAGATATAGGAGTACAACAGGAGTCATTGTTGGGTCCCTATTAATTAAGATACAGCTCTAAGCTGACCACATTTAGTCCAGGCAAGACCCAGAACAGCCGGTTCCTACTTTCAGTTTCAGTTAATTGAACTATTGCAATGGAGTTTTTACAGGTCTCGACAAAAACTGGTCCAGAATATTGCTGCTCCAGCTCATACCAGTACCAGGAAATTGGACCTTATTACAGTAATCCTAAATCTCAACTGACTTCCTGTGAGTTGATACACAGCTCAAAATATGGACCTACTATAAATATTCAAAACCATTTTAGTTTTCACAGCCATTAGCCTAAAATGTTAACCTCAAAAAGGATACCTTGAATATTTGAAACTGGTACACCGATAACATATGACAGGAGATAATGACATTACATTGACGTAGTGATATGTTGTCCAACCATTGTAGCTCCTATTAGTTAGTATGGGACAAGAGCACTCAAATTTTCATTGTTCGTAAATATTTAAATATAGTTTTTTAGAGTAGTCTGAAGGAAGCCCTTTTTTTTTGTTCCATCAGGACTATTATCCATTGCACAAAGATGGTCCAAAACAGCCAAATTTCACAAGTGTAATGTGAAAGTACTTGATCACCAAACACATGAATTAAATAATGAATTAGAGCAGGGATGATGAGTCATCGGGCTTTGTTTCAGGGCCAACATCCATAACCTGAGACAAACGCCCCAAATCTTGTTTCAAGCCCAGCAGAAGTGGAAGCTGGCGTACAGCCGCTATTGTCAACATTAATTTCGCTCCTGATCATTGATTTTTGGATACTTTGATGTGTCATGTTCTTGCTTCAACTGTCATCTGCGCTGCACTAAAAATAACCCAAGCAAATAATGATGCATTCATTAAACGGACCAAATTGGCTTAGACTTGAGAATTTTTCCCCTTGATGCCTCCAGGATCACTGCCCACGTCACGATTCCACGCCGCTCGCGTGCCCTTTGTAACCGGTGTTTTATTATTCTTGACAGAGTTCAGCGAACACATCTGGTCAGGATGAGGTGGGACGAAGGGTCGGTGCCAAGAGGCCCAGAGGTGAGTGGGGGCCAACGGGGAAGGATGTGGCCAAGCCGAGGACGAAGAACTGCAAACATCCATCATAATCAGGCCTCCTGAGGAATGGCAGCTCCTTCAAACCGGACTTGACCCTGTTTTTGCTCACCTTTAGCCACCTGAGCCAAAACTGAGAAGTCCAACAGTGATGGAGTCAAGGAGATCCCACGACACTGTAAGAACTCATTTAAACCTATCCTTTTTTGCATTGCTTGATTGACTTGAAGCAATATTGAAACTGAGAACAAACTTTTTGATTAAAAAGTATGCCACTCTTCTGACTAGTATTTTTTGTTTGTCTGAAGGCAAGTTCTAAATTCCAAAAACTACATTTGGCTCTCCCCATCAAATCAAAGAGTACACATTCGCACAGTTGGCTCTTGAACTAGCAAATGTTCAAACGCTATAGATTTGCCAATCTGTTGTATACTTCAGGAAATAGTCAAAGCATTTAACACAAACTGATGGGACACATATACAGCCGTGAGCAGGAGTTTGCAAAATGAAGCAGGAAGTCGCCTCTTCGCTAACAAAGACAAATCCAAAGATGGTATTCTTCCTTGTATGTTCTAGTGAGTGACATTCTAGTAATATTGTACAGTTCATTTTGCAGACCCTCCACTATTTTGTTGGTTATTTTTGTCATTGCTGGGGACTACTATACCAAGGAGTGCATTTTTTCACTTTTTTTTTGGGAAAGGGGGGGAGGGTGGTTGGAGGGGATATTTTTGTGATGACATAAAAAAAGACTACTGGGAAAAAATGGTGTCCTGAATTTGATCAATTCACACAAAATCAAGTCATCTGGATGCTCAGACATTTTTTTCCATTAAAAAAAATGTATCCGCATCCAGATAATTTGATTTTGTGCAAATAAAAGCGAGTAAATTCAACAAACTTTTTTAGTGTACAAAAGCAACAATCTTTAATTATAAATAACCGTTTGTTTAACAAAATATAAACTGGACTTTTGATGAGAAGGAAACTAATTGTGCCTTCAGGGGCTTCACTCAAACATCAGAAGATATGAAATTCACATTTGTGCTCTTCGGAAGATGTACCTGCAGTGCTGAGGATGTAAACAAAAATAGCTGGCGAAACCAAAGTACCACTGGACCAATCATGATCAAATTATTTTTGTCATGCCTGGATGGTCAGTGCCCATTATTTAGTGCAGTGCAGATTGAAATCCACTCTTCACAGGTCTAGAAACAGGAAGTAAATATACCATGAAATCACTTGACAGTACACAGCAGATGCACAAGGACTCTCTCCCGTTTATCCAAGTTCCATACAGTACACATTTCACATAATGTGGTTTATTGACCAAACAGCATGCTGGTTACTGAGTACAGGCTCTTATTGCCTCTTAGCTTTAAGATCTACTTTACCACACAGATGAATTGATGTCATGGTATAGGTCAGAGTTCAATGTTAAGCTGTCACGTTGACCCCCCCACCAGCCGCTGAGTGATGAGTGGCTTTAAACCGGCCGAAGCGGCTCCCCTGCAGCTGCCAAAGGGAGACGCACACAAGCTGGTAGACACTGTGGAAAACTGTGCTTTCGCCAGAGGTGCTGGGCGGGGGTCAAAGTTCACGCACATACTTTCTACCTGCCATGGGGAGACGCTGGAGGGATGTTGGGGTGGGACTCGTTCGGAACCATGTAGCACCTGAAGACACACCCAAAAGTGCAACAAAGAAATCTCTTATTTAAAACAGAATTTAATGAATAACATGTGTTATTTTTTTTTTCACGTACGCAGCCCGTATTAATTTTCTTAACCCTTTCAGGGACAGCGGCCACAAGTGGCACTACAGACAATACAGGTTATCATTATTGGTGCATGAAATGGTCTTTGTTTTAACACCTTATTTTTCTTATTTCTTTTTAAGAGATGTAGAGTATACATTCCTATAGCTTTAAGTAAAGGAATGTTTTAATGGGGGCGGCCCGGTAGTCCAGTGGTTAGCACGTCAACTTCACAGTGCAGAGGTACCGGGTTCAATTCCAGCTCCGGCCTCCCTGTTTGGAGTTTGCATGTTCTCCCCGGGCCTGCCTGGGTTTTCTCCGGGTGCTCTGGTTTCCTCCCACATTCCAAAAAAAATATGCGTGGCAGGCTGATTGAACACTCTATATTGTCCCTAGGTGTGAGTGTGAGCATGGATAGTTGTTCGTCTCTGTGTGCCCTGCGATTGGCTGGCAACTGATTCAGGGTGTCCCCCGCCTACTGCCCGGAGACAGCTGGGATAGGCTCCAGCACCCCCCGCGACCCTAGTGAGGATCAAGCGGTTCGGAAGATGAATGAATGAATGTTTTAATGTGACAGTCTTGAATTGTTGGTTTTCTTCAGCAGTCGTCCAACTGTAAGCATCCTGCAACCAATCCAATTTCAAAAATATCTTAAAAGAGCGAAAGGGACTAATTCACAGGCATTGAAAAACAAAACAAACAAAAAAAAATTGCTCAAACAAATGACTGACATGAGCCCTTCTTGAAGTTGTGGAGCAAATATTTCTTTAACACTTGACACTGTTTCATCAGCAGCATTTTTCCCCTTTTTTAATTCCTTCATTTCCTTGACTGGAACCAAACACCATGCTGCCGCGCGCACGTACACACACACACACACACACACACACACACACACACACACACACACACACATGGGCGGGGATCCCAGCATTGCTTTCTGGCCTTAAATTCCCTGTGTCCTAATTTGGCCAATATGCAGGTAATATGCGGGGTCGCAACATCTTAATCATCACACCGCCTGTCAGTGGATGCTCCTCCTCCCCTCCAACCCCCGCCCGCACCCCTCCTGCCGTGACTTTTATTGCTTCATTAGTATGCTCCACATGCCCCGGCGCACACCCACACCCTGCAAGCCTTCAAACCTTTAACAACTTTTGGCAGATCAGAGTATGATGAGATGATGATAAGGGACTCTTGATACTTAAAGCCCATCTAGGTTTATGACGCCTGGATATTTTTTCTTCCTTTTCTTGTCTGAGCCCGCACCCAAACGGAGAAGGTTTGTGCCATTATATCTTGGTTGAAGAGCAGAAAATTAGCGTCGGATGTGCTCTTGAAGTTTTAATTCAGTTGATCAAACTTCAATCACTTTACTGTTCAAATTTCACTGCCAAAGGTTTTGTAAAACATCACATTTCGTAAGACGC
The DNA here is from genome assembly GCF_054856545.1 of Hippocampus guttulatus. Classification (NCBI taxonomy): domain Eukaryota; kingdom Metazoa; phylum Chordata; class Actinopteri; order Syngnathiformes; family Syngnathidae; genus Hippocampus; species Hippocampus guttulatus. The sequence continues at coordinate 11,797,120 of NC_141277.1, read as the reverse complement.
TGACCTCCCTGTCTTGGGGGTGACAGAATTTTTTTCTCATGTTTGTTTGGAGTTTCTCTTCAAAAATGTCTTTTAATTGCACATTGAGCCATATTTCCAGAGCCATAAAAGCAGGCATCATTCAACAAGTGGATCTTCAGATTTGCCCACTTCTTGTCGTCTTCAGGTTCAACATAAGGGCTCCAGTTCATACCTGTTGGGATGAATGCGAACGTGTAAGATTTCCTGTCACAAGCATCCATCGTAGAGCTGAATAGGTAAGTTACATCGTGTGTGCCGACAGTTGAGGCGTTCGGCGTACGGAATAAGTCCCCAGAAAATGCTCATTAGAGTTGACCTTGACACTCGGTAGCTGGCGTTTGATGGATCGGGTACAGGGCCAAACAAGCCCCCCGGGAGCCATGATCTTATCTCTTATTGTACACACATTCACACACACACACACTTCCCTCCCCACCTCTGACCTGCTCCTCTGCCACTCTCCCCAAAAACACACACACACACACCCAAGCATCGTCCACCCCGCATTCACTCACACTCTTGTGCTCTATATGAATCACAAGCAGAATAAATCTGTGTCTGGCAGATAGGAAAAAATCTGAGCGGAGATGGCCGAGGTGAGCAGGGAGTGAGGCATCGGAGAGCAAGAAGGGAGACGGGAGTGCTTGAAGAGAGATGGGGGGGAGGGGAGGGGGGGTGACAGGAGGGGAGAAAAGCACACAGAGGGCGCAGAAAAACCAACAGCTCATTGAGGTGTTATTACGCACCTACTGTTATTCGTGTGTGTGTGTGTGTGTGTGTGTGTGTGTGTGTGTGTGTGTGTGTGTGTGTTTTAACTCCACTAAGTGTAAAGTAGGTATTGTTTATTCATTTAGGTAATTGTTTGGCTAATTAGTTTGCATTATGCAAAAAAAAAAAAAAAGAATGCAACAATTTACATGAACATTTGTTTGGTGGTACCATGACCGTATATGTTTGACTGCAGCTGCACAATTGCTATTCTTGTCAAAGCGCACACTTTGCTTGACAGGCATTCATGGGCTTGGCATAAAAACGGGTGCATTATCAATTTTGCGTGTTTGTGAATTAGGAAGTCCGCGCTACACCATTTCGATCAGCCTCTGTCAAATTGGTGACCTAAAGTAGCCCAGATGTTACAATAGATAAAAGCGGGTCTGAGTGGTGGTGCAGGTCGTGTGATGCGATTTTAATGGATTTGATTGAGGCACAGGCATACAGATTCTGAGCTCTGTGGACTTGTATGGTGCATGTCAACATACTAATGTCATAAATATGACAATAGCGTGGAACAATCCTTTTGAATCATTGCGGAAATCAGTTCATTGAATGAATTATTATGACTATCATCTAATTTAGCATCACCCCCCTGGAGGGCTACATGCGGATGCATGATCAGTAGTACAAGACAGCATCCAATTGCCCACGTCAAATGGGCAGCCGATTACATCATCCGCAAGGGTGGGGTGTTGCAGTGTAATTTTTTGTAATTAGTGAGATTCCTCTGCCCATATCTGATCTTTCTGATTGGAATCCAAAAATTCTGATTCGCTGACCACTTTTCCACACCCACTTGAATCGCCAATAGTGTCGATAGATTCTTGGCTCAGGGAGTGTTTTAATGGGAAAGTTTAAAAACTGACTAAGTGAGGAAGGAAGAGGTGAGATGAAAGCTAAGAATCAAGGTGTGTCTGTTGTGCGTTCATGCCATCTTCTCTCTTTCTTATCTGCCCTTCTTCTCAGCAACACACACACACACACACACACACACACACACACACACACACGCATTGGAGACAAGCACACACTACTAATGCCACCGGCACCCTCACATCTCCCCCTCACCTCAACCAAAGGACACACACAAAGCGGCATGAGGCAACATCCACCTCCAGGATGGCAAAGTTTCTTCCCCACCAGCCGGCATCCTCACACTCACAAGTGTGCCATCACAGGCTTACGCGTTCTTTGTGTTCTCTTCTGCTGCGGCACTAAGGGGAAAAAGTGACACTCTGAAGTCTTAATTGAGCTTTACCTACTGTTTCAGCCTCCCTCTTCCCCCCGTATTGTTGTGTGCTAAAGTGTGGTTAAACTTTATAATCAAGCCTACAGGGTCTAGGATGCAGCACGCGCCGTGTGAGGCGTGTGATGCTGTTACAAACCTGGTTGTTTGCAGATGGAGCGGCAGCCAGCTCGGCAGCTCCTGAACAACAAAACCAGGATGCATTCGCTCTGTCAGTCAACAGAAACAAACACAACCGCCCTAAAAAGTCATTTGAGTAGAATACAAGTAATCCCTGCAATTTTCCCCCTTTGCAATCTGCCCCCACCACTGCGCACGTACACACCTCCCTGACTTTTCCGTCTGTCAGTGTGTCTCAATGTGCGTGAACATTAGGAGGGCTTGGGAGACTGATGTCTCAGCTCCTCCACGATCCCACCAGGAATGTCTTTTGACAGTTGCAGGAGCAGAAGGGTATGGCGCAAAGATGTTGCTGTAATTGCACCTGGTTGCGTCATGAAAAAGTAATAATTTGCTGTCAAGGACGTCAAGGTGTCAGCGTTCGGCAGGAGTTGATAAGGTATTGACTGCCTCCAGAGTGCTCACTCGCTCTCACTCACACTCCTTTATAAAGTTGATTCCCAGGGAAAGAATGTGGGGAGCTGACGTTAAGGTCTGAGGAAGACGAAGACGGTCTGATTCAAATGAAGAGATATATTTTGCAAAAAGCCTCACTCTGCATGCGACGATCTCCGTGATATTAATTGCGCTCATTTTGCCTCGTTTCAAACCTTACCTCGTTCACGATGCATGCGCAGAGTGCGTTCAGTGATTCATAAGTGATTAACAGGCTCAAGACAGCCAATGATACACAATTGACATTCAGCTCGCTTCTCCTTTCGCTTTGATTACTGACTCACGGGTCATAACGTAACATTTCTTGTTGGGGGGGGCTCAACCCTGTTGATGTGAGGGAAACGCTGCTCTAGGGAGGACATGAAAAGACTCGCACCAAGTGTTGGGCCACTCAGGTGACAATGCACATGCATGTGTTGGTGTCTCGAGGTGAAAGAGTGGAACAGAGGCTGAATAAAAAGCACCCCAATCACACAGCACATTTTTCCGGACTTGAAGTCACACTTGTTCTCGTACTTATGCTGGTTCACTCAAGTGTGATTTGTATATTTTAAATTAGAGCTCAGACTCACACCCGACAGCATAGCAGTTTCAGTTGGATTCAAAAACTCTGCTTCTAACCACATAAAATGTTTTTCTTTTTAGTTGAAAATGGCTTCCCTTAACTCGGATCCAAAGGTAGAACCCAGCATGGTTATTGTACCGTCACACAGTAGTTGCCATGACTAATTCTTCTTCTTCTTCTTCCATTTCTTCTTCTACTTCCTTTGAGTGGTTTGCTGCATTACGGCCATCTTCTGCAATGGAGTGTGTGTGACAATATTCAAACGAAGGGACTGTCTCCCCGGCTAAATTGCTAATTTAGCATGCAGGCTCCATCACAACACGGATTGACTATTCACAGCACTCAAAGGGTGAAATAACCAACCGGGATTCTACATTTGGCTACATTGCAATGCAGCATTTTATTTAAGAGCAGCACTCACAGTCACACCAAGGGACAATGTAGAGGGTTATATTAACCTGCCATGTATGTTTTTGGAATCGGGGAAGTAATCCGGGGTCAGCTCCGGCCTCATTGTGTGGAGTCTGCATGTTATCCCCGTGCCTGTGTGGGGTTTCTCCAGGTACCCTGGTTTCCCCCCACATTCCAAAAACATGCATGGCATGTTAATGGAACACTAAATTGTCCCTAGATATGAGTGTGAGTGTGAATGGTTGTATGTCTTTGTGTACCCTGCGATTGGCTGGCAACCAGTTTAGGGTCTCTCCAAGACGGGTGGGATAGGCTCCAGCACCCCCCGTGACCCTTGTGAAGATAAAGTGGATCAGAAAATGGATGGGTGGATATTTCAGCTTGATTTTGCTCTTTAGTAATCAATAAATGATCTTGAATTAGGCTCTGTGCAGCATGTATACGCCACAGGCTGAAATACCCGTGTGGTCCAAACATTTCGCTGTACGATGATTCAAAATGACTAGATAATGTTCCCTTTGATATTTATGTGTAAAGCAGTCATTGTAAGATGAGAAAAACACCTGATTCAATGGTCGTCGCTTGCAAGTGCTTCAAAGCTAGGGCAACGTTAAGCTAAGCGCTCTTTCTAAGCGTTAAGTGACAGCCACCAACGAAGCAACACGGCGGTAATCTGGGCTCCTTGTTGCCTAATGAACCGTCAATGGAGCAGCTTGGCTAAGCTTATAGACTTCACATTGTTCGCCACGGACTCCCAGGGTTGATTGATTTAGCGTTGAGGGTCAGGATTTGTGGAGCTGCACGCACAATCCTTTGGATGTTTCCCAGAGATCTAAAAGCCAGTTAATCAGCTCTCGCTTCATGATCTCCCTGGCTGTTCATCTTCCCATGGACCGGTTCTCTCCGTCCTTTTCACCGCCAGCCTCCTTGGGCTTTTCTTCTGTGGTGTTTGTGTTTAGGATTTGCCCAAGTGCCCCCAAGATCGGTTGACCTGACCCCCGGCTTGGCAGAAAAAAGGTTGTCTCTTACATCTCAATCATGTCTCTCTGGGTGTGTATGCTGATGCCACACACAGAACGCGCACACTTTGTTTTCATCGAGGCTCGCACACAAGTGACAACGTGGTAGATATCAAGATGGATCTCTGTAGTTTTTTCTGCTGCATTCCCGGAAACTGGGTGTTTGGAACTGTCTTTGCCTGAGCCCTTAGACACTGTGATGTCATTTTCAGTCAAGTGGTAAAAGGGCCACGAACGCACCAAAATGCGTTAGTATGATGCACGATGTATCTTAAATTTAAAAAATAGGTAGAAAAGGAAACGAGGAGAAAAATTAGCAGAAATATTGAAACAAGCCACCAACACACAGCCGCCTCTTTCATTCCCCTTTCCACCAGCTGCAATGTAGAAGAGATGTTGCTAATTTGTGGTATTTGGCATTAGCGATGCGGATAAAAACATATGTAACCGACCGTATGAGGTCAAACAAAACCTCTACTGGATGACGTTAGACTTGGAAATAATTTTTAGGGAGTTTGCATGTTCTCTCTGTTCCTACATAGGTTTTTTCCGGGTACTCTGGATTCCTTCTACATTGCAAAAACATGCATGGCAGGTTAGTGAAACACTAAATTGTCCCTAGGTGAGTGCTAAAGGTTGTATGTGTTTGTGTGCCCTGCGATTGGCTGGCAACCAGCTCAGGGTGTCTCGAAGACAGGTGGGATAGACCCCAGCACACCTCGCGACCCTTGTGAGGATAAGCGGATCAGAAAATGGATGGATGGATCTATGATTTTTGTGTTGGACAAAAAAAAAAAAAGGGAACTAACATCTGTAGGCAGGCTTTAGATCCCCATTGAACAGACGTCTACTGAGGTACAAGTCGTGTGTGACAAAATGTGGGTTATGCAATGCAGACTGATTTTATATTCCAATTAGAATCAGGTTAGAAGGCCCGACTGAATGAAAACACACTCAATCGGAATATACAGGCTGAAGCCATCGACGGTGTCGTTGACCCATTTGAAAATATTGCAACTTCCACAAACAGAACTGCTCTTGCAATGGAGACATTGTTTGAAATACAAACGCTATGGCAACGAGGTAAAAATTACCATCACAACTACTGTGCTAAATAGACAATCTTGATGGATTGCGTGACGTTTACGTCAGTCTCTGCACATCTGAAAAAAAAATGGCTGTTCAGAATTAAATGGAGAGACAAGTGAATACCAGCTTATGTGATTGACGATAGACGAATAGATCGCTTGACATGTAAAAAGTTAACTTAAGACCTTGAATCAAAATGAATGACCAGTGTGTGACATCCTGTTTCCAATAAAGTAGGACATTCCATTGTGCTTTTCACAGAGACTGGAAAGTTCCAATTTCCTCCTTTTCTGGAATGTAACATCAATCTGCAATCTTTCCCTGGTGTACTGACGGTAATTATGCCTTCTGTCTTCACTTCTCTTGGATCAGCCGAATTAAGAAGCCCCCATCTTTGCTGTAGATCAAGTCTCCGCCTCCCTCCTCTTTTGAGCGCCATTCTTCCAAAGAAATTTGTCATATGAAGTGATTGCTTTCCTCTCCCGCCCCTCGGTGGCATTTAGCGATTCTCATTTGTATGTACATGCTCTTGCTGTGCGACCCGTTGGGCCCGCGAGATTGATCAACAATGTTTTATTACGCGCCAGTTGAAAGGCCGTTATTCCAAACGATGGTGTATTGATCGTGAGCACACGTGCATGGTTTGTAATTCATGGCCACATTCCGATGTCGTACACACACACACACACACACACACGCACACACACACACACACACACACACACACACACATACACACATTCTGTTTCTGCATACGTGTACACCTGAGACGTGTTTAAAAAGGGAGAGTGAAAGCGTGCCCATAATCTCGGACTAGGCACCCCACGGGAGTCCTGTATATTCTTGCACGATGAAACCTGCACTTTACGGAGGTGTACGAATGTTGCCTAAGCCTTCACAGCCTCATATTACACACTGAGCTGACAGATATTGATATGCAAAACAGGAGGATGCAGAAACAAAATACCGATAATTAAGTGAAGATGTTCCGGGTAGATTGGCGCTTTAGAGTGCGCACGTGGGACTCAGCACATGGTAAACCATATGCCTCTGTGCAGTCAGCACCATCCTTAGGGGTGTAAGTAGTGAGGGAGCGTGCGGAAGGGGGTTGGTGGGGGGGGGGGGGATTGTTATAACGACTGCTCTGTGCAAATGGAGCCGCGGAGAGTTGCACTGTTTCCTTATCACACTTTTATAGAGCCATCAGAGGTGAGTGATGCACTTCTTGCTATGGCTGTGTTGAAAGGGCACCTTGTGTGACATCAGTGCAAAGGTCAAAGGGCGGTCGGGTTTCATCACCAGTCACTAGAATGATTTTATGAATGTCAGGTGCTGTGTTATGTTGCACAAAGCCCACCCCCCCACACACACACCTCCACAGACCCCTCGCCGAGTCCCCAAGAGGGGCTTGAGGGAAGCGGGGAGGATTTCAATCCTGCCGGGGGCGACGGCTTCACTGTGCCATCCACTTACACAAACGGCAGGATCAGCGCTCCACACAAGAATAATTACAAGATAATGGGTAGTAATGCTGCCCGATCTGTCCCGATTATCTCCTGGCAGCAACCGGCACAGCGCCATCTGGTGCCAGATCTCGGGGCAGCGGCTGCTCTGCCACATGAAAAGGAGCCGGGTTTAGGCTTAATCTCACACCCATTCTGTTATTGACTGTCTGCATGATGCTGTATGCAAAAGCCAGAGTGTGCGAGCATGTGCCCCTCTGAGATGGTCGACTCATATCGCAGGAAAAAAGAGAAAAAAAACGGAGATTGCATTTACATTACATGTACGGGTGACAGCTGGCGTTGCGGAGTGTCTTGGTGAGCGACAGTAAAACAGAGTGTTTTTGAGATTCACCAAGCGCTGCTATATGGACAAGTGTCTGTCATGCCGGGCTCTGGCTAGGCTTAACTCCCACCCTGCGTCTTCTTAAACAGGCTCTATCCCACAGCTCTGGGCCAATTCACGATGACAGTCCATTGTATGGCCGCTGCGGCCAGAGCTTTAGTGCCTTACAGGGCTCTTTGTGCCTTGTGTTTACAGACGCTTTACATTCCCAGCAGGATTCAAAAGCCCCTCAAACTGCTCTACACCTTTGATGAAACGCGGCAACCTCGCTCAGCTTTGTTTCACTTTTAGATTGAAGGCTAACAGGGAGATTTATCAAAGATTCCGGACGGATAATTTCTCTTTTTTTTTTTTTTTTTTCGCACAACGGTAATGGACTGACTTGGATGACCTTGAAGCGTATCATTTAATTCGGTGTTTTACAACCTCTACTGAACCAAGGCAAAAAAAATAAATTAATTAAAAAAAATCTCACAGTACATGCACCAAACTAAAAGTGGAGAGGTAAATTATGTACCTTTTGTCATCTAGCTAAATAGCGTTTAATCGTTCTTTGTTCTGCCTGTCTCTGGTAGATATTATTAGTAAATAAAGAGTACGCAGTACTTACAGACCAACATTTTTAAATTGGAAATACAATTAGGGAGGGTTCTTTTAGCCTGGATTGTCTGAGCAATTGGCAACCAAGCTATTAACATCAATGATAATTGGTCATTGTTTGATCAAAAAGACAGATATCAATCAAAATGTTCAATAAGCAAGCCTCTCCCTCTGTGCTGTCTTTTAAAGGACGAATATACGCTCACAGGGAAAACATTGTGTACACTCTTTTATTAAATGATTGGGTTTCAGTGCAAGAGTTGTGTTGGAAACCCGGAGTCACGCTGACAGCGAGGTGCTTCTAATATGTTCCTACTACAATACCAAGAGCGCTTTTGCTTTATATGTATTTCCTTTTTTTCAGGAATCTGGAACAAATTATGCATGTGAGACTTGAAGCAACGATTCTAACATTATCAATGTTTGCACATTTTTTTAAAAATCAGTTTGATCAAATCACATGACCTTAATCAGTAGAATAAATTTCCATTGTTGAGATCATTTGGAATCACTTATAGATTTTCCTCATATAAATTTAACAATTGAGACACGCTGCTCCCCCGTTGGAAGGTTCCTTCACTTTTCTGTGACATGACACCTCAGGAATTGTCATAATAGCCTTATGCGGTGTTTCATGGTCATTTTGCTGGGCGCGGCCAAAAAACATGAACACCCACTGCCAGCCAGCTGTATCACTCACTCACTCACCTTCCACCTCAAGCTGCACCCCCACCACCCCCCAAAACCCTGCACCCATCACCGTCTTTTTCATTTCCATGCACAACCTTTGCCGACTCTGGCGACGCTAACTCTCCTAATCCCGAGGTAGGGAGGATAATTTATGAAGCATTTACATGAAGAAGCCCAGCTAATTGGAAGCATGTGTCTTGATAAGCCTCACCAGCGCAGACGCGCTGCAGATGAGCAGGCTGGGATCCTCCGTGCCTCTACGTTAACGTCACAGTGATCGCTTCATCTTACAAAAAAAGAAATGATTTTTTTTTTCTCATTGAATATGAAAGCCGTCAGGTTGTGAAGGCAGCAATATAGCGGCGCCATATGTCGAGGAGGCCAAGCCATCATCGCAGAGTGTCTGTAAATCTGTCTTTTGTTTGCCCGGACACGTTCACACACAGCATTTCTCTCAGCCTAACTGCCCTATCAGCAAAGAAATGAGATGTCGAGGGGGCATTCACAAGTCTTGACCCCCCCTTGGCTGCCGTGTCCAGAGGGAGGTCAAAGGCCTGAGAGTCAGTCTTCTGCCAGCCGGCTAAGTGGGCACAAGCCATTTCGATGTCGCATGACAATGATGATCCTCTTCCCCCCCCCAACTTCACCTCCGGAGCCACGGCTTTATTCTTTCCACACCAACCCTCCCCTCCTCATTTACATCAGGTCGTTTGTTATGACTTTATGATTATATATGGGCCTTTGTCTGGCTGCGCATGTACCTGCACCGCTCCCAGCTGGTCCCCATTAATAACAAGGCCCTGCTGTAGACAGAGCAAAAGAGACGGAGGAGCTTGTTAGCGTCATAGGCGAGCGCCGGGGGCTCAGCATGTGAAAGCGGAAGGAAGGGCCGACAGGACAGTTGGGAGATGTACAGTGCGCACGCACCCTAACACGCGCCTGGAGTATCGGCGACAACAAATGTGAAGTACATGACATGATGTCCTGCATTTGTCCCAGCAATTGCACAGAGCCATGATGGCATATTTGTGAAAAAGCGCATGTGTAAATGTGTCACTCCGCTGGAGTTGGCGTGCGGGCTCGACGAGGGGCATAATGAGGCCGACCGGACGGAGCGACCGGCTCCTCCATTGTGGCTCCCAAATGGCAGCAGAAGCCTGTAAAATCTGCATCTCCTGATCTCCGCTTCAGGAGTCGGTTGGGAATAAAGGCGTGAAAATAGGATTTATTTAGCACGCCTCATCAAAAGGGAATTAGCAGGGTTTGGGGAGGGAAGAGCAGGCTCTGTTTGGAGCGACTTTGAATGGCGGGATCATCCCTGTAATCCCCGGCCTCCCTCCTGGCCGCCTGCACCCCCAGAAAATGCAGACAATCACCCACATTAGCTCTAAAGATGCCTTATGCAGCCTCATCCTCAACCTCAACCCGGGAACAATCTGTTCAGCAGGTGAGGTTCAAATCACCTGCTTCCGTTCTTCGTTTCTGCAAATCTCTTATCTTTTAATTCCTCCTCTCCCTTCAAAACATGGCCGCGGAGCTGTCAGACTCGCTGATACGGAGGCTGACAGCCGAGAGCTGGCGCGCCAACATGCAACAAACAACCAGCGAGCATGTAAACTAAAGCAAACAAAGCCCCTCTCCGCTCCTCCAAAGGCAGGATCCCTCCCACCTGCCACCGAGATGCTGATGAAACATACAGTAACACACAACAGCCATTAAATGGGTGAACAAGTAAAACAAAATTGTACAATATCAGTGTGTGTGTGTGTGTGAGTGTGTGTCTTGAGGCGGCGGAGGGGTGGAGGTGGGGGTGGGAGGGGGGCATATCTCAGTCGCGCATATGAAGCGTGTTCATTATCATTCCCGCTCATGTTTGTGTTATTTCACTTCTCGGCTGAAGATTTGGCAGCTGGGTGCATTGTGGGAGATTTGTTACCTGAGGGAAAGTGCCACGGCGGTGGGGTCTCCACTGGCAAATCGCTGCCAATGAGGCATTAAGGTCAAGTTCCAGACAAATAGACATCCCGCTCCACAAGTATCTAATCAGATGTGAAGGCGGGTATCAATTATTGACAGGGAGCGGAATTTCCAAAACAAGCTAGGTCGTACCGCTGAATTTATCTTGGCTGCACATGAATGCAGTTTAAGCTATTTTGCTTGAAAAAATAACAATAATAATAAAATACCCCTCCACCAAAGCTCAAATGAGGCTAAAGTCTACATTTTAAACAAATGAAGTTTTAATTGCCTTACAGTATGTTAACAACATGAATCAATATCTCCTCCTCCCGTGGGCTCCCTTCCGCTGCTCCCTCTTTTTCTTCCTCTCAGGGGTAGCGCTGACATTATGGGCCAGAATAAGCAATGCGGCATTCATACGGTAGATACCGTATATCTCAGTAGCCAAGTAATTCTTGCTCGCTTTATGTATCCTGGAGGCTGCATTGGGCCCCAGCAGAGCCATAGCTCCTTTATGTAACACCCAAGAGAATGTGCCCCCCGTGCAGGTACGTGCCGGAGAGAAAGAAACAGCATCAGTAACCTGTCTGCTGCGCACCAGGTTTCCGGGCCCACCTTCACCCCTCCTCCGAGATGTTGTCCCCTCTTTTCTTCTCTCCCTCTCTCCCCGTGCCAGCAACCTAATCATCGACGGTCCCCATTGCCGTGATTTATAGCCCGGTGCGGCGCCGAAAACCAATAGATCAGGCTTGAGGCAGGGGGGTTCGAGAGGCAAAAGTGGGACTGTGGCGGATGGGTGGGGACGGGGAGAAAAACCCACCGATGATGAAGTGCTAGGATGCAGATGGAAGGAAGAGCATCATCAGAGTTCACAGTAGGCATCCCGTCATCCTCAGGTGCACGTCCCACATTTAAAAAAAAAAATCTCTCAACAACTCTCTCTGCATTCCCCCTCTTTTCTTTCTTGACTGTACCCTGTCCGTGTTGAAGGGTCTTAATGTCAAGGATTATTTATATCAAGCGTCCGCTAACTGATGGGGTGATTCATGGCCATGATGCTAACAAAATTATGGAATCAACCTGAAATTAACCATACGAACCACCCCATCTCGAAGTAACAAGATAAGTTTCAATTTGCATAAATTGGGTTCCCTTTGTTGACTTTGGTCAGGAGGACTATGGACCATTGGTTTTTCCAAAACAGATTCAGTTCATCAAAATTCTTGGCCTATCTGGTGTGAATCGCGGCCACAGTATCTCAATCAGGCTGAGGTCAGGACTTTGACTCAGTAGCTGGATCGATGAATACACCATTAGATACCAAATATGACAGATGTCAAACTCAAGGCCCGAGGGCCATATCTGGCCCGCCACATCCTTTTATGTGCACCTTCATGTTCCGTGCTAAATATCCAAAAAGTCAAATAGTCTTCCTTTTAAAAACATTGAGATACTGGGAGCATTTTTTAAAACAAATTTCCCTGTTAAAATTAATCTAATTTGATTTGAACAACCATTTTTTACTAGTCTCTGATTTCAAACTGAGCTATTTAGGAATTTGTTGTGTGTATCTAATATGAGGTGCTCAAACATTTGGGTTCGGCACTGCAAAAGAAACCATAACTAGGACACAAAAATGTGTTTACGGATGTGTGGATGGATGGAAACGGATGGATGAAGGCCTTAACATACTCACAAATGCAAAGATGGCAGCGCGGTGTAGATGTATGGAGGGGTGGAAAGGCAGTGATGCAGTTCAGATGAATAATTGGATGGATGGAAGGACACATGGAAAGATACGTAGAAAGATGCAAGGATCCTGGCAGTTAAAAAGACCCCCCCCCCCCCACCCCCCCTATTGGCCACCTGGCCTCCACATTCTCCAGTGGACATGTAGTGTTCATCCTTGGAGAGTACACTTGATGAAAATCATAGATTGGATTATGGCTTCCAAGACAGACTGACCGTGTCCAATCACTCTGAAGCGGCTTGCAATGAGGAATATTCTCCTTCTGTCTGGACTGGTGGCTCTGCGAGGTTGACACACACACGCAAACACACGCACACACTCGGCGCCCAGGGCCTCCTGGGGACTGCTACATGGGTCTGACGAGGAACTAAGGGGGGAGGAAAAGAAAGAGAAATGTCTTAAATGACATCCCCATTGTGAGCGGGAGCGGGACGATAGTACTTTGCAAAACTGCTCACAATGAGGACAGGAGAAACCCTTTATCCGACAGGGGCCCGGCAGCGTGCTCTCTATTACCATAGTCATTTAAATACAGTAATCTCATTTTCTGCTTCAGCCGAGGGGGCATGCTAAATTTCCTAGGTGAAGGGAGGTGGGAAATATATACGCGCGGTGTCCAAGGCGTACGGATTAGTGATCTTTTCGTGTTGTGCGCGTGTATGTGTTTGTGTGTGCGTACGTGCATGCGTGCATGTGTGCGCTAATTATCTGCAAAAGGCAATTTTCTTCAAAAAGATATGAATCTTGTAATATATTTTGTTGGCTGAATAGTTCATGGATAAACATCCGTGAAATGTTTCAGAGGCGTCACATAATCAGTGAAGCTGGCCAAAAAGAAAAAAAACATTGATTTTCACCACTTCCCCATAAAAGACAACAACAGACTAGCTCGTACCTTTGATTTGACGAGACACAAAAAGTGACCTCAACGGCAAGTAATTGCTTTGTGTTAGGCTGAATGTGGAAGCCAAACTGATGAGTTGAACAATTTAACTTTTAACACAATAAGTTATCAAGTTTTACCCTGAGAAGTTTCGTGTTTTGATAAATTATGGTATCACGTGAAGATGTGATGAGTTTCGACATAACAACACGGATCACCGTGTGGAGCCCTTTTGTGTATTATCAAATCAAAGTTACTGACTACATAATTACTAACGCCACAAATAAATGAAGAAATAAGGCCAGGTGTTTGAAATTATTTACGATTTTAAAATAAGACACATATAGCAACAAAGGGCTCTGCCACTGATCTGAACCGGAAGTCATTCCTTCGCCGTCTTATGCTGAATGCGGAAGCCGAAATGATCATGTTTTAACGTGGAACTTATCATGTTGTAACGTAATGTTAATTTTTTTTTTTTTTTTATGGTGTGGCAGCAATGCACTTCTGTGGCGAATCCTTCATATACACGGTGTCTGATGTTTTCTCACCTCAAACTATTTGCGTTATAATTGTGATATAGCGAATGCAAATGTCATTTGTTGTCGTCAAAGAAATTCTCAAAGTCAGGCCAATAGCAAAAATCGCAAGTGTCATTTTAGAAGTGTCTCTCGGTATGATGAAGTATATTTTCGCTGCAACCACAGTAATAAAAATATTGTTTCATGAATACTCCAAGACGGAGTTCGTTAACGCTCAGCATTAGGATGCTGCTCGTTAAGACATTCGCTGTGTTGGAATGAACCAGCGCAATTCTTTGAGAATTATAATTGTTACTATAACGGAACACCTTCAACAAAGTTACTCTCATCTTTCTATAAAACCATGACTCAAAACTTTAGCTTAGACGGCTCTGCTGCAAGCGCGCGAGTGCATGTGTGTGTGCGCGCGCGCGCATGTGTGACGGATGGGGCCCGTGACACCAGCTGCTCTCGGGTATCATATCAGATCACACACAACAAAAGAGGAGCTGGGGAGAAAAAGCTGTTTCCAGCCAAGCTGTTCCCATTCTTCTGCGCTTCCGGTCCAGTAGAAGAGTTGATGAAGTTTAAATGAAGCAGAATTAGGAGATCAAGCGAACACGGGAGCTGGCGTTGATGCTATCCGGCTGGATCTTTCTCTCCTCGCACCCGAGGGATGGAACCAGGGAGGGACAGCTGACCTGGATGAAATTGAGAGAAAAAAAACCACGGAGGGGGGAAAAAGGAGCGAGGAGGAGTGAGATGGAGAGGGGGGGGGGGGAGAAGAAGTATTCCCTAAATGTGATAATCTCCAATCACCTCTAACATCAATTCAGTCAAGGCCCGGGTTAATGAGCTCGCAGCCCGATCAAGCGTTATGCGGCGGTACCCACCACCACCCCTACCCCCACCATTGCCGCTTTTCTTTCATTCGCACTCGCTCTCATCATCATTGTTGTTCTTTTGATTTAATCCCTCTTACTTCAGCTGATTTGAGCAAGGAGGGACGGCGGGGAGGGAAAAGCCTATTACCCAAGCTCCTCTGCTCTCAACTATCTAAATGCTAACGATGTGAGGGGGCGAGGGTGAGCAAAATTATGATGGGAGGAAGACGCAGAAAGGGAAATGGAATGGATGGAGGACGTGATGCGGCAGCGGAGGTGAGGGAGGGGCTAAGATTCGCTTGCTCTCGGCCTCACCGGGAGCGTTTTTTTTTCTTTTTTTTTTCCAAAGCTTCATGCAGAGAAGAAAGACCAGCATCCTGTGTTGACCCCGAGTCCTCAAGGTCAAAACACCCAATCATGGCTTTTTTCTTCCAGCCGGTCGGCTTGCCAATTGCCTCTGCTCTTTTTTTTTTCTACCCGTTTCTTATTGATTAAAGCACAAATGCATTTCCACTTGTTGCACAAAATGACATGTTGTCGGTTCAAATTCCTTTGACTAGTGTACTTGCTTGGAAAAGCTCACATTGATTTTCAAGTTTGTGTCATGTCGAGTAGAAACTAACTGCGGTGTCAGATTGTTTTTCAAATTAATTCACCTTGCTCCTCGTTGCCTATTTAATTGTTTTATAGTAACCCTTTCGTGTACCCTGTAACTTGTTGACATGATAATCTGTCCACTGTAGTGACCATTGTCCTTTAACTCATTCACTCCCAAAGACGTTTTTAAACGTCCTTTCAGACTTGTTCTAGAATTGGCTGGTACTGAATGAGTTTTTAATGGGTTAATATCAATGTATTCCTATTTGGACTTGAAACTCCAGCACGCCTGCAACCATATTGAGGATAAACGGTTCAGATCATGAATGAATTGATGGGGAGTAATAATTAGTTTGAATAAAATGATAGTGCAGGCGAAATTGCCCCCTATTTTTGGCAGCTTGTATATTCTATGGAATCCATAGCCAATGGGTGAGCTGGTCTCCCTCATGTTCCAATTGTGTCTTTTTTGGTTTGTTTGCACTCAGAGGCCCGCTAAAAACAAGACAGAAAATATTTGCCACTTGCCAGAGCTGAAATGATAAGCCATGGTTTAACACCATTGTGGGGTGCAGTAAAACCCACAGAGCTGTTTTGGAGAATGCAAAAAAAAGTCACATTTTGCTTCTGCGGGCAATTTCAATAGGGCACCCGGTAGCAAGACACCTGTGTGTCCCAAATGAATCGCCTTGCAAGTTCACGCGGGCGCTGGGCAAATTTACAACGCGCTACTCTCTCAACTGTGACAATCATTTGGATTTGTTTTGGCAGCCTTGTATTCAAGCTTTCGCTTCATCTCAAATGCACAAGAATAATGGAGGCATTTTCTCCACGTGCGCGCACACACAACCTGCTTGTTCACATCTGCTTGAGAGGCAAAGTCACTTATTCGAAGCAGAACGGGCCGACTCCCAGCCTCCTCTTTGAAGAATCCCATTTAATTTCATATTGGCCAATGAAACAGTGGAGGGTGAGAGGCAAGTGAACAATCAATCTTTGTAATGTGATCCACGGATTGAGCACGGTGAGTAAATGTTTGCGCAGGCAGCCATCCAAGCCCGCAGTGAAACGAATTTGGCAAAAAAAGGAATCTATCCAGGGCAGGCCTCTCTCTTGATCTCCCTCCTGCCCGACAGTAGTCGGGTATCAAGCACATTATATTCCAGCGCTCTGTGCATTTTTCATATAGGCTTACCTTTTATGTTTTATGTACGCCAGCTCGGGGGAGAACAGCTGTGTGGGCGCCGCATCCTCTGTAAGTTTCCAGCGAGAGGGAGAACTCATTTTCAGTGGGAGAAGTGGAGCAGAATGCCAAACGTGGCGAGCGCGGTACCTGCGAACAAGCGGCAGCCGCCAAGGCCTGCCATTACCATAATACACGGAAACAACACCTCGCACGCTGTCGCCGCCGTAATTTGAAAACAGATTGACGGCTTTACAAGTTTGCACCTTTTTCTACGCCCTGACCTCAGTGACCTCCATCTTGCCTGTCAACTTCTAGAATCAAAATGACATCGGGAGGCTTATTTGCAGTTGTTGCAGACTTCTCCGGGATAATCTGGTGTTGTCTGTAATAATGCAAATAGATAATTCTCTCACCGTGGTGCACTTGATTCTGTGGAACTGTACCGCCGATCAAAACCCAAGTGTGATTTTATGATTGATCCTACTTGCTCCTTCATCCCAAATTGATAAATCCTTCAAGCTGTGACTGTTGCAATATGATACACTTCTGCATTGTAATAGAGCAGATTTAAAACGGCATGGGGCAAACTCCTTCAGGAATAATTATTCTGAAAGAAAATAGGTCTGTTTCCGTTTCACAAGTCGGCAGAGAAAATACTTCATTGAAAACCCAAACGCTTCCATGGATTCATTTTTGTTGTTTTTTTTACACGCACTGGTTTGAAATACAAATAAATAATAAGCGCACCCTATGATGTTTACATACAAGTCAAAGAATCTTTACTGTGATTCAGGAGTAATTTTACATTAGTAATATATCATATAGAACAAAACAGTTATGCTTATAAATTTTCTGTAGCCCCACTGAATATGAATTGAAATTATATAAATCACAAAAAAAGAATGTGCTTTAGTGTGCATGCCCTTCACACCCATTTTGAATTACATGTGAATGAAATTCATAATGGGTGTTAGAATCATTTTGAAGGTGAATCTAGCATGTACATATTCTATTTTACTTTGAAAGTGTTTTTTTTTTTTGTGCAACTGTAAATTGAATTAGGATAATATGCACCGGCCTCAGAAAGCTAACTGGTTTGAAACTACCGGTATTAAAAAGCACACACAATTTCCGTGCGTGTGCTTTTTAGCTGACTGTAAATTAATCCCGTTTCAACAGTGCTGAAAGTTTTGGTACTGTTTTAATTCAATTATTTTGCGCACAAATAACAAAAATAATGGGTTAAAAAAATTCTAATGAAATTCCTCATCAGTCTTGCATAGGGGAGATTTCCTTGAATTTTTTTCCTTGACACCACAAACACACATTCGGTAAGGGAGGCTGTCAGAATGATGACACTGTGGACATGCAGGTGTAGGGCTGCAAAGATGGTTGAAGCCATCATTTATCTATTTGCATGTTTAGCTTAAACTACTTATTGTGGACAGACAGACTTTGACTATAGCATGACCTTACTCTGAACCTTGAAATGTGACCACTACTTGAACCTTATGGTATGACCTTGACTTGAACTGCCATAGCAACGGAAAATAATGTTAACACCTTTTGCAGACATAGATCAGACAACGCTGTAAATGCATCTCTTGGCTGGCTTGCGGTTTTGCGCTTGCAGCCTTGTTCCAACCAAAAGCGAAGGCCCTGCAAACAATTCTGGTTTTCGTGGAGGCCAGTATTAAGGCGGCTTCTAAGAAAAGCTAAAATGTTGCAACATTAAAGCACTGCCACTATGTTTCATGTTTTTTGAAAATAAAAGTATTTGATGATTCCATTAAGAAATGATAAGAAGCCAAGAACATTACAGCGGTCATCCAGAAACCGAAAGGGAGATATCCATTAGGAGTTCTGCCCTGCGTAGGCTATATAAGACTTGTCTAGAGATGTTGCCTTTGCGCATTTGTGCCTTGACCACAACGATTGCTTGCATCGCACTTGTGCCCTGAACGTTCAGATAAAGCTTCTTGCAAGAACTTCTCCATTTCCAGCCTCTGATTTCGCACCTCACCTCAGCCCGAATTCAAACGAACACGCGGAGGACCTGGAGGAAGCAGAGGACGGCGAAAGGATCCCGCCCTGACCACAACCACCTCTCCCTCCCCCGCCTCCATCATGGTCAATCAAGTGTCTTTCTGGCAAACGTTCCAGTCTCAACATGTTTGTATTTACAGGTTCCTTTTTTTGGGTGGGGGGCTGCCAGTCTTCAGGACAGGATAAGCCACCCCTCACAACAATTACAGAACCATCAGGTGTCCAAAGACTCTGTCTCATAATAACTAGCATGGGATTATTGAAACAATAAATGCCGTATACAAAAGTATGCCTCCACCCAACAAACGGCGAGAAAAGGAAATGACAAGTTATTCACAATCAGTTTCCGATTGTTCCCATGGCCTGTTTTTGGCTGAGTTATATCCTTTTCTCGTAACACACTTGCGCATTTCCGCAGGGCCATCCACAAGGGTCCCAGTTCTTTAAAACATGCTGTGACCAGTTGACAAATGTGTTCTGCTGGAATGTAGCAATGGCCTATAAACTCCGCGTGAAGTTTTTCCTGCAGTGATAGTTGGTCACTCTTCACTCTGAGGGATTTTTTCATGCAAACATGCCAAAGTTGGAAAAGACCTAGTGAGAGCATTCTTGTGCCATTCGTAATCTCGAATTGTTGTAATGACTTTTATTTATTCACTCATGCAAAGTAGCATCATGGGTTGTTTCTTAACACAATGATTTGCAGTTATGGTTCAAATCCAATAAAACTTCATTCCCTCCGATCACTGTCACATACAATATGCATACATATACAAAGAGCGACATTCTGACTCAACACAAGGTACTGTATTATAAACCCACATTTGCATATCTATAAAACAAGCATTTTGTGTTGTTGTTGTTGCAGATCTTGTTCCAGATCTTCACACCGCACCTAAACTCCAGTGATCACCACTTACTCTATACTTTGCTGTGGATGTCTTCAGGTAGGGAATGTACTGGCACCTCTTGCTATGACCTCTATTGGCCAAATGTCCCCCAAATGTTAAACACAGAA
Source organism: Hippocampus guttulatus (assembly GCF_054856545.1). NCBI lineage: Eukaryota > Metazoa > Chordata > Actinopteri > Syngnathiformes > Syngnathidae > Hippocampus > Hippocampus guttulatus. The sequence continues at coordinate 11,777,398 of NC_141277.1, read as the reverse complement.
AAAACAGGCCTGTCTTGGGATAAAGAACTGTATGGATAGTACACTATTGCAGTGGGATGTGGAAAAATTGCTCTGTGTACACTTCAACAGATCTCAGGGGACAGCTCAGACTCTCTGTTTCCTAATTGATTCCACTGTTCCCTGCAGTTCATCAGAATGAGACTTGGTCTTTTTCCAAGAAAGGGAAAGCACTGCAAGTGCACACATGGACGTGGTGATACTGTAAAGTATACAGTATGTTACACATGGAGTGACAATGAAGAAGACATAGTACCCTTTCGGATTAGCAAAAATGTTGGAACGTGTAGTTGCAAATAATTTAACCTACCATATGATTCACTCATTGAAAATCAGTCCAGTGCATTGATCCCAGTTGAGGGCCTTGTAGATGTGTGACAATTAATCCAACAATGCCACCCTCATCATAAATGAAGAGGATTAGATGGTATTGAGTTCTGAACCTCTCATAAATGCATAACCTTCATCAGTTTGCCAGGAAAATTACATAATGCACTTTTTTGGACTCAGCGTGGTCGGGTAGAACTGAGTGAGTAAAATAATTAAACTGAAACAATGTAGGAAGGAAACGAAAAGAGGGAAGGCAGGAAATCAATATAAAAACATTCCAAAGTTGATCCTGAAATTAGACTTTCAGGCAGTATGTCTGGGCCATTGCTACCCGGACCAACACCAAATGAATCATACTATAATATACAGTATTCTGCAGTTGTTATTATTTTTTAACCTGTCTTCAACAATGAGACTTGTTGAAGTCGACGAGGAAGTTGAATTTAAACATCCTTACGTTATGTTAAATGATGGCTCAAACCGTAACTTGAAGATTTTTAGACTATTAAACGGAAACTTGCAGTCTTATGTAAAGTCTAGATTTTCAAGTTCATGAGCAGTTTTTAATCAAATACTGTTTGATTCAAAACTGCTCATTGCCATGTCCAGGCGGCATAAACAGTAATATTTACCTTTGGCGATGACGATCGTAGTGCGTCACAGCACCTTCTAGTCTACGTTTAGGGCAAACTTTTAGACACCACAAGAATAAAACCACCGCCCGTGTTGTGGAAAATTCTCTTCTCTCCTACTACTGCAAAGATTTGAAATATTCAGAATGGAAAACGAAGATATGGCATTGAAAGATGCAAAAAGACGAGAACGTCAATCAGGTAACACTCAAACTAACATGATTTTTGCTTGCGTTACGAAGCTGAAACGTAACTATGTTTCGATATTTGAGCGCAGAAAAGCTCACTATCTATTATTTGCAATACATCACAAATCTTTGTTCATTCGCAACTAGTGTGACTGGCATAAAATAAAGTGTCACATTCGACATGAGGTTTTACCCAAAGCTAGCAAATGCGAAGCTAACGAAGGCTAGCCCCTCCCATTTACAAGCTAACGCCGTCGTGTGAAAGTTGACTACGCATACGTAATATACGCTGATTTCATGTACCTAAACCACCCGATGCAAGAACAAACTGCTGTGTCGCCTTTGTCGTTAATTTTTGTGAGTGAGTGAACGAATCACGTACAAACTCTTCCCTGAATGCATGCACCACCGCATTAGATTGTCGTGGTTAAAACGCAGTTTTTGTTTTTCAATTTCGCATCATTTCCAAGTACAACAGGTCATCATTTCTGATCACATTTGGACGTATGCCTGATGCCAAGATCATCGAGGATAGGTTCTCTTCCTTTCGATATACAGTACAGTGAACCACCGCCTATTCACGAATGCACATTTTCGCTTTTCTGTGCAACCTGTTGACAGAGTGGGACTCTGCAACACGGGTTTTGTCTGACAGTCTACAAGAAGAAAGAACTTAAATACAAAGAATCAAAGGCACACTGTTATGTACCTAACGTGCATGCATGATGCAGTACAGTAGCAACTTGAACTGGGTAATGTATCATCAAATATATTTCCCTCAAAATTCCAACTGTAACCCCAAATACATAAATGCTATTATGTTTTGTTTTTATTTTCATTATGCTGATGATGTTCTTGAGGGGAAAAAACAAGGGCAGATTCGGAATCAGCACAAAACCATTACCGACAAAGTTGTCCTTGCCTCTCTAATTAAAAAATTGAATAAACATTTGTAGACCCGGTGTTAATAAAAAAATAATAAAATAAAATAGAAGGTGGTTTCAGTTACTTTGGGTGTTTCGCTCTTCTGAAGGGCTCAGTTCCTACCCCTTGTGAATAATCAGGGTTTACTGTACAGTATATTGTTATTGTGCTCTTGGATCAATGGTGTTTTGACCTTTAACTTTGTCTGTAGGTCCAAGCAGCACTTTGCATGATGCAGAAGGTATTGCATCCAATCACACGCAATGAATCATTGCATGTCATCATGTTTTGAAATGAAATTCAAATTGGCTGTTGGGTCATTGGCTAATGCTGCTTAGCTTTAACCTAATCACTACTAAGAGTGAGTGATCATAGATCGGTAACTTGTAGAGCAGTGTGTTAGGCCTGTAATTATTATTTTTTTGAAACATCAATGGCATTCAACATAATTTGTGTATGAATTATTTTGACAATGCAGGGGTTCTCGGTTTATGACTGGGTTGTCTTCGTATGGCGCCATTTTCTATCACTAACCTGCTACACGAATACACTCGTCAAGTCATTGTCAATATTCGTCTGTAAGAACACGAAAAGTTTGTTGCATGCTGTACGTAACTTTGAAATGTTAAATCGCCATTAAAAAAAAAGAATGCCAAATCAGAATTTTCATATCCGAGGGAGAAAAAAAATCATAGAATATTGTCGCGCTTACTCGTGTCACAGGAATGTTTGAATGGCAATGCGTGTGATGTATGTAGGTGGGCGGTGCACAGCAACATGCAAAGTGCACTTTTTGAGTGACACCTGGAAATTACGTGTGTGGGAATGCGTATCCAACTAATAAGCATTAAATTAAACTGTTAAGCAACCAGTTAACAAAGCCTGCCTAAGCAGTCTACCAACACCTTACTTGTTACTTCGTTGAACCTGTAGCGCAAAGCGAGTTAACAAACTCGGATGTTGGCCCGGAAAGATGAACCCTCCCAGGTGAGATTAGTGCTAGCTAGCTGATACGAAAGAACGGCGATACATTTTCAACTTTTTCAAAAGTTTAAAAAAAAAAACCCACCCTGAGTTCCGCTGTACGGCAAGGGATCCCAGAGGTTAAAGTAAGTTATTTTCTACCAAAAAGGAAAACCATTCCATCTGTTGAAATGGCTGCATTCGTTAGTTATGTCATGTTATAATATGTTTTAAAAAGGTGAATATTTGGCTTGGTAAAGCGCTTTGGACAGCATTTGGTATACATTAAGTGGCCTCCATTTACCGTTATGAGCAAAATTGGATTTGGCACTTCTTGGGTTATGAGGTGGGCAAAAGTCAACTTAGTAAAATATTCACATTGATTCTGGACCCGATCGTTAAACAGTAAACGGATCCTGAACAGATAGAGCTCGATAGTTATGCCCACCACAAGTCTGGCTCACGGGAGGTTCATGTGATGTTCAAAAGCTGAGCCCTAAGGCACTGTGATATCATTTTCAGTCGACAGCCAAGTGGTAAAATGGCCACCCTCTGAGATAGATAAAGCTAGGTGGATTTGGCTGCTGTATTCATATTCCACAACCACAGTATTAATCAAAATAGACTTCCCCTTCAAGGCTACGTTAACAATCAGAAACCAGTCCCAGTTTCTTTCTTTGGTTTATTATTGAAGGACTTGAAGTTGAACCAATCACTCACGAGAGTGGAGTACTGCAGCCGTTCACATTCAGAATTGCTGAATTCAGGGGGTCCTTGGTTTATGATCGAGTTCCATTAGAAAAAGGGCCACAGTATCATTTACATATTTCAATGCAATAGTCAAGTCATAATTACTATAAATATTTGTTTGACAAATGCTTCCTTGGTCATAAATATAAAAACAATCAAATAGAAAAGTAATGAATATGACGGTAAGCGAGCAAGCCATCTTGTGTTGTGATGCAATATTCTTTCATTGGTGCACAAGCTAGTTCCCTGCATGGCATTCGTAACCTCAAAAAGTCGGAAGCACAGTAACTCTTTGTCTACAAAACACCATAAATATAAACCAAATGAAAAGATGAATGAATGAAAAGCATTATGTACGGCGGTGATGAAGCTTGTCTCCGTATGCCAAACGATGACAGATTCTTACCCCGCATGCCGTAATCTGGAATTACTGTATTACAGGACCATCATAAACCGACCCCTCCTCCCCCCATGCATTTATTTACACGTGAACATGAAAATGACTTTTTTTTTTCTTTCTTTTCTAGCCTTGGAGAATGGAGACTCTAACATTGGCGTATGTGGCTGGTTGTTGGTGCTGTTGTCTCTTCTACTCATGATAGTCACACTGCCTATCTCCATTTGGATGTGCATCAAGGTCATGTTTGTTTTATTACATGCATTTTTTTTTTTTTTTTTGTGTTTGTCAAGAGGTCCCCGCAGTTTAAGTCGCCATCAATGTTTGAATGTGCTGTATTGCTGCTAAAGCTTTGAATAGATCAATTAGTTTGTCCTTTTCGTTCAGAAAGACATATCAAATGACAGGATGTCCGTTGGATTTTAAATTAAGACCTACAAAAAAAGCTGCTGTACAAGCTGATAGTGTCTTCCGCCTCTGCACGCAGATTGTGAAGGAGTATGAGAGAGCCATTATTTTCCGCCTGGGACGCCTTTTGCGAGGAGGAGCCAAAGGACCAGGTTGGAAACAACAACTTTCACGCACGCACGCACACACACACACACACACCTCTGAGAATTGTTTGTGTGTGTAAATGTACTTTATATATTTGTGTGTATGTATAATACCTGAAGAAGCTAGTTTGCAAGTTCACCGAAGCTGTTGTGCAGCGGTGTCAAACTCATTGTAGTCGCGGGTGAATTTTGAGTTATGTCTTCCCTCGGAGGGCCGTTATGACAGTGAAACCACAAAATTATTACTTGTACACAACAAATTAATATATTACTAATTTGAAATCAGTCAAGTCAATCATAATAGTTTGTTCGATTATTGTTCAACAGAGTGTAAACTGGGTAACAAAATTAATGCAAAATATCAACGTTATTTATTACACGTGACAATTTGACATTTCGTTGCAGATTTTAGCAAGTTGACACACATGATTTGCTTTCGCGGGCCACATAAAATGACCAGGTGGGCCAGATTTGGCCCCCCCACCCTTGAATTTGACACCTGTGCTGTTCTGCGTGTCGTTGAGCCTCTTTTTAGCATGCTTTACGGCAGCTGTCTCTTTATTTACTTGAGTTTAAAACCAGCGCACCTCGACTTGGCTTTGTTTTAAGATGGCTTCAAAATGTCCGGTTATGATTTTAGTCGAGACAAAAAAAAAAGCCTGTGGGGGCTGCAAAGGGAGGTCTTTGGCGTATTATACTGCATTGTCCAGAGCTAATGTGTAACAGAGTGAGCTAATGATTGATTTTGCGTTGATTTTTCTTATGTCTGCCTGTGTATCCCCACACACTGAACTAGAAATATTTTACAAAAGGATTTGAGCACAAAAAGATGGCGTCCATTCGCGCCTCACACGCGAGGGAATTGCAGTTAGCACTTAGTTGCAACAGAATGAGTTTGCCGTTGTTTTACAGCTCGATGTGCTGCCCGGAGCTAGAGCTTTTTCCTGCGTGACGCATGAGCGGCAGGTCCCGGGAAAAACATCTTCTTGATTTAGAAGATGGAGTTGCGGATGCAGATCGAAGGCAAAGCCCTGCCGGATTCGTTCAATCTGCGGCAAACCGTTCATACGCCACAAGTCAGGTTGATTTAATTTCTGACATAAAAGGGCTCGTGGAGCAACGGTTGCCTGGTTACTTGCAACCATGTGTTGTCCACCCATAAAAGATGGGACAGGAAAGAAAGCTCAGTGAATCTGAAGACAGAAGGAGCACCTATTCCAAAAATATGCCCATTTTCAGTTGGGTTGCCGGGAAAAAAATTATGTGAATTTGACCAATGTCAAGGGTGGTAACTGTCCAGTAAAAGCAGTAATAATACCGGATGAACAAACAAATAAACAAAGAGACTCTTGTTCGACCTCGTTCGCACAAATCAGAAATGGAAACAATACGGCTCTCCCCAACGTGCATCCTGCAGCGGCATTCACCGGGGTCTCATTTACGTGTTGCCATATGTCTGCCAGTGCTGTTTGACTTCTAGATGCAGTAATAAATCTGCAAATAGTGATGGGAGTGCCTATTTTTCCCCCCCCCGCTTGTAAGACAAGGTATTTGTAGAGGAAAAATACAGGCTCCCATGAGAAACAATTTGCATGCATCTCATGGCTCTCCGTCTCTTCATCTTTGATTTGTTGTTTTACTGCATCCAATAAAAAGGCAGGGTGTGTCCTCTTAAAAATTGTGAAATTGGACTCCCTCAAGTGCCAGGGGACCCCATTGGTGACGGCGTGGGGTAATAATAGCTCTCTGCCAGCAAATCTCACATTCCTGGGGGTCTTGTGGTGTTTATGCCCCCAACTAAATTCAGCACTTGGTTCGCTGTAATGCGCCGTTAACCGCCGTCGCACAATCGGGCTGTGGCACAACCCAACAGGCATGTTTTCTCTTGTTTTTAATGAGTGCAGGCTTGTGCAGCCGCTTCATCTGTCAATGTAGCGAGTTAGGGGATGAAATAGTTGCCGATCCTGATACTAAAACAGTTATTTCACCACACTGGAATTTTACTTCAAACCACAACCTCGCGGCGTCGCGAGGTCCCCGCAAGGCCTTTCTGATTAGTCTCAGCTTGGCCCGGGAGAAGGCCGTGGTTCGTATTTGCCATTGGCTCAGATTTTCCCCCAGTTAAATCTGCACTTTCCATAATTGAAAATGCTTGAATGCTAAATGTTTGCATTCCGAGCGTTTCAACTCAGGCACGTGCCAAGTCTTATTTGGTGCCCCCGCTGGATGGTTGTGACTTGAAACGGGCTTCTGAAAGCCGCGAATATTCACAGCTTTGCCCGACTGTCAGCACAGCTGCAGTCTTCTAAAGCCTGCTTGACTTGGCCCCTCGCCAAGATTTCATTCATCCCGCCGGCTTCAAACATTGCCGGAGACACCCGCTTCTTATTGTGTTTACCGCGGACGCAGTCTCTGCAAAGACTATTTGCATTCTTATGATTCCACAGGTTTGTTCTTCATCTTGCCGTGCACCGACAGCTTCATCAACGTGGACATGCGCACCATCACCTTTGACATCCCACCGCAAGAGGTATGACACGCGCGCCGGTGTTGACGTCGAACAAATACATCTCGCAGACGCTCAAAGGCTGTCAAAATACATTTGGAAAATTCCTCCTCCAGCTCCCGAATGTAAAAGACCATAAACTTGAAATGTACTGTTGCGAGCGAGCACAATTTATGACGCCCTGCCGTCTAATGCCTGGAAAGTGACTCGGTGCAGGCATGTTTTGGAGATATCAATTTCAACCAAAGAAAATTACACATTAGTCGTCGCAGAATCAGGATCAGAATCATTTTTATTGGCCAAGCATGTAAAACACAAAAGGAATTTGTCTCCGGTAGTATACGCCAGTGTTTTTCAAACTTTTTTGAGCCAAGGCCTACTTCTTTCATTGGAAAAATCTCGCGGCACACCACTAGCTGAAAATGTGAAGGGAAAAAAAACGCTTATTTGAATAATTAATGTGTTATATTGTTTAACCGCATTACTTTAACCGTATTTAGCATTGAAGAATGACATTATAGCAGCTTGAATTGGAATCAAATGAACACAAAGAAAATGTATTTTCTATTTTTTCATATTTATTGTTTCACCGTCGTCCTGCATTCATGGGTCACAAATTCGCTTGTTTCTCCTCTAAACATAAGGCAATTGGCTAGCTGTTGCTGCTCCCTAGCGGTATGGGAGGGTACTACACAATTACTTTCTGTGCGATAGACCACACAGGCATACAAATTGGATATTTTCCGGCGGCACACCTGACAATGTCTTGCGACACACTGGTTGAAAAATGCTGGTATACGCTATACTAGTATTGCAATAACAAAGGCTGCCTTGCGCCGCATTTGCCGCTAACTGCGCAGCCCTGTCTTTCATTTTTGTGACGTACGCCGCCAAGCAACACAGAATCGCCACGGCAACAACGTGCAAGAAAATCCAAAGTTTTCTGTAACTTTTCATCTTAAACGGCACCCGAAGTTTGAAAACAATTGGATATGTTTAGTGAGGATAAGCGTCTGTGAGAATGGATAGATGGTTAAGGTTGTTAAAAAAGAAAACATATATAAAAGGCCAAAAATGGTACCAAATTCCAAAGTAAAGTTAAAAAGACTTACCGTATTGGCCCGACATTTTACCCATTCACGACGCTAGATGGCGCCAGATATCATTGAAGCGAATGGTGAACTTGACTCCGCAGGCCAACGTGAACCCCTGCCACGAAGAAGAAAAATAAAAAAATAGTGGTCAGAAGGAAAAGAGAACAAAATAATAGAAGAGGTAACAGAAAATGGAGAAACGTCGTGACAATCTGGAGAAAAGTGGGCCGAAGATCGGCCAGGTTAACCGGCAGTTGAGGAGAAGTTATGATGTCATTTACATTTCAAAAACCAGAAGCCATTCATTTACGAATGTGATTGCACTTTAGATTTGAATGAGGCAAAATAACATGCTTTTTCTCTCAAATATATTGTTATAATCATTTGTTTCAGATGTACTGTAATTATTGTCTGTATAAAAATTAATCTGGTGTTCAAAAAGTCTTTTTTCAAACTTGAGTCTTGAAAAAGAAGGGGTCGTCTTATAATTACGGCCGTCTTATATTTGGGCAAATACGGTACTTCCTGTTAGGTTTAATGTATGACTGGAAAATAGTTTTTGGAGGTCTTTTCGGCAGTTGCATATGCCTCTTAATTTTCGTAGAAGTGGATGAAACTTTCAACCAGGGTGCTTTGTTGACAATTTATAGGGGGCAGTAGTGAGCTATTTTGACCACTAAAATTGAGTGGCGACTCACCATCAATGCCATCGCAGATCTCTGACCGACAGCCAAAATGTATTTTTGTCATGTTTGGTTCACATCCATGCATGATGCATGTGATCAGTCACTGTGGCAGTACCGTGAGCGCGCGTAACAAGTTGTTCCAACTTGCTTTCCTGATTCTGTGCTTATCCAATTCCTTGAATATTTCCACCAATGAAAACGTCCTTCTGCCAGCGTCGCCTTTTTCATAGACGAGTATTGACCCAACATTGCGTCGAATATTTTTTTCTTTTTAAGATAATTTGGTCAGACATCTATGTAAAGTGAACAAATAAAAGTTTATTCACATTCAAAAGAGAGAACCAACAAACCAACACGCGAGTATGTTCCAAATAACTGTCAGAAAAAAAACAATCCTGGAGAACATGGAAGACCAACCACTATTATCTTATCCTGGTGTGATAGAATAAAAAAGCTGTGTTGGCATCTTCCTCACACTCAATATCTTGCTGCCCGTTTTCCTGTTTGGAACTTGGCAATCCTTGCAGGTTTTGACCAAAGACTCGGTGACAGTGAGTGTGGATGGCGTGGTGTACTACCGGGTTCAGAATGCCACTCTGGCCGTGGCCAACATCACCAACGCTGATGCTGCAACACGCCTGTTGGCCCAGACCACGCTGAGAAATGTTCTCGGGACCAAGAACCTGGCTGAGATCCTTTCGGACCGTGAAGAAATTGCACACAGCATGCAGGTAAGAGTCCTCTTCACTCTCAGTCGCTTGCGTGAGGCCCATTCCACGACAATTTGGATGCATCGATCAGGACGTATTGGGGATGGAGGGGGGTGCAGTCATTCGACCGCTTTAATACTTGTGTCTTTGTGATGAGAACCGCGGCTCTCGTCACTCTGCACTTTTTCTCCGCTGCATTCAAGGCAGCTGACAATGTGACAGAAGTGCTCTATAAAATCGGCTGGCTTTATGCTCTTTTCACTGTTAGGCAGAAAAAGGCCGAACCCTGCAGTTTTCAGAAAGAACAAAAATGTTGAAAAAAATCAAATTGTGTAAGCAAGTAATTGTGCTGCCCACTTGCTGAATCGAGCCTGCACATGCACAAAAAGATGGGGTGCTCCATTGTTTGCGAAGGCAAGAGGGAGCATTTGTGTGTGTGAATTTAGACTAAAATGAATCAAATGACTTTCATCTGAAGAAAACTACATTGATCGGTTTATTGAACGTCTCGTACGTTTGAGAGAACTCGGAAATCTCAGGGTGCGCAGGGAATTGCCTGTTTTAGCCTAATGGAAAGTCTGCCCCTGGCACTAATTTCAGCATGTGTTTGCATAGCCACTGTAGTCAGCTGCTGTTTAAATTAGAAATATTGGAATGACCACTGCCCTTCCGCTTTGTGGACGTATAGCACACAGTCTACGTCTGCCCTCTTAAATCTATTTAACTTGATTACATGGCTGGTGTATTTGTCAATTGGGGACTGTAAGTATTGGTTTTACCAATTAATTCATTTTTGGGGAGGAGCATTGTCTTGATGCTCCCCACGTTATTTGAACCCGTGGTGTTTTATTCTGGGACTCCTGTCACAAACACCCGTATCGGAAGGGCCAGAAAATATTTGGACCAAAAAAATGTCAGAAGATGACCCCACTGGCCATATTTGGAACTGTCATCACAACCCGGGGCCATGTGTCTCCTCCACTTAGCCAGCGAGAGTAGCAGACTACATGGTTCTGGTCATGATGACTTGTACCAAATAGACAAACCCAAACATGTCATGTTTTGGCAGTGGGTTGGCTGAAGGACTTCCAACCACCGTTTGTCAAAGGAGATTGGGGACCTGCTCTCGGAATAACCTGCGCTTCATGTGTACTTCTGGTGAAGGAGTTCGCGAAGCAGCTGCGGCGGCCCCATGGCGCAACAGATAAACACGGGGAGCCGATAGAAAACAGAACAGAGGGTTAAAGTGGCCCCTTGATTGCAGCCACTCTCTCGATCTGCATTTATTCGGCTGCAAATGTCGATTTAAAAGTGAACAACCGGGAGAGGATTGAACAAACCAAGAAAGAGCAGCTGTCGCTTTGTGTCTGATTGTTATCATTTATTCATCCGTGACCCATGTGAAGAATTGAATATTTTGTTTTCATGGGCGCCATTTATGTGAGCCATAAGTTGCTTTCATATTCACACCTAATGTCAAGTGTCATAAGTGTGTCTCAATGTTGCTCCACATTCTATTGTTCATTATTTGAACATTTGACATTGCCACTGATTGGACAAAAAAGGCCCCTGTTGTCAGAACATTCATTTTAAAAGCCTTCCCTCTGCTGCCGTCATGTGGTGAAAAGTAGAATGGATAGCGCACCGTAGACACAACCGTAAATATTTCTCCTTGCCACCAAAAACGATCACCTGATTTGAAATCACTTGATCCTTGAGCAGTGACCATCCATCTAAGAAAGCCCGCCTAATGTCTGCGTGTGTCTTGTCAGTCCACCCTTGATGACGCCACTGATGACTGGGGAATCAAGGTGGAGCGAGTGGAGATCAAAGACGTCAAGCTGCCCCTGCAGCTCCAGAGAGCCATGGCGGCCGAGGCTGAAGCCACCCGGGAGGCCAGAGCCAAGGTATGTTTCACTGCGGCGCGCCACTCACATAAGAGGGGCGACGTGACTGGCAATGATCTCAAACCAGAGGGTCCAAATTTCCTCCTTGACCGGCAAAATTCCCACGCTTCGTACCTGCCTCAGTTTTACTCTGAGATGGCTTAACGTGTGCCCAAAAGTATTGTTTAAAAAGGTCTCGACTTTTGTCGATGCGTTGTAATTTATAGATGATGTTACAGAAAAAGAATCCACCTGTTGCTGAGCCTAAACATTAATTCATAAATATTCCATGTTATTATTATTATTATTGTTATTATTATTAAGAAAACCTGATGTCTTGGTTCTAGTAGTAAAAATTTAATTTGCTCTCTTGTTCGCCTGTTGGAAGGCATGAGAAATCCTTAAGTTGCCTCGTGGGATTGTGGTCGTCTAGTTTTCGTACAATTTTAAAAAAAAAAATAAAGTTGAGTAAGTCTTACTATATAAGAAAGTAATTTGCTACAGCTGGAAGCTGATCGAACTTGAAAATACCACTGTATCCTTTGTGCTTAAAAGCACCTGATTAATCAATGTAAATGTGAAAATGGAGGGTAATTACTCATGCGTGCCCTCCTAGGTTATCGCCGCCGAGGGCGAAATGAACGCCTCGAGGGCATTGAAGGAGGCATCGCTGGTGATTGCCGAATCTCCGTCCGCGCTGCAGCTGCGCTACCTGCAGACCCTCAACACCATCGCCGCCGAGAAAAACTCGACTATCATCTTCCCTCTGCCTCTGGAGATGATGCAGGGCTTTTCCAAACGTTAAGCATCCATCCCATCCGGCCCCAAACAAGCATTTGCATCAAAAACATGGGAAAGTGACCTTACATACATTCACATACTTCTTGTGTAATGCCTGATGCTGCAGTTTTGCTCCAACCACTGCCCGCATAGATTTTATTGTAGTTGTTTCGAGGTTTTAACTCGCTACATGCACCCTGTTTTTATCATTGCATGCTGGGTTTTTTTTGCTAACGTGTTTCCACATCTTCTAACCGTGTTTGTAGGCTCTCCGTCCATCCATTTTCTAATTCGCTATTCCTCACAAGGGTCACGGGCGCGCTGGAGCCTATCCCAGCTGTCTTCAAGCAGTAGGCGGGGGACACCCGGAACCGGTTGCCAGCCAATCGCTGAGCACACATAGACAAATTACCATTTTCGCTTACAATCATACCTATCAACAATTTGGAGTGTGCCATTAACCTGCCATGCATGTTTTTGCAATGTGGGAGGAAACCGTAATACCCGAAGAAAATCCACACAGGCACTGCGAGGCCAAAGTGCGAACCAGCCGACCACCGTGGCATGGAGGCTCCTGTCCGGTGGGCTATTCTTGTAATGAATGATGCCTCACAGACGAAAGCTAACAGTCGATGTAAAAATCATAAGGCTTTCCAAATGAACTCGTTACACGGACACGCTTGCCGTCGAATAGCTTTATAGTGAACATAAGAAGTCGTTGAGAGTAAAAATGAATGCCCTACGCTTTTTACACCACAGTGCCACCTGCTGCAACTCCCTCAGCCTTAAATCCTCAAATCTTTCTCACGAATAAATGACCGAGCCACGTCTTTAGTACGTTGTACAGTTTTAGAGCCATACCATGCGTTCACGTAGCAGTGGTGTAACACATAGAGGAGTTCATGCGAACCTGCATGAGGAATCCTTAAGTATAGAGAATTTGAAGAGTGCCATACAATTAACAGTATTGTTTCACAAGATATATTTGTCAATACTTCAGTTACAGATTACAAATTCAACCTAGAGGTAACACCCATGTTTTAATCAGTATTCAACACTGTATATGCTGCTTATTTAGCTGGATTCTCATATAGCTAATGTCATTTTAAGATTTTTTTTATTTTAAATTTTTGGGTGGGGGCGAGGGGCTCCCCTGCAACATAGACAAGCCATACATGTGTCGTAGATTATTGCTTCATGGGAGCTAATAGTCCCTAAGAATGCTCCTCCGCAAAGCAAAAAGCCTTAATTTACTGCCATGGATTTATTTGGGCTCCTTTTCTATGCAGTTTTAAATGTAGCATCAGAGTTTTTAATTTGCTTCTTATTCAGTCAGTCAATTCCTCTCTTAAAAAGTTAAGAGTGTTTGTTTTGGGCTGTCTTTAAAGTTGAATTGTCGTGTTTGAAATGTGATGTGACCAGTAGTTGTTACAATATGGAGAAAATTTCGAACTCGAGAGCTTTACTAAATCATTCAGGTGTGCGCGCATGTGCTTTACCATGCAATTGTATTCATGTTTAGCTTTGAGAAGTTGTATTACTCTACGCTATGTGTGTGTGTATTTAAAATATATATACAGGATATATATAATTTAAACACACACACACATGTTGTTACAGTACAGTTGCATCCGGTGTGTTTTGCCCATTCGCACCAGCATTCGTCTGAATGAAACGCTAGTGATGAAAATTGGGGGGGAAAAAATGCTACTGTCTTGATTTTTGTTCACGTTAAATGATGTAAATGTTAATTTACATTATTTGAAACCTACTGGGCAACAATTTTTTTTTTAAATGTTTTGTTTGCTGTTTTGTACAATATTTAGGATTGAAGACTGTTCTGATCCCAAAGCTGGAAATTAAATGCAAGTCCATTTTTGTTATGATTTTTATCTCGCATTATTAAAAATGCTATTAAATCTTCAATCAAGAGATTTGGATTTTATTTATTTATTTTCATATAGTAAGACACGCACAACTTGCAATTTAATTTTATTACTGTGCCGGCATGCAGCGAGACCTAAACTGTCGACGACTCCTGCTTAAAAACATTTGCCATCCTGACCAACTACAATACAAGGCATTCTATTACTTTGCTGGCTGTGTTTAGGCATGTGTCCAAATATAAAATCCATTTTTAAAAAAAAAAGGAAAAGAGATTGCACTTCAACAAAAACCCTGCATGAAGCCAGCCTGCACAGCATGACTATGCTATTTGATTTTAAAAGCAAATGAAGGCCACCTTGTGAGGCAACAACTAACTTGTTTCTTGACATAGCGACAAAAGTCTCGGCATACTAAGAGCTACAATCAAAAACAGTCTTCAGCTTGTGGAGGCGGCGAAGTGTCAGGTGCTATTAGGATGGTGAGGCGTGGCGGGGACCAAGCGTGAGCTCACATGGCCAGTTCGGCCATGGCCCGCTCCAGGGGGTCGCTGGTCCAGTAGTCGTGGTCCCAGCCCAGGAACCAGCCGGTAAAGGTGGGCGGCTCGAAGCACTGCTTGATCTTCACGATGGGCGTCCTGCGGTCTCTGTTAGCCGGGTCTGTCTCGATGTAACGCACCGCTGAAGGCAGAGATATGTTAATACTTTGCGACAGACAACCATTTCCGTTTATTCAGCTTAGCAACAAGCAACTTTATGAGCTCACCTGCGCAAAATGTACTCTTACAGTAAAACCAGGCGAATAACCAAAAGCCACGAATTATTGATGCTCTTAAAAATGTTTAGAATTGCAAAGATTCACTATTTAATCTGTAAATATACCACAAAATATCGCAAAACACTTTAATACCATTTAAACTCATGACCGAAAGATGATTTGATTGAGGGGGGGGGGGGGGAAATGCATTATCAAATCAGCAAAGTTTTGGAGTGGTCTCTAAATTAGTTTCCAGAGCTGTTTATACAGTATATCGAGTGGACCATGAAGATGGTCTTACCAGATGCCATTGCTTCGGTCTTCTCTTCCTCTTGGGCCTCGTTGCCGATCCAGACAAACACCTTCACAAAAGGTCGGAAGTACAAAATGCATGACTCATTCGCATTTCCTTTGGGTGCTTTTTTTTTTTTTCTTCATTGTCAAATGTATTGTTCTGCTTTCCTAACCTGCTCCCAGGTGTCCAGGATCATGACATCATCAGTGGCCAGGTCATCCTGGGTCAGCTCTCCGGGCACCTCTTCAATCTGAAAGAAAAATATTGATTGAAGTTATATGTGGAGCAGACAAGCTTGACTCAAGAGTCGGGGGGGGGGGGGGGGTCCAACTTACGATGAAGTTTCCGGTCTTGTTAGAGCAGGCAAAGAGTCTAGGAGGATGGGCGTCCATTTTGTCCCGAAGTCTGGTTGAAGTGCGATATTCTGTCTTTCCTCCGAGAGCATCCCAGAACTCACCTGTGAATGGGACACGTGCTTTGACTATCAAACAGGTACTGTGGCCGACTCACTAAACTTCATGTATTGAGCCAGAACAGAAATTATACATGGAAAAAAAAACAAAAAATGTATACATCTGTAAAGTTGATCGAGACTTTTTAGTTGAACACAAAGCTATGTTTCTGTATGAATGGCGACCGGTGAGTGAACAATTATTTCATTGTTCTGCCTGTCACAATACTTGCACAGCATTGATAGATGAACAAAGACACATCTGCAGAAAACTCAGTGATAATTTTCTGACGAATAAAGTGAATTGGGACAACACAAATAAGATGCAGCATAGTGGTTGGGATTCCATGTAGTACGGGACTTGCTTTGCAAAAATGATTGTCCTTTGTTCATTCTCAACTCAACCGTATTTATAGAGCACTTTAAAACAACCACCGCTGTACACAAAGCGCTGTCCATGGAACCAAAATAATTTAAACAATAGATTAATCACAAAGACAGTAAGTACAAAAACAGTCAAACTAAAAATCAAGTCTCATGGTGAGTCAAAAGCCAAAGAATAAAAATGAGTTTGAAGACGAGTTTTAAAGATTGGCCGTGAGGGGTCTTGCCAAACGTTCAGTGCGAGGTCATTCCAAAGAGAGGGACCAGCAACGGAAAAGGCTCGATATCTTGAAGCCTCTGCTTAGTTGTCAGTACCTCTAATAGTGTCTGGTCCGCAGGCCTGAGGCAACGGGCAGGTGCGTAGGGGCGGAGGAGCTCACAGAAGTAAGGTGGCGCGAGGCCATTAAAAGATTTGAAAACAAATAATAGGATCTTAAAAAGAACTCTCAAATGTATCGGGAGCCAGTGAAGGGATGCCATAGTAGGAGTTATGTGCTCCCTCTTACGGGTACCAGTCAAGAGGCGAGCAGCAGTCTTCTGGACCGACTGGAGACGCTTAATGGAGGAATGGCTGACTCCAAAGTAAAGTGCATTATTGTAATCCAGTCGGGATGTGACGAAGGCATGAATGATTGTTTCAAAGTGCTCTTGAGAAAGGAGAGGCTTGACTATAGCCAGCTGCCTAAGATGAAAGAAGCTGCGTTTAACAATGGCACCAATTTGCCAGTTCAATTTAAAATCATCGTCCAGTTTAAGACCAAGTTCGAGACTGTTGGGCGCAAGACTCATTACCTGTCTCCCCTCCCTCAGCCAGTTCCGAGGGCGACACTCCCAGGATGCCACACAGTTGATGGGCTCCCGTCTTCTCAGTGTCACTAGCACCGACTCCCACCCACAGGAAGGAGCCTCCGGGGCTCACCAGAATGAAAGCATCATTGGAATTCAGGTTGGCTGCTACTGCATCAACCTAAACATACACGTATGTTGATGTTCAAAGAAGACCCTACAATTTTGCATGAACATAACAGTTCAGACCTTTTTGAACACACGGTTTACAAAATCATCTTTTCTGATGTCTTACCTCCACTGCTCTGGTGTGTCCGGCGGAGTTGGAGCGCACCTGGAAGAGGCGAGTCTCTGCAGGAGCTGACTGACCTCCTTCTCTGGACGTCCCACCCTTGTAGACCACCATGGGCTGTCCTCCAAATAGACTCATCAGGTGGGCCGGCTCCTTACCTTGCACCACCCTCACCTGACACAAATGCCAACAGCGTAGGGCTCATTAATTAGCATGTTCGTGCACTGATTCCTTGTGCATCCGATCTCATGCTTTCGTGTTAGTTATCTTGCAGTCTACAAAATCTAATTTCTAACAATGTGGCCACAGACGGGGATCAATCGGTCAAACGGGCATCAATCGAAATTACGATTCACTCTGTCGGTGGGTGCATTACTGCATTGTGAATCTCTTTGGTCAAGTTAAATTGGAAACACAAAGTGAACTTCATCAGCCCCGAGGCCAATCACAATTCTTCAAAAAGTCTAAATAGAGTCATGCAGTTGAGTCACACCAATGAATCGTTGCTTGTAAAAGTTCATTTTTTGTACCCTTTCTGTGCATCAAAGCTGGATAGTAATCATTTTAATGCAATTTATTGGGCGCTCTTCTTTGATTAATGGTAACAGTTTAAAAAAATTAAGTATCTCACCAAAGCCACATTTGAAATTCCAATGCCCAACAATATTGTTGTTTTTTTTATATATACAGCATATTATACTGCGTATCTGTGGTTTGTCATATCCTCCATTATTTGCTGAAAAAGTCACTATATACCACAGTTTTTGTATTTGGGTCTAATATAAAAGGTTCCTTGATGCCGTCTGGCGGGCACTCTGATGCCAAGCAATTACTGTGTGTTGAACTCAGTGTGGAAAGGAGCTTCTTTGGCTGGGCTATAGCTTGATCTGATGGAAAAATGCTTTGCTGCCATCTAGTGGCAAACCTTTCGGGAGACCATCACTTCCTTGTGGATTTTCCACGTTCCTTCAAGTCGTGGATAAGAGAAGTGTTACCGTGTTTGTTATTTGGCCAACAATCACACTAAAGCTAGAATTGATTTTGATTACATCTTATGCATTCTAGCTGATGAAAAGTGTACGCTTGGTGTGGTGTTGTGTGAGTAATGTAATTTTAGTCTGGACGCGGATTACAAGACATTTACGAGACACCCGCTGTCTGCGATATCCCTTTATAGGATTAGCAACCATATTTGGTACCACGCATCTTACTATATACTGTACATATGAATAGAACCATGTGATTTTGCCCGGCCATCAGCAAAGAAAGCTATTTTAACGTTACATCAAAGTTCAAATAAATACATAAATATGTAGCTAATATATCAATACATGAAAGCAGAGAAGAAATAACTAACTATAAATAAAAGTGTATGATCCTGGTATATCATTTACGTCACGGTTGAAAGCAAGTCCTGTTTAATTATCTGCCATTCTATTTTTGAGTTTCCAATTGTTGAAATGGGTGCCCTGTGAAAGCGAGAGGAGGGATTTTGGAAAATGCTTTTCCAGGTTTACACACTGTACATGCAATTGAGGTGCAATCTAATGTCCACATACATGAAGCATGCACGTGGAAATGACACAAGTACACACAGTGAGGTGAAAATGAAGACAAACTGGAGCCATGAGTGTCTCACATGCACAAAGCCAGGACTTTAGCTACCGTTTCCCTTGAAGGGCCGTTATGACTGGAACCATTTCAAGAAGTCAAGAATAACGGTTTACTCCACTTTTGTTAACGTGACTGTCATGATGGGTTTGGTCACAAGAAAATTCTTACAATGTCCTTCTTATTAATTACAGATGCGAATTTTAAATTTTGGTAGAGATTTTAGCTAGCATTGTGGAAGTTGAAATGTTTGATTTGCTTTTGCGGGCCACATAAAATAAGGTGGCGGGCCGGATCTGGCCCCCGGGCCTTGAGTTTTGACACCTGTGCTCTAAAGTATCGGTAGAATTTTTTCACTGGCTGTGGACAAGATAGACAAGACTAAGTTTGAAAAGAAGAATACCTGAGTAGTTATAGGAGCACCGACAACCTGAGAAAAAAGAATCGGCGTAAAATTGAGGGGAGGAAAGAAGCGGCAAGTGAGAGAGAAGGCGAAAGGATGGAAGATCAGACGAGGAGGAGGGCCTCATTGGGAGCCAAAAAAAAAGGAACGCTGACAATGTGAGTGACTGAATGAGTTTGAGATTATGAAAATAAAAAGTTTATTCGAAGTTATAAAGGGTAGGGGAGCGCTACCTGCACAGGTCCGCCACCAAGCTCGTCATCCAGCTGGGCGCTGAGGATAGCGCAAGCCCCAATTTCATCCTGGCTGGAGTCTATGCCCTGCCTGGGAAGAAGAACCACAATCATTACAGATAAAAAAAATGTGACTTGAATTACATGCAACCACACTCCTATAGCTTGGCAAATCAAGATGATGATGTTTTTTTTTTTTCTGTTGACAGAGTTTGCATGCTCATCATTCTCACCACATGTAAATGATATGTCCACTCCGTCCTCCGTGATGGTAGTTATACTGGATGATGTAACTGTCTCCTCCGAAGAACTGGCCATAGGTAGACTCATCTACTGGCACCTTGGCAGATCCCTCGATACGCCAAATCTGTCAGGAAAGACGCAAGATTGAGCTATCACAGGACACGTCATACACCTGCGCAGTCTAATAACACAATTAGAAGATTGTGTGAGTGTGCGCAGAGGAGTATAAACCAATGTTTATGAAATTATTTAGCAGATTTATATGACTTTTTTGGGGTTTCTTTAATGTAAGCATGCGATTTTTTTTTGCAGAGGTGTACTTTAACAATTTACAATTATATAGGTAAATTATGCTATTTATAGTCGTGGCAAAGAGTTTTGTGTGTGTGTGCGAGTGGTTGCAAGATGTTTTTTTTTCCTGCAGGGGTTGAAACAGAAATTAAGTGAGGAGTAAGCAATCAAAATATCAAGAGTGGCTGACATCCTTTTTTTTGGGGGGGGGGGTCATGTTATCTTCAGCTGAGGTTAAAGAAACTAACAAGCCCATTTCGACAAAGTAAAGAGTAGAAAGTACACATTTCAGTTTTCAAACGGAGAGACGAAAGTAAAAAGCATCAGAAAAATAAATACTCTTGTAAAATAAAAATATCGAAAAAGTCGGGCAACAAAGTATTTGTTCTTTGTTAATTCCCACCAATGCGTAGCGGTATTAATTGAACACTATGTTATTCGCTTGTCATGGCAGAGATCTGTACTGCATCATTCAAGTATCTTCCCCCCTCATATATTGAAATACAGCAACCTATCATTTGGAAACACAGCCAGGATTTAACGACGACCACAATAACTGAAAAATTGTTAATTGAATATCTAGCTGTCTGTTTAGCTTTAGCACATTAGCGACTTTTTAGATTGACCACAATGGCTGATCATGAAATGCCACTTTTCATGAAACTTCACACCTGGAAGAGGAGCTTGAGAGCAGAATCCTCACTTATTTTTAAATGTTTGTGTAAAATCAAGCCTTTTGTGTCTAACAGTGTCCACACTGATGATTCTATTAGTAAGGTATTCAAGTCAGAAGAAACTCCACACCTGCTTATCTCCGCTGCCGTCATCCACCATCCCGTGCTGGGCGGCCATGGCGGGGGAGTCGTGCAGGGAGGCGGCGTCGAAGGGCACCTTCTCGATCTTGGCGATGCTGTTGGCGATGTAAGCCACACCCAAGCCCACCGTCTGATCTTTATCCCTCCAGTTCTTGAAGAACTGCTTGAAGAGCGGCGTCTCGCCCATCTCGGGCAGGATCTGCACTTGGGTGTGTTTGGGGTAGCCCATTTTCTTGATGAACTCCTCAGCAGCTTTCATCGACGCCTTTCGCTCATCCATGTTAGCGCCTTGACCTTTGATGTAAAGAGAGAAAGGAAAGCTCTGGAGAGGACTGAGAGAAACACTATTCAGAGCATGGGAACCAAGCCCTGGCGCAAATAGTGTAAAAATGGAAGCAATCAATGCAACCCGAAATGTTTATGAGTGCCTAAATTAATAATTTAACGGGGAAATATATCACACTGGGATCCCAACAAACTGTCAGAGATTTTTACTCGGACAGTTGACAAAGGCCCGAACACAGGAACAGATCGACTTTCACTGCCGACAGGAGGTGCAGTTTTCTACAAAGCCACTCCGTGTGCGCTTCCCACTGACACCCGACCTCTGCAACCTCTGCCGGCCCTTTTATTGACTGTACATGCAAATTACAAGGAATATATCAGAAAAACACTCCCATCCTCATTAACATGCCGCACCCCTGGACGGCCCCATTGGGTCACCCCTCAGACAAAGCATTCTCTTGGTACCAGCACCAACATCCATAAACCAACAGAAACATAGACATTTTAACGAGCGATGTCTGCCTGAATTGATATGTCGTAACCTGGCTCGTGACCCTTTCTCATGATGGAGCGTACAATTACTCCCTTCCGTCCATAGTTAAATCTTCCTTTCCAAGTTGTCGGTTAACAGGCGCCGGCATGTCTACGAGTGAGGGTTAAATGTTTCTCTGAGATGAGGAGCACATGGTCAGGTACCATGCGCTCGGGTCCTTTGACCCCTGATTCTCTGTGCTTCTAATGTGTGCAAAATGTTCTGAACACAAGCACTTTGAGGTCAATCAAGCATGTGACAAGATGAAACTTTAAAACATGACAACATTGTATTTTTCTATTCTAACACAAACTTAAATATCACTTGAAAGTCATCTATCTTACATTACCTTTAAAAATTAATTGCTTACAGATGATCTGGAAAAAAAAAGTGCAAACATGCAGTAACATTTCCGCTATCAACCCAAGCTAAAGTGATCTCCTCCCCAATATAAAAAGCTTGTCTCTCAGTCGAGATGAATCACTTCAACGGATTTTTACGGCAATGTACACCAGGCGGGGCTTTGATGCCCTCTTTGTGCCATCTTGCGGCATTTCAGAAAAAGCACAAAAATCACTTTTCTTCTTGGCAAATTCATGAATAAATGACCGGCGAAAGTGCGGCTTATGACCACATTTGATCAAAACAGATCATGGCTTGACAATCACACCTTACCTTTCCATACGTAGATCTTGCCGTCAGAGCCGTGGTCCAGAATGAAACAGTCACCCGTCTCCAGGGCGCTTTGTGGGAATGGGTTCTCTTCAGCCACCATTGCAATCGTCATACCTCCACTGGCATTAGAAACCTGCCATACAAGGTGACATGGAATCCATTTTTACAGCAGTGATGGGAAACTGCTATCCTATCTGGGGACAGCTCACTTTTTATAAAGTCCTCAAGAGTCAAATTACATACTTTTGTGTGTGTGTGTGTGTGTGTGTGTGTGTTTTTAATAAGATGCAACCATCAATCACTTGTTCATTATCATGTATTATGAACATTTATATTTGGGCTATTTTCATCACAGTAGAGGTTTTATTTTTTCCAAGAATTCCATGGTGGGTTGGATCACATCTTTGTGCTCAAAACAAAAGTGCCCCCCCCCTTTCACATACTAAACGGAAAAGAGCTACAATGGTACTCTTCAGCGCAAACAATTTAAATTTTGATCAGTATCAAATTGCACACCTTCATAGATTCCCACGCACCACGTCCCTTGTGCCTCATTCGCTAACGTCATTGGAAATCCATTGTGTCCGGCTTGCATAATCTTGCTAACCAACACGGAAGTGATGCAACCATTTATTGCTGCCCGCAAAGAACCCATTGCACATGCTGTGTAAGAAGCACACTGTTGTAGAAATGTGCACGTTGACATTGTCAATATTCTAAATAATTGTCATGTGACAATTCAAAGGGAAATGAAATGAACGGTTTATTTGATAACGTTCTCATCATCGTGACATGCTTTGCGAGATGTACCACAGTGGGCTGCGATGCCCATTTTTCAAAATCGAGACTTACTTGGTGAGGGGTCGTTTTCTGTAAAAGGTGCTGATAGTGTCATCTCATGCTACAAAGCCAACAGGATTTTCAATGACTACTTCTACTCCATTTTGAATATGTAATATTTTCCGATAATATGGAAGCACTTATTATATTTCGTACATGGATAGCTCTATAAACATTCATAAAAACTATCCAACAAACCCAATACAGTCAATATTACAATCAACATTACAACATAATTGTGTTAAAGCACTCTTACTACTCACAACAATTTACATAAGTGGTTCTGAGTCTATATAGTATTTTACAAAACCGCCCACCAAAAAGAGGCTTCAGTCCAGCAAACAATTATTTTCAGTCACGGCAAAAAGAAAACAGAAGTACCTTGTAGAGTTTGGCCCTCTTCCTGTTGGAGGCATCGGCCTTGATGTCGTCAGAAGTTCCAAGCGGCAGCTCTGGTTTTTCTCCTAAAACCTGAGGCCAAAAATTCAGTGTGTTATACGCACTCAGCTGATTGAACAACATCTGATACAAGAACGACTGTGTGTGTGTGTGTGTGTGTGTGTGTATATATATATATTTAAAAAAGGGGAGCGGGGGTGACCTCAAGTTTGATTGGCCATGTACAGGTATGAGGGTTGGCCATGGTTTTATTTTTGAAACTTTTGATTCGTGGATTGCATTACATTGTGCATATGTACTTACTGTTGTTGATTCTGACAGTACGGTACCAGTACATAGAAGAACCTCACCTCTATCATCTTTTCTCTCTCCATACCCTCGTCACAGACATAGACGCGGGCCCTCCCGCTGCGCTCATTGTCCCGGATCCCCTTGGCGACCTGTGTGGCCTTCAGCTTCTCAAAGCGGTTACTCTGGGAACCACACCACTGGTAAATCTCCTGCGACGCATGAAGGGGGGGAGGAAAAGTAAGTTTACGCAATCCAGTGGACCCAAACAGCTTCCCCCATTTTCAAAACCGACACCCCTAAGTGACTCACAGCTCCCAAGTCCAATATGAAGCAGTCTCCTTGGTTGAAGCTATCCCAGCTGACCGGCACCTCTGTTGCCCTGACAACACGACGACCTTTGACCTGGAGCACTCGCTGTACAACCACCTCATTGGTGACGACATGCTTGAACCCTGATGCCACACCTCCTTTCTGGTAGATAAACGTTTCACAGTTAATAACTGGCTGCCTCTCAATATCTGCTATGACAATATAATGTGTGCTTCAGTATTTGGTTGATGGGTGAATTTTGTTTGACGTCTGACAGAAGATTCACTGATTAAAAAAAAATAAAAAAAGATATTCAACAGCAATGTAATTTCCAAGGGGGATGCACACACCATACACGTACTGCAATACTCTAAATGAAATCAAAAATGAATATTATAATTCAGTGCAATTCAAAAACTCCAATTTAATACACCGGCATAGCAAAGCAGCACACCAAATTACAATGCAAATGAGCGAAAATGAACAAATGTGCAGGGTGTCACATAAACGAGTTCAAGTCTCACCATATACTTGATCCCAGACTTGAAGTAGCCAAGAAAAGTTTTGGACTCATGGCCGTGGACTTCCCGATACTGGATGGGTTTTCCTCCCAGGAAGTCATCCATTTGGACTGTGAAAATGGCCGCCGAGCCTCTCTCATCCGCGGTGCAGAAATCACCTGCGTAACAATAACGACAACACAGACTCCAGTTTAACCCGACAATGTTTTAATTTTTATTTCAAATCGGACACAAGCCCCCACAGGGTCGGACCTTCATATGTCACATCGATGGAAAAAAAAAAAAAAACACTTAACCACTCCCGGTACTGATATGAATCTTGTTTGTTTGAATACTAATGTGCTTGTTGGAAAAAGTCATGAAGCATATCTACTCTCAGAATTTCTCAAATTAACATTGTTGACTTTCACACATAGGCGGCCCGGTAGTCCAGTGGTTAGCACGTCGACTTCACAGTGCAGAGGTACCGGGTTCAATTCCAGCTCCGGCCTCCCTGTGTGGAGTTTGCATGTTCTCCCCGGGCCTGCGTGGGTTTTCTCCGGGTACTCCGGTTTCCTCCCACATTCCAAAAACATGCATGGCAGGCTGATTGAACACTCTAAAATTGTCCCTAGGTGTGAATGTGAGCGTGGATGCTTGTTCGTCTCTGTGTGCCCTGCGATTGGCTGGCAACTGATTCAGGGTGTCCCCCGCCTCCTGCCCGAAGTCGGCTGGGATAGGCTCCAGCACCCCCCGCGACCCTAGTGAGGATCAAGCGGTTCGGAAAATGGATGGATGGACTTTCACACACACACACACACACACACACACACACACACACACACACACACACCTACAATAGTTAACAAATAGTCCCCTTTAATGGGCCAAATAATCTTTGTTAATTCTGCATTTGGGAAAGAACGTGTTGGTCTCTGTGCACTCACCCAACCAGAAATGGAGGTCATACTGCAGGTTTCCTGAGCGTTGTTTGATGGTGTTGAGGATGATGTATGCATCTCCTGTGTAAAATCCTCCATAAAGGTTCTCAGGAACAGGCACCAGGTCAAAGTTCTCCACCCTCCAAACCTGGAGGCCTGGTTTCTTTCCAGCCCGCTCAAACTCCAGGTGCTGTGCCATTCTACCTTGGAAAAAAAAAAAAAAAAAATCACACAATTTTTTTCAAAGTGGGTTCTTTTTGCTCCTTTGCAGATTTGAGCATACAGATGTGTAGTCCTGGTGGTGGGACTCTGTGTGGACAAACACTGCCGAGGTAACAGTCGTCGCTCTGTAAAAAGTGAATCTTAGCCCCTCCTACTTATGAGCCACATGCTCTTGGAAACATCAAGCCACTCCCATTAAGGCTGAGCTGTTGCCATGGAAACAAAGATACACTTTGAGCTATAGTTGGATATTAGTGCACTGCATAGTGAATCACGGGTGCCCTGTGCTTGGGTGTTTCCCCTTGTAGAAGGAAGCTTTGGATATAATGACTCAGACAGTCTGACGGAGAAGTTCCAAACAACCATATGGAGCTGACTTAAACCCATTTATTCTATATTTTATCTTCAGCATATTCCAAATTTGCACATCTGCACCACACATGAGTGTATTCATGTGGAAACAGAATAACCGATGGAGTACAAGAGGGCTCAGTTTATAATTTTGCCTGTCAGGAAACGCTGCCACAACTGGAACTGAAACAATCTAAATGTGAAGTCCATATATTAAACTTTGATTTCAAGAATTGTCCAGTAAATGTATCATTTAGCAATTACAGCTAATTGTTTAGTATTCAAACAATGTTAATCCATTTGGACAATAATTTTAACCCTTTCAGGGACAGCGGTTACTACGGTGGTCAGTTTATCATGTTATCAGGTTACAGGTTGCATGACAGGGTTAATCCAATTTTGCAGCAAATGCAACCCGCCCACTTCCCCTACCTTGGGACCAGCGATGGCGTGGCACTGGCTGTAAATAACACACACACAATCTGCATGAAAGGCAGCAGTGAGTACAAACAAGGCAAAGCCCAAGTTTGACTGAAAATCCTTTCGAGGACTGTGAAAGTGGGGACACTGGTCATCAGCAGAATTCCTGCCAAGCGATCCTTTGCCAGACCTTTGCTGCAGCCATCTTGATTTTCTGCTTGTTTAACATTCTTGCTGCCTTCGCTTTTGTACTTTTCAAACTAAAAAGCACACTCTTTTGTGTTGAGGTTGGGCTTAATCTGGTTTCAAATGACATCTCAAGTTCTCCACTTCAATCAATCATATCTCTCGTTTTAAATCTATTGTGGTGTTGCACGTAGCCTGTAGCTAATAGGAAACAGAGTATAAGCATGAACACTTACAAGTGTTGTGGGGGGGCGGGGACAAAAGTAACACGTTATAGGAATATATTATATTAAGGTGGGATTGGAGTAATGTAACGCATTACTATGTAACTGGTGCTGTTTGGGCTCCAGCTCACCCGTGACCATAGTAAGGACACGCAAGTATAGAAAATGGAATGATGAATGAATGGAAAATGTACTACTGTGTATTACCTCATCTAACTGGTCACATCAAAACACACACACGCGCGCGCACACCCACTCATCCCTCACCATTTGTGAAAGTGTATGAAGATACATGGCGCCAGTCGAGTCAAGAGATTCAAGGAGGTGCCTGCTTAGTGGCATGTGATGTTTAAAATAGGAGAGATGTTGCCTGACCTTAGTGTTTCATTTTTTTCCCCCCATCTAATCATTGTCAGTTAATTAAATAAAGGATTAAGGCTTTGGTTTGTTTCGTGGGATAAGGGCTTCTACAAAGGCATTACATGGGTTCAGCTTTTGAAGGCAAATAACATGACTTGAAGGATGTTAGCAAGAAACAAAAGCTGGTATAGCCCTCATGGCTCGTGTTGCACCCTTCCATTCAGTTACTGTACATGAAAACAAGCCCTTTGGTGTTTTGTCATACTTTTGCCAAAGAAAGCACGACGTCATTGGGGAGTACTGTAATCAAAGTAACATTAAACTGATTTCGTGATCACTGTGGATCAGTCATTCAAAGAAAAATACGTACATAAATCTTTTTTAAAAAACATGAAAAATGCCAATTTCCAGGAACATTTTCTCTGCACAGTGATCTACTATGACTTAATGGAACTTGATTATGTATTTAACCGCCTCTGGCTACAACAGCCACGAATGCTTGTGTGAAAATTACATAATTCCCTCTGAGATCATAAATAAATACAAATGGTCACAGAAATGTTTTCAGCAGGCTAGCCTGACTCTCTTACTTGGCAGAGTAAACACTGGAGAGTGTAAACAAGTTCTCTGAATTGAAGCTGTGTTAGCAAATTTGATTTGGAGGTTGTTGTTTTTTTAAGTGAGCCTTCCCTACCAAATTTCAGCAACATGGTTCAGTTAACTAACTGATTCCCTCGTTTAGCTCAAGATGTCATCATAACACCTCAAGTACTCTGTGTTTCGCAACTAAGAGCATTTTCTTTATGCTAGTTTG
Source organism: Hippocampus guttulatus (assembly GCF_054856545.1). Taxonomy (NCBI): domain Eukaryota; kingdom Metazoa; phylum Chordata; class Actinopteri; order Syngnathiformes; family Syngnathidae; genus Hippocampus; species Hippocampus guttulatus. Next base: position 11,749,187 of record NC_141277.1, on the reverse strand, counting down.
GTCCAAACAGGACACACACACACACACAACTGATTTTGGAACCGGTCCTCCAGAGTTCTGCTGCCTCCCTATGTGCATGTGTTACCGACCAGGCGTTAACACCTTGACAAGAATCGTTCAGCTTTCAAGGTGGCCGTCGGACCACAAGCATGCGAAGCATCTCCTGCCAACTCGAGAGGCAAAAATGGAAGCAAGCTAGTGGGGGCACTCATGCGTCCAGGCCAACTAATTTATTTTCCACTATTTCCGCTTCTCTTGCGTAACAATGAAGGCTTCTCTGTTTGCCACATGGAAAAGTGATTAGTAGACACTAAAATCGAGAGGGAGTTAACATTTTTCTTTGCAATAATATGTTCTGTTTGCCCCAACTAGCATTTGTAGATGAATCCACCCGTTTTGATCGATCGATGTTGGGCAGGGAGGCCATTTTATCCTGCGCAGCCCCTTACCGTCAACTGAGAGTGATGTCATAGTGCCCCTCAAGCTCGCTTTGCTAACATCACATGTCCAAACCCAGAAAACAAGTAAGTCGCAAAGTTGACTTTTTAATATGTAAAGTGCAGTTTTTAGTTTGACGTCAACTTTTTGGTCTTATGAACACATCAAAGGAATTAATTGACCTGCCAACAGCAGTGGGCATCTTGTCATCTATTCCTATGCTACCATATTATTTTGTGATAGTATGACCTGGGCTGTCTATAGTTGAGTAGTTATGTAGGATATTTAAAACAGCATACTGAACTGCCCAGAGGTACACAAAGGAATATTTTGATGCACTTAGTGCAAATAACCTTTTGCTATCTTGCGCTCTACACTTCTGTAGTTAATCCGTTTTATTCAGTAGTACTGTAGAGTACTGATCCTCATATATTAAATACAATGAACAAACTCTGATTCTATAACCGTCGATGGCTACTTCCGAAACATACGCGGAACAATGGCGATACCAGTATGTTCCAAACTACTAGCTATAAATCATCAACTTCTGCTTTAGTGGCTGTAAAAGTCACTCACCACCGACACGCCCAACAATCTGATTACCAAATGCAAACAAAGATCTAAGTGGAAACACGAGATCCTTGTTGGACATGAGGGCAGATGTTTGGCAGAGAATGTTAACGTGACACTTTGAAAACTAAGGACTGAAGTTTCATACTCATGTTTTTGCTGTTAAATTTGCATACTATAAATGTACGCTCTCTAAAATAGCACCATGGGAGACTCTTCAAACTCAGTGACACATGTCGCTGTTGGCATGCATGGTTAAAAATAGAATTATTCGAAAAAAAGGCTGGAGACTTACACGACTCTATTTTGTGCAGCTTTGGGTTTTGACGAGCTTCAGACTAAACGACAAAAAACCACTGCGGCAGCTTTTGACTGCGATCATACACGTAGCCCCCGATGGAGGAAAATGTTCTGCTACTTCACTGAGCACCAAAGCTCCCACCCCGCACCTCCCGAGTAAGACACTGGCTTTGTCAGTCCTAATAAAGCAAACATTAGGGGGTATTCGTAATGCCTGAGGAACTTAACACATTAAAAAAAGAAAAATCAAAGACTGAAAAATATGTCTGAACAATGAACATGGGTGAGGTAGAGCTTTCCCAGCTGACTCTGAGTGAGAGGCAGGGTACGTGATCGACTTCGATGGCAAACGTCACACAGGAAAGCCTGAAAGTCAAACCTAGAACCTCTGCCCTGCGAGGCAGTGCTAACCACACTCCTACCCTGCTGCTCAAAAACACCAAAATAAACCAAGTGAGTTCCTGGGCTGCTTATATAAAGCGGTAAATGTTTGGCTGAAGATCCAGTTTGTTTTGGTTACAGCTACTAGCATAAAATTGTACCTCAAAAAATTAAAAGACAAACAACTACTAGCTACTAGCTACTAGCATAAAACTACCCCAAAAAAGTAATGGAGAAACAACTGTGTCCGCAAAGAATCCCAAACGTCTGTGAAACTGCATGGAACGCTCTAACCCCAGGTTAGCCTCTTTGGCTCCAGAGTCCCAACACTATTATATGGCCCCCTCCCCCATACTTTGCTCACCACAGTCCCTGCTGCAGGCCTCAAAACTAGTGCGACACAAACAGTAGCCTCATATGGCGCAAAACAGCGTGGGTATCAAAACCCTTGTGATTTGTCAGCTGCTGTCCTGGCTGGAAAAAACAAAAAACAAGCCCACAATTCACACTTTCATAAACTAACTGCAGCCTTGTGTTGGGATTTTTTCCCGAAACGAAGAATCAAGATGTTGGCTGGGATTGTGTAATTGATGACTCACACTATTAGTAACTTGACTTCACCGTATTGTACTTTTCCTCTTTGCCAACACCGTAACATTTAAGTGATAGTATCAAATACACCTCCATCCTATCGATGTCACAATCAAAACAGATCATCATATTGTTTAAAATTGGATCAGAATGTAATGCAGTTACTGTGGTTAAAGATCAGCATAGTTGTGGAGTAACTATCGCAAAGTTCTAAAGTATTCATTACTTTTTAATAGTACTCATCTTAACCCGAAAAGATGTTTTAAATGTTTGTTAAATTGGTTTAGTATTGGTCTGTATAAGTTTGACACACACCTCAGAACTTTTGGGCAAAATCTCAAAAAGTTTGTGAGCCGAATAAAAACCTATATTTCGTTTCCTTGCATCCCCTTTGGCGCATAAGCAAACTTCCAAATCTTGCACAAGATGCACACAAAGAAAGAATGTAGTTCTTTGAAATTTATATCGAAATGTGCAGGGTGCAGATTAACGAGGATGCAGGCTTCCCGGACTCACGACTGAGTGAGGATTTGACGCAGGCCATTGTTATTGGATTGCAACTGTCTACCTGCAATATATCGCCTCAACACACACGTTGTGGCAAACACGACAGTGGGTCACACACTCATCTCGTGGTCGCTGACACGACTTCCTCTGCCTCACTATTTGTTTGAATGTTTCTGTGGAAACAACAGACATCTGCTCCTGTGGGTGGCATGCAATTGGTCAGGAGTGTCACACCATTTCTGATTAGTTCAACTGTTCTTTATCTAGATAAAAAAATTGGGCTTTATACAATGAGGATTTTGGAGAACAAGAACATCACCAATAATAATAATAATAATAGATTTTATTTATAAGCGCCTTTCAAGACACCCAAGGACACTTTACAATAACAAAAAACACAAAATAATACGGGTTGAGCAGCGGCAGCCAAAACGCGCCAGCGTTCACTCAACCCAAAAGTCAGAAACAAGGGATGGTGCCCGTTGCAAAATTTCAAAAAAAGTCATTTATCTACATGCTAAAAGCGTTTGCAAGGTGAGTCCCTAACTCGGCATCTCTCCTAGTGCTGGCCGAAGACGCCATCAAGGCGGCGCTGGCTGACTATCAACTCAAGCAGCAGGACGACCAGCAGGTGGTGGCCCAGGCCTCCAATTAAGATCAGAAGATGGAATACTCCATCCAATACATTTAAACAACTTGTTTAGTTACTGTACAGTCGACCCCGGCAAGGTCCACGGATTGCTAAAAAATGCATACAACTGGCGCCTACTCAAGTGCATTGGCGAAAAAGTAATCAAAATGAAACTCTAAAAATTCTCCCCAAAATGCAGATAAACATTCAATGCATGGAAATGGGGGGGGGGGGGGTACATGGGGGGTGACCCTGATACCGCTATCCAAAAAAACTCCAAATGATTTAAATATATCCAGAAAAAAAATTGACTTTATATCCTGTGAAACGTTCCTGTGTTTGCTCAAACGTCTACTTTTGTTTATCAGGTCAATGATGTCGTTGATCGATTGGCAAAATATGATCTCACATGAAAGGCAAAATATCTGCCGATCCGATCCAGCCAATCAGTACAATATAATGGGCAGTATGCGTATCGCAAAGACATGCGACGCATGCTTTTGTCTGACTTTGTCCAACCAGATGCAACTTTGTGCATATGAATCACCTTCCAATGGGAGAACAGTATCTTGGGACATTACTAACACACACACACACAAAACTTAAATATAAATTCATATTGCAATGATATACAGTAAATATCACAATATTCAACACTCATGTCACATTTCACATCTTTTTTCCAGTCTCATGCAGCCTTAATACTGTATATGTACAGTGTCACATTTACATGGGCATTTCAGTCTTTAATTAACATAAGAATCATGTTTTGGAAAGTGGGAAGAAATCAGAACACCTACACAAACAGGGAGAAATTATTATACAGGAAACCTGGAGATGAGACTTTGGGAACACGACCCACTGTCTCACAGTGCTGCCATACAAGTGAAACCACCTAATTTTCTGTCTGCATGCAAGCAAGGGGTATGCCCTTATATGGCATTGGCTGCACTACAGAATGAATACGGTTGTTACTACAGCATTGCTACTATTCAATACTTCAGAATGCCAGACAAAGTGGGGCGCCATGCAAAAAAAAAATACAAATAAAGCCCGTTCGTTCTCTATTCTTATGCATGGGAGTCGATTCATTGTTAATTGGGGGCCGGAACGCTTTTGCTGGAAAGACAAATTTGTCATACCTGACAGATTCCGAGTTGTAGAAAACAAACAGAGAACAAAAGGAGACGAGAGCGAGGCGCGATGGGCGCTTGAGCAACAGGCCGGGACCAGTGAGGCGTCGAGACGGCGTGCGTGGCAGCTGAGCGCAAAGCCGCTACTTTGGATGTTGTCCCGGGACACTCCCCATTACGACACACCCCGTTTTTGCAGGCCGGCCGGGCCTGCCCAGCACAATGCGAAGGTTGAGTGCGTGCGCACAAACACGCATGCGCAGGCTTTTTCTTTTTCGACTGACACCCCACCTTTTGGGGAGTTTAGTGTGATCGTATTGCATGCTCGAGACACTCTTGCAGTAGGCAGGCACGAGGAAAATTCATACTTTATTTAGTGGTGTGTGTGATAAATATTTCTAGAATTCTACTTCCGGGATGTGACAAAGCGTTTATGTTGAACTATGCTGCCCACCAGTGGTCACAGGACAAAGAATAAATAAATAATCCAAGCACGGGATAAATCACGGCACACCACAAAACAAAAAGACAAAAGTGTATATGGTGATCTCATCGCAAATTACACTCAAATGTACTTAAAATCTTGAATCTTGAAATATTTATTGAACGCAAAGCAACTACGTTGGATGAATAGTGAAATGTGGACACGCGAGTTTTTTTTTTGTTGTTTTTTTACATTCTGTTATTTAATGGAGCTTTTTCCTGCCGGCCACTGAACGCTGCAAGCATAGCTAGATGAAGACAATCATATTATTTGCAGTAAATAATATATACAACTGAATTTTTGCAGCACACCTGATGATACATACCTCACGACACACTCATGTGCCAATGGCACAGTAGTTGCGAATCACAACTCTAAATTTGCGGCCCGGTAGTCCAGTGGTTAGCACGTCGGCTTCACGGTGCAGAGGTACCGGGTTCAATTCCAGCTCCGGCCTCCCTGTGTGGAGTTTGCATGTTCTCCCCGGGCCTGCGTGGGTTTTCTCCGGGTGCTCCGGTTTCCTCCCACATTCCAAAAACATGCATGGCAGGCTGATTGGACGCTCTAAATTGTCCCTAGGTGTGAGTGTGGGCGTGAATGGTTGTTCGTCTCTGTGTGCCCTGCGATTGGCTGGCAACTGATTCAGGGTGTCCCCGCCTACTGCCCGAAGACGGCTGGGATAGGCTCCAGCACCCCCCGCGACCCTAGTGAGGATCAAGCGGTTCGGAAAATGGATGGATGGAACTCTAAATTTCAAATTCAAGATAATGACGTTCCTTTCAAGTTGCTTTTTGGAAGACAAAAGTAGTCAACTAATTATCGCATGAAGATACACAGTAAAGCCATCCTAGGTTTGCTCCTGTCATAACACCGGTCAGCAGCAAAGTTTAATCAAAGATCGCTTTATTTCAAAGAATTAAAAAAATGTCTGTACTTCTTTTTCGCTCACACAAGGTTTTTGAGCTGTTTCTTTTTTGTGCTGGTTGATCATCTCGCATACATTGAAGGAGAAAACTCGCTTTTTAGTTGGGGTTTAAAATACTTACGTTGTGACACCGTTCCTCGAACTTGTGTGACACTTCTGTCTCCCGAAGTGAATATTTTGAATGTGAATCTTTTTAATCATGCAAAGAAAATAGAAGGAGGAGCAAAAGGTGGCAAACAGCTCTTTAATTTGGTATTTCTGCTTGTGCTCAAATCTGGTCTTTGAATGCCCCAATCTGGGTATTCAAGTGAATGGTGTTCAAATATCGTCACCTTCCTAAATGATGGCCCGAGTCCTTCAGGGTTTTTTTTTCTCCAGAAAATGCAACAATACGAAGGATCTAGTCCAACGGGTGTCAAACTCAAGGCCAGATCTGGCCCGCCACATCATTTTATGTGGCCGGCGAACGCAAATAAAAGATGTCAACTTCCACGATGCTTCATAAAATCTCTACCAAAATTTTTCATATGCCATAAATAAGAGAGACATTGTCAACATTTTTTGTGACCAAACCCCTCACTGCAATAACTTAAACAATATCTGAATAAACTGTTATACTTGACTTCTTTCTATGGTTCCAGTCATAAGTCAAGATGGCGCCCGAGTAGGCAGCTGTCAGCAAGTGCTCTCAAGAGCCTTGCTTTTTTTTTTTTTTGTGTGTTTGTTTTGTCACTTTGTGTTTGTTGTTACGTCCTGTGGACCTGATGTGGACTTTTTTCAGCATTTTTTGGCCACGACATTCATCAAGGAGGAGACTCTGTGCTTGGTGGTTGCGCCTTCTCGGCAGCATGGGTATACCAGCACTGTTTTTGACTGGGAGGAATGTCGGCGCCATTTGACTGTCGTTGCTGGACAGTCCCGGGGCGCTTGTGTCTTGCGCCTGTTATGGGCAGCATTTTTCACAGCCCCGCTTTGTTCAGCGGAGAGATCGGTGCTGTTGAACGGTCTGCGGCTGGATGGATGTAGGGCTTGAGGAGCCGACGATGAGAAGAAAGGAGCGTTAGCGCGGAGCGCCGATGCGGATTTGGAACTGGGAGTCGCGGCTTGGAGTTTGAAGCGGATTACGTGGGACAGGAGAAGTGAACTCATCTCTTTTCGTCAGTGGACGCTACAGCTTCGTGTTTGCTTTCAAAACTTAGCTTGTAGCAGACGTGTGCACATTTTCAGCATGAAGTCTCTGATCCACTGGTGAAAGGACACTTTGATCCTCTCCTCTTTCATCTATAACTGCTTCAGACAACAAAATGTATTCAGAAAAGTGAAGATTGCACGACTGTCTGTGTCCTATGTGTTGTGTTATCTTTGTTATTTTGACTTCAAAATGGTGCCGCGAGAGTGGCTGCCTTTCCAGCAGCTCCTCTATTTTGTTGTTCTACTTCTTCCTTTCATAACTTTGCTGCTGTGAATTGGGAATTTCTCCATTGCGAGACTAATAAAGGTTTTTTTATCTTATCTTATAACAGCCCTCCAAGGGAAACGGTAACTAAATGTGGCCCGCCAGAAAAATGAGTTTGACACGCCTAATCTAGTCGATTTCAGCAGAGGTGGCCAGGCAGCATCTTGAGGTGTTTGGGGGGGGGTTAAAATATGACTAATACCATTATGTTCAGAGGGTGACGATATTAGCCACAGTGAGATCATTTTGACCGAAGTGCCATCATGCTTCTGGTTTCATTCAGTGTTTTTCTCCACAATTATGCGCGCTCATCAGAGCATCTGCCTTACAGCGTGCGCGCGCATTGTAAAGAAGCATTTGTGTGGAGGTGCGGAAGAAGAGAAGGAGGCTGTGGCGGGCGGGCGGGCGACAAGTGACTTGTGGGATATACCAACTCGAAAAACACACTCAGGAGCGGGAAGTCAAGACGACGATCATTGAAAACGCCTCGTCGAACGCCCCGACGATCAGGTTCGATCTGCCGGACAGCGGAGATCCATCACAGGAGAAAGTTCAGTGACCCACCACGAAGCAACGCGTGGGAGTGGGAGTGGAAGGAAGGAAGGATCCCGTTTGACCGAGGCGAGCCCCCAGCCGGTCTCGTCATGGCAGGTAATTTATTTCGGCGGTTCTACATGTAAACATCACGAATATGCCGACGCTCTGGCAACTCCGCCCGGGATGCACAAGCGCCCTCGATCGCTGCACGTTTCTGCGTACGCCCTAGTAGCAGTTTGGCTAACAGTAGCAGGCTAACACAACTTAGCCAGTGCTAATGCTAACGTTAGCTTGTCAGGAAACTCCGGTGTCATCACGCGTTTGGCCTGAGTGTTATCGATAAGTTCTCTGCGCTACAGCGAGGGCATCATTTTAGACATACACGCCACTGCCAAAGGAATTACTAAAGCGACATTTGACACCCGAAAATAAAGAAATGATGTAACATACAAATGCTACAACTGTCGTGGCTAGGGACCCTGCAAGCTAACATTAGCTCAAACTTTGACATTGACCACATGCTATTGCCGCAGAGCTAGCCCTTAAATGCTCTGGAGCTTTTGCACTTGATTCAAGATTAAGGATGTACGTGGTCGTGCAAAAATGTTCCCCTGTCGTAGAATATTTTTGCAACCGGATATTTTACTATTGTGCTTTTCATTCATCAGCTGTTAACGTCACGACTTCCGTTGCAATTTGTAATCTCCTCCTTAATGAGGTGTTTAATAGGACAGTTTTGACCGAATTTCGCAGGACTATTTGGTGGTTTGGCATAAGAAGGTCACCAAAGGGATACTGTCAGCAATGCATCGTTCCCCCCCCCCCCCCCCCCCTTTTGGGTGGGGAAGTGAGACGGATCCACGGGCATATGCGTTGCGACGATCTGCTCATCAGATTTTCTGATTTTCTTTGGCGTCATAGCAAGCAAATTACTAGTTAATCTTTACTGTTGGACTGATGTCTCCACCCCCGGATCCATTTCTGTTGATAAATCTTTTTGGAGTCACGACTCGCCTTTGATGATGTGAATATGGCAACGGTGATGACTCATAAGTGATTGACTGGTTATTCCCATCCCTGTCCATAACATTTTTTTTGTAAAATATTTTGATTGTAACGTCTTTCAATCATTGTTCCTTTGCATAAAATCAATGTATTTTTGGTTCCTGAAAACATTGGAGAGATTTTGGACCAAAATGGTTGTTCCGGTGAAGTAACCCCATCTTGGTTACAGAAACAACTTGAAACAGGTAAAAGTAGACACTCAACCAAAGGAAACCAGATAATTCTTTTGATTGATGGTTTTCTTTCTTTAATTTTCAGATTTTTGTTTCAGCGAACAATTTTGTCCATGTACTTTGTAACAGACTGCCTGTCTGTTTCGCCACCTTCAGTTCAGTGTTTATTTTAACTTGCAGGAGCTGGAGGTGACATGCAGTGGTGCTTCTCTCAGGTGAAGGGAGCCATTGATGACGACGTAGCCGAAGGTATGCGCAAAGGCAAAATTGTAGATGGTTTCATTTGTTCAGTTTCTATCGGTTACCAAGAGCTCACAACAGTGTAGCGATAGGACAGTATAATAGCCCTTAAATGCAACTCATTTGTATGTCATCAGCTAGTTGTTGAAGTCGATAACAAGACAGAGCTACTAATACATTCAGTAATCCTAGTGTGGAAGAAGCCCATGGTAAAATTCCAAGAATAGAAAGTTGTGTTTTGGAGTAGCACACTTACTCGAACAATTTATTTGGTGGAGGAAAAACATATTTGCCATTTTGACACCAATTAAAAACAAATAATAATTAATATGCCCAAGACCGGATCAGTAGGAAGTTAATAGCCCATCAACTGTTTTGTTAAAAAAAAAAAAAAAACCTGGACCCCATTTACTCAAATAAAGAAAATGCTGCAAATATTACAATAAAAAAATACATTTGTACATATCAAGTCCGCATCTTTATAAATGACCGCCCTCCAATAAATGTTTGGTACTTTGTTGTTTAGAAAATAAAACCCACTATATATGACAGATCTTTTTTCTATTATTAGTATTATTAGTTTGTGGTATTTATCCAGAAAAATAACAACAAACTAGTCACTCCTTAATTACCTGTATATTAATGTAGGTTAGTCATTGTGTACATGGACTTCGACGCCAATGTGGTGCCCCATCCTCAGGCAATCAGTCCACTTCGACCTCCTTGTAAACATTCACGAATCCTTTGTGTGCTGGCATTCTGCTTCAGTGGGCAGCAATGGGTTAAGTCACAATATATGTGAAAAGTGCCTTCCCTTTTATCCCGTCTGCTCTACATCTTCTCTCTCTCTGGCCTACCTTCAATGTATTGCATTAGGATGCCACAACATGTATTTTTTTTTCCTTTTCATTTTTGGGTATAGACAGTGGGAGTCTCGCACTACATACTCATTGACAGGTTAAAATTAACTGCTTGAAATTTGGTGAGTGAAAAGGCAAGCTAATTATTACTGTTGGACAGACGAAAATGTTTTTGTTCACCAAAAGTTTGTTCATTGTCATTTTTTTATATATTCAGCTGACATCATCTCCACGGTTGAGTTTAACCACACCGGTGAGCTACTGGCCACGGGTGACAAAGGTGGACGTGTGGTCATTTTCCAACAGGAAATTGAGGTATGACCCAAGGAAATGTTAACACTGACATCAAACAGAAATATTGCTTTTTTTTTTGCAATAATGTTATATTTTACTTTGTTATTACAACAGCAACAATTCCTATCACCATTCTCGCACTGTCCTTGTCTTATCTGAGTGTCTTCTTCTGATGTTCCCGCAGAATAAGAGCATGCCTCAGTTTCGGAGCGAGTACAACGTTTACAGCACTTTCCAGAGTCACGAGCCTGAGTTTGACTACTTGAAGAGTTTGGAGATTGAAGAAAAGATCAACAAGATTCGTTGGCTTCCTCAGAAGAATGCTGCTCAGTTCCTGCTGTCAACCAATGGTAAATTAGTCATGTGGAATTCTGCGAGATACATTTTGGAACGCAATGCTTGCGGAAGATAATTTAGGCACGTCCTGACTGGAAAAAAACATTTTAGTGGTCGCAGTTCAGTTCATGTCGTTTGCCATCGGGAATGTTAACAATATTTTTTTCTTTGGCAGATAAAACCATTAAATTGTGGAAAATCAGTGAACGAGACAGGAGACCTGAGGGCTATAATCTTAAAGAGGAAGACGGACGCTACAAGGATCCCAACACTATCACCTCATTACGGGTAAGTCCGTGAATCATACACACCCCGAAAGCACGAGGATGACATCATGCAACAACACAGGGAGTTCAGATGCTGATCGAACAGAAGAATCTAACCTGCGCATGTACATTAACTGGTCACTCGGTACACTTGCCGAATCGGATGAGAATGAAAGAGCTCAGAGTTTGTGGTCTTCAAGCTGTTAGCAAAAATTCAAATGTTGCCTCATTTCACTCCTCCCTCCCTTCTTCCATCTCTTTAACACTTCAAATTTGACCACTTAAGTCTTATCTGTATATCTATATAAACATCCATCCATCCATTTTCCGAACCGCTTGATCCTCACTCAGGTCGCGGGGGGTGCTGGAGCCTATCCCAGCCGTCTTCGGGCAGTAGGCGGGGGACACCCTGAATCAGTTGCCAGCCAATCGCAGGGCACACAGAGACGAACAACCATCCACGCCCACACTCACACCTCGGGACAATTTAGAGCGTCCAATCAGCCTGCCATGCATGTTTTTGGAATGTGGGAGGAAACCGGAGCACCCGGAGAAAACCCACGCAGGCCCGGGGAGAACATGCAAACGCCACACAGGGAGGCCGGAGATGGAATTGAACCCGGTACCTCTGCACTGTGAAGCCGACGTGCTAACCACTGGACTACCGGGCCGCTCTCAATATAAACAACAATGTATAATAATTTAAAACAGCATAGTTTTGTTTAGCACTCAATGTGGGTATTTAAAGTGTATTTGTTAATGTGACATCAAAACGGGGCGGGGGGGCATTATGCACTTCAAGCAAGGATTTTTCCTCTTTAAAAATGTAAGTCTGGCCTTTGTTGGGTATGGATGGGAAAAGATTCCCATCCCTGACCTTCCATTTCCGTCCATTTGTGTTGTTTGACCAAAGTCAGTCCCTAGAGGGCAGAATTGCTCTGGTTTATAGAAAAAAAAAGTTGAGCCAGATGTTGTGACTCTTTTAAGAGGCTTAAGTTTTCTATGCCCTCAGGTGCCAGTTTTGATACCCATGGACCTCATGGTGGAAGCCAGCCCACGCAGGGTGTTCGCCAACGCTCACACCTACCACATCAACTCCATCTCGGTCAACAGTGACAATGAAACGTACTTGTCGGCAGATGACCTGCGCATTAACCTTTGGCACCTCGAGATCACTGACCGCAGCTTCAGTATCTTTTTCTGTCATCGTTTGACACTACTGCAGATTCCGCAGACGTGTAATAACTGGCTGTGTTTACAAAAGTGATAAATGTGAATGGACTTTCTTCCCCCCCCCCCCCCCCCCCCAGCGAACGAGGAGCTCATTCAGCACTTTTCGGCATATTCTGTTTGGTTTCAAGCTGTGTCATACCTCTTGTATGATATGGTTTGATGAACTGACTTTGATGCAGGAGGATATTTCAAGAAAATCCTTTCGTTTTGGGTGTTCTTTGACGGACAAAAAAGTGTTTGACGTGCCAGAACGTTCACCGACTGATGGGGAAAAAAAGGGCAGCGGCTTTTCAGTCTTATGTAGCGCGTCCTGATTTTCTGTTATACCTACTACCGTTTATGGCCTTGCCCTCTTTCTTCAAAAGCGCCGACACGTTACAGCATGATGCATTTTGTCTGGGCTAGTTGTAGAAAGCACGCGCATTCCCCTTAACCTTGCATCCTCCAGATATTGTTGACATCAAACCAGCCAACATGGAGGAGCTAACAGAGGTGATCACAGCAGCCGAGTTCCATCCTGATCAGTGTAACACCTTCGTCTACAGCAGCAGCAAAGGAACCATCCGCCTGTGTGACATGAGGATCTCTGCACTCTGTGACAAGCACTCCAAACGTGAGTAACGCCACTCACTCTTAGTTGCCATATGTCCCACCAAAAAAGAAAAGAAAAAGAAAATACCTTTTCACCACGTAGGTCAGATCTAAGACAAATTATGAGCAAAACAGAGTGGGTGGCTCGTTATTTTTTCTGTCCTATTCACACGACTCAAATAACGATAATTCATATCTGCATGTTTTCGAGAAGATGTGAAAGTGTTTTTTTTTTTGCACTTCCAGTTTTTGAAGAGCCAGAAGATCCCAGTAATCGCTCGTTCTTCTCCGAGATTATATCATCAATCTCGGATGTGAAATTTAGCCACAACGGACGCTACATGATGACCAGGGACTATTTGTCCGTCAAGATATGGGACTTGAACATGGAGAACCGGCCAGTGGAGACCTATCAGGTATATATTTAAATATATATTTTGCCTGATTGCTTGGAATGAAATTAAAATTCTATCGGCACATGCATTAGGATGGTTAGCTCAACTTGTCCCTTCATTTATGGTGCACATGTCTGACATGTCCGTAATCCCATCTGATCTGGAAAGTCATATCAAGGGCAATTTCGGATTTTCGCAGAAGCTTGCTGATGTCTGAAGTCGTCTTGATTCAAGGGCATCAGAATAGGGTTGTTTATATTCGTACCAGACCTAGAAATCTACGTAATCTGGAATGGAGAAGCTCTTCCGAGCCTCTAATCTGCTCTGATTTTTCCTTTCAGGTTCACGAGCACCTGAGGAGCAAACTGTGCTCGCTCTATGAAAACGACTGCATCTTTGACAAGTTTGAATGTTGCTGGAATGGCAATGACAGGTGATTAAAAAAAATCTGCTTTGGTTGATTTGAGTCAATTTCATGATTTTATTAATTTGTGATCATCAGTATTGATTAATTGCCTGCATACCTACAGCACTTTTTTTTTCCTGCCAAATTTTTGCCAGAAAAGTTTATTCCGTCCTGAATATAAAATTCTCGCCGTTTCCCTACATTCTTCTGCTAGCGTGGTGATGACCGGCTCATACAACAATTTCTTCCGGATGTTCGACCGGGGCCAGAGGCGCGACGTCACTTTGGAGGCGTCCCGTGAAAACATCAAGCCCATGCAAGTCTTGAAACCCCGCAAGGTGTGCGTAGGGGGCAAGCGCAAGAAGGATGAGATCAGCGTGGACAGTTTGGACTTTAACAAGAAGATCCTGCACACAGCCTGGCATCCGCAGGACAACATCATCGCAGTAGCGACGACCAACAACCTCTACATATTCCAGGATAAAGTCAATTAACGTGCACAAGCTCTGGTGTGTGTGAGATGTCGTGATGCACCATCTGCCGCCTCGCGGCCTCAGCCAGGGTGGGTCAAAGTAACGCTGACAACCAGCATCCCCTGTTTGTCGCTGCTGGGTGACCGGCCTTTGTTCCAGATGGAAACAGAGGAAGCCTCGCTCTTGCCCATCATCAACCTGTCTGTGACAGTGACACCTGCCTTGTTGTTTCAGTGATGTGCCATTTTATTTTGTTGGGGGGGGGGGGGGGGGGGTTGTTTTGTTTTTTTGCATTGTTTTCTGTTGTTGTTTTTTTGTTTGTTTGTTTTTGTTTTGCCCAACCACCTACCTCTTCTGAGGTAATGTGGGTACAACGGATTAAGATCCAAAATTTTTGAGTACAAATTTATTTTTATAACCTGCTCCCATGACTCTGTGAATTTTTTTTTTATTATTATTAGTATTTCCCTTATTGTCCCGTGCCATAGTAGTGTTTAATTTTCTTAGCGAAAAATGAAAGTCTGTTTTATTTTTTTGGGGGGTTGTTATTAATGTGTGTGCATACACCATTTTTATGAACCTAACTGTAATGCTTTCATAGTATTGTTTGAGTCTCCTTCCATATCTTAATTACACATACACACAAGAATGCTCAAAAGATTGTGGACAAAGGCAACGTTCCGGTCTTATCGGGTTGAGTTACTGTCTTGGTCACTGCTTTGGAGGGCCAATATGTTCCAAAATAATAACAATCAAATTTGGTTTTTCCTGTGTTGAACAATAGCAGCCTGAGAGTGGATTTAAACATAACAATGGTTGTCTATTTATATTTAAAAAATCATCTATCTCTGCAATTATTCCGTCCTCTGTTCTAATAATTTTAAATATGACATTTTAGAATTTTTACTTTGAGATAATCTCAAGTGGTGTCTTCCCTCATGGTGCGTTGCTTTATAAGGGAATTGTTTGCTATGACACTGGACGTGCTCAGAGTAAATTACGTGAATGTGTTTGTATTTTAAAACAGGATTTTTATTTGAGGCATTTCATTACATCCTGTTAATTCAGATACACGCATTACTGCCACTTTAAATGTGTTGGTGCAATGAGCTGCAAGAGAACTGATGGGTGTTGTCCCCACACCGTACAAACGTGGACCAGTCAGACTATTTGATGCCTCTGTCTATGTGCGACAACAATTTAAATATATGACAGTGAGCGGAATAAAGGAACTACTTTTTGCATTCTTTTGATTGCTTGTATGAGGCACCTGATGGGTAGGGGTTTAAGGGTGAGATGGTGCCGTTGTTAGATTCGAACGCAGGGGTGGAATGATAAAAAAATATGCTCATAAACTGATATTTACATAAACGCACTAAATGTAATTGAACAATTATTTCACGAGCTCTATGAAAACTATTAGTGAACGCTAAATATACGACACTTGATGTAAATGTACCAGATGTAACGTTGTCTGTTTCCTCTTTTATGGGAGCCGCTTCAGAAAATAAACTTATCGCTGGAATCATCTATGTTGAAACCAGGTTTATGCAGCCCCTGTTTGTGTACGTGATCATACGCACGTTTATTATGGGCGCCGTTTTGCACCAAACCACAAAAAATAATAATAAATCCTTCTTAAAGATTTTTAGTAACTAAGGCTCGTGGCCTGCAGTTAGTTTAATTTCGGTATGTATTTTTAAAAGGTTATATAATTACACCGTCTTCCTTGTGCTACGTCATCAGTCAGCTCCGGGAGGATCTGCGAGCCCCGCGGCGGCTACCGCCTCAGCAGTAACCATAAAAACAAGTCGTAGTCCAGTCGAAGCTTCGATACGTTCTCGCTAACAAAAGCATCTGACGGCGAGGCGATACACTTGTGTTGTCACTTGTCTGAATGTATGAAGGAAAAGTCGCACGCATTTTCCACTGACGAGCTTTTTATACAACCCACACTGGTTGTTGCCTGGCTCAACGATGTCCGACGCTAGTTACACTGCTACAGACAACAACGGAGACTCTGGGCTCAATGGTGAGTTGTTTGCTCCATTTGAGGCTTTTTTCAGTAATTTCGCTAAATGCAGCAACAATTGGATTGTGGGGATGTTTATTACTTGATGTGAAATGCAATTTACATTTGTTTAAAATAGTTGTGCATGTTGGAATCTTTTTTTTGGACGTCGCGAAGCTACATGTAAAGGAGGCGGAGTGAAGAGCGCCATGTTCCGTTGTTTGACAGCGTCCGAACCAATGGCTGTTTCGATCCTTTGGACTGACAGGCATGTGAGCCAGTCAGTAAGTCACGCGGTGTTGTGGAGGTGGGATTGAGTTTTGTCAACAAGCCGTGATCGAAAACGCCAACAACTGGTAAAAATTTGGGGCAGGGGGTTCAGATCTTTCTCGTGACAAATGTAGCCATGTTTCTGCTCTCTGAATTATTGTTTTTTATTTGAAAAAATATTTTATCCGGCCCCATTAAAGCTATTTAGATTTATCAAATACAGCAAGCGTTTTCACTTTACGTCGTGGTTTACGTTAGCTAAGCAGACCAAGTTGAAATCAGCTTGTTATTCCTAAGTAAACATACAAGACATGTTTATTAAAACTCTCATCTGGAAACAAAGCAATAACATTGTGGTTTGTTTCTCATCACTATGGAGCGGCATGACGGGGCATGCTATTTACAGCTAGACTGACAAGGGCCAGTGGCAGACGTCAGAAAATGGGCATTGGGTTCAAATATTTCAACCGACCTTTGTGCTTGTAATGGACTGTATTTTATTGAGCTTAAAATAGCCAGATGTAATGGGCTTCTCTCATCCGCTTGGGATGTTGTCTTTTTGGTGCTCAAAACTCTTAATCATATTTGTGTCATAATATTGTAGAAGTTCCCTTAAGTCTTCCAGTTTTTACGGCCATGAGTTTGATACAGCGTTGAAAGTCACTTCAACCATGAAAGATGGAGACATACTGGACAGTCACTGTTCAAGACAAAGCTGGAAAGACATGCCCCACATATATCATCAGCAAGCTAGGGCAACAGTGTGTATATGCGTTAGCTCAGCCAGTAGGCTATTTTTGGACTTTCCTGGAGCACTCACACCAGGTCATAAGCATATTTGTCTGTAGCATATGCTCTTCCAGGCAAAGTCCTCCATCACATCTCTGCTGTGTCTGATCCCCAACATCGGTACATCACAAAGGTCACTTTGTGTCCATTCTCCTAATCAACTTGACAGCAGATAGCAGGTCTGAAGCCAGAATGTTCGCAAATGTTGGCACCATGGCAACGTGGTTTCAAATCACACACCACAGAGCAGAGACAATGCTCTGTCAACAGCAGCTTCGCTCATAGTGTACTATGTAATCCACAGGATGAGAGCGAATGCTCAGTTTGAGGGGGAGGGACGGCTGACATATTGGGTCACTGGGTGTAACTGAACTCGACTGCCTTTGCAACTGGCAAGGGGAGCTCACTGTTTATTTTACTGTTGTAAGATCATAGGACCTCTGTGGGAGGTATTCCTTGCCTATGGTGATAATTTTTTTTTTTATCTTGGTGATATAGGAAAAATCGTTTCATTTACCGCATTTATTGTTTTATATATAGATATAGATATATAGATGACGGCCAGCCTGTCCGTCATCTATATTTGTAATACAACTTAAGTGTGAAGTCACTCTCGCCTGCACATGCAAAACTCACATCAACAGAAAATTCATCGATCACATGGAAGGTCCACAAGAAGCTACAGGAAGGCATTTACTGCACTGTCATCACACAGCAGGAAATAGTGCTTTCCTCATCAACATTTGATTGACACATCCACTTGTTTGTCTTTGGGTGAAAGTGCTACTCAGATTCTTTTTTTGGATCCTGCCATCTTGTGAGGTCAAATTAGGAGAAGCAGAAGTGCAATCCCCTCCCGTAACGCTGGCCATGTTTACTTGTACTTCCATAATTCAATGTTAAGCAGTGCTTGACATAAGACACAACCATGTAAACAGCATTATGGGGTTACAGTAAATAGTTGTATTTGAGTAGGAGATAATGAATATGCTTATAGTACTTTAGCAACAAGTAGTACCTAAAAAAAAATGCCTACGACTCTTGAATGGCCACCATAATGGCCAACATTAAATTACAGTCCTGCAGCAGGACTATTTTTAGTCAAAAATGAGTCAGAGGTGTAATTCCTAAAAAGTAAATTAAATATTTCCAGCCAGTGTAACATTATTTTCTTTGCTTGAATAAATAATAACAATAATAATAACAATTAAAACTTTACTGAATTGATGATTAAGTTAAAATGTGTTGCCTCTGAGATTTAAATAAAACCGTATTCAATCAAATAGTTATTAAAGATTAAATGCCAGTGTATTGAATTTAAAAGTTAAACATAACTGAAGTCTCTACCTTGCAGTAATTCTTTTGCATGCCACTTGTGGTATTTGTACCACACCAAATGTAAAGCATGTTTTGATTTAATGACTGTTATTAATGCCGTGACATTTTCCCTGCCCATGTAAATCACACGAAAGTAAGGAGCGGGATTGAAAATACTCCAGAAACAAAGCAACCCGGTTTGCCATCATCTGGAACTGCAAACGTAATATGACGAGCATTTGCGTTATTGCCTTATTGAAAAATGTTCCGACATCTTTCTACGGGCAGATCTGAGGTCAGAACTGTTCTTTGGGTAACCTCCTCTAGGGCAGCCATTTCACAGAATTTCCTTGATGGGAAAACAAGCAGTCAATGGAATGTTGTTTATTTTTTAACAATGTTCTGAACGCCTGTTTATATGTCACCGTTGAATTGAGCAGATGCAATCAGTTAACAATCGCTCCCCCACACACACAGAATGTGATCCAGATAGTTAACATAGAGTAAGTTATAAAATACAGTTGTAGGTTATAGTAATGGCATCAATGGTTGCACCAAAACATGAAATAATATACACAGGTAGATAGTGTGTGCTTCAAAGGCCTGGTCATCATATGAGTGTTTCTCCCCAAAGGGTCCTGGGTGGAATTGGAGATGAACAGAGGCGCTGCAGGCTCAAGCCAGTCGTCTTCCGCAGTTAGCCCTGTTTCAGGCCTGTTGCCCCTTCCTCAGGTGGAGGAAGAGGAGGCCATGGTGGGGGCACTGGAGCACGTCCCATCCTCGTCCTCCATCCACAACGGTGACATGGAGAAGATCTTACTGGATGCCCAGCACGAATCCAGCCGTAGTAATTCCTCCTGTGACAGGTGGGCTAGCCTTTCACCTTCAGTACAAATGACGTTTCACCTGTTCAACAAAGTATGTTTTTGATTGAGCTTTAGTTTGTCCGGTTGAAATCACCACGTTAGTCCCTTCTCTCCCTAATAGGGAACACACAGGAGGTGAAAGCTCAAGAACTGTCTTTGGCAAAGTTCACGGAAAGCCCCGAGCTTCCGGGTTCATAGCATTCCGGGATTTCACCGTAGTGGTTGGCTCTTGTCCAAAGTTATTTTTGACTTTTACCCTTTTTAAACCTGAATAGAGTCCGAGGCAATCGGGTAAGCCAAGCCTGTGATTATTTAACTCGAGCGTAGCTACTGGAAGATCATATCTTGTATGTGACCCCTGCGTGCACTCCCTTATCCATCGCTAAGGTTTGACTTAAAATAATGAAGTCATTTTATTTGATCGGAATACACAGAATAAGAAAAGAGCCACAAACCAAATTGCCTTTAGGAACGCGACATGAATGCATCATTGTTCTTGCGGCGAGTAGACTGGGAAGAAGTCAAATAATTGTTCGAGCAGCATTGCACATACACGGTACATCCCAGATGTGTTGTTGTCCTCACTGCCTTAGGAATAAAATTGCTGAGGAACCTGAAAGGTCGCTCTCTCGTTGCCACGGTTACCCCTGGTTGGCTAGGTTGTCCACTGTTTGCACTATGTGATGTCTGTCACATGCCAGACCACTTGCCTGCCCTGGGTGGCTGTCAGATTTATCACAAACACATTTTTCCATTAGCAATGCTGCAAAGATTTCTTGCTTTATTAGAATTTAGAAAAGAAATTAAAAGTACTGGGATGTGTCATTGCTAACTTGTCAGTCAATAGGGCTAGTTCAGGGGTCGGCAACCCAAATTGTTGAAAGAGCCATATTGGACCAAAAAAACAAAAAACAAACATGTCTGGAGCCGCAAAAAATTAAAAGCCTGATGTAAGACTTATAATGAAGGCAACACATGCTATATGTATCAATATTCGCTATATTATCCTGCTATCAGGATAATATAGACTAAGTTAGCTACAAATGCTTCATGATTAAATGTTGTTTTTTTCCCTGTAGCCCATCTGGAGAGCAGGGGTACCCAACCTTTTTTGACCAAAGATCTACTTTTCGATCAACCAACCTCTCGCGATCGACCCGTTACTGCACACGTGCGCATACACACGCACGTACACATGCATGCCATCATGAGCAACAGCCATAACGGCCGCTAAGATAAACGAATGATGGGACGCACTTTTGCAGCGTGTTAACTATCGTAGCTCACGTGTACCGTTTAAAAATACTTCTCTCGGCCCTCCAGATTCCCATTCTTTGCCAGTACCCTCGGTGAATTGGACATGACACACTGTTTTTTAATACAAAAGCCACCTGACTGACATCCCGCTATGCTAAGAGAAACGTGTGTCGTAGGCTATGACGCAAATCCTTGTTGACAGAAATATTGAAATGTAATATTTATTCTACACATTTTTACAGCATTGGAAAATGTTAAGAATGTTTGTATCATGTTTGTCCTTTTACAGAAACCATGTTAAAACATAGAATATATATCCCTCCTCCATCTTTTTCCATTTTCAAACATTTTTGAAAAAGCTCCAAGGAGCCACTAGGGCGGCGTTAAGAGCCGCATGTGGCTCTTGAGCCGCGGGTTGCCGACCCCCGGGCTATGAATGAAACAATGAAACAAGGGTATTTCTCCCCACCTTAATATTAAGTTTTCTAATCCTTTAATTCAGTCTTTTGTTAGTGCTTTTTAATGTTGTCCTCGCTGCCCATCTTCAAAACCCGCCTCAAAACTCACTTGTATTCTATGGCATTCGACTCAGCATGACTTAGATTTGTTCTTGGTTTTGCTGTTCGGTGCTTTCTACCGTCTTTATTACCGATTTGTTTTACTGTTTGTTGTTTATGTTAAATTGCTCCATGTACAGCACTTTGTATGCAGCGATGGCTGTTTGAAAGTGCTCTATAAATACAGTTGAGTTGAGTTCTGCATTTAAAACTGCCATATAGAATAGATTTCTAATTTTTAAGCATCTACATAAGCCAACTAAATATTTTCCATGTTTAGACTGTGGAATTTCTCATCATACACGATTTTGTGGCCGACCCGTAGGGATCATACTCTGAATGAAGTTTGTTCATTTGTTGTTCTGCCCCCTCAGTCCTCCACGGCCCCAAACTCCGCAAGATGAAGGGCAGATCATCTTCGATGTGGACGTGACCGGCAGACGAGACAGTCAAGTGAGAACTGAAGTGGGGCCTCGGGGGGGATTGAGGTTGTCATGGCAACCCCTCCGCCAGAACTTCAGACTGTGGTCTTCACGAGAACTGTAACTATAGTTACGGTTCATATAGTCATGTTTTTGAAAACTTCAAAAACATGACATGAAAAGAAAGTATTGCCCTTTTTTACAAGGGTTTGCAAACGCAGCAAGCTGATAGCTTCAGTGTTCCCCCCCCCCCCGTAATCACCAGCATATTATGATTGCGGGGTTTCTCGGTGATAACCTAACATTTGTGTTTTCAGACCGAAGAGGATGTCTTGGACAAGGAGAGGGACATGGACATCCTCATGAAGGACGCAGATTGGGTTGCTGACTGGTCTAGTCGACCGGAAAACATTCCTCCTAAGTAAGTCTTAACTGTGTAAACATTTCCCCAGCCATACACACACACACACACACACACACACACACACACACACACACACACACACACACACGGCTTCTTGTTTTTCTGAGAAAGTGGCAATAAAGTTGGTGTGACAGCACGATACTAAAATAAACCTGTTGCTTGACATTTTTATATATGAGACTGTGACTCCCAGATTTCAACTCAGAACAGTGATGCCTTTACATATGACTTGAATTGATTCTGTGACCCTGCTCTTAACTCAAAGTACTTGCACCACAAATCATCTGTCCTCATTGAAATGAGTGGAAATGCCTTTCATCCCGTGCAGCTCCACACCTTCTGGTGTATGCCTTGGGCACAAGGAGGCAGTATATAGACATAGAGGACAAAGAATTGTCATTTCAAAAAGTGCTGTCAAGCGATTAAAAAACGTGAGATTAATTAATTATGATCTGTAATTAATTCATCTAATTAATCTATATTTTAATCTCATCTAAAAAGTGCTGAGAAAACCCCCATTTTCATTTTTAATTCATTCCATTATTGAGGCAGATCAAAAGACAAAAAAGTGGCATTATAAAGTCTTAACTGTTTGTAAACAGACATGAACAGATGCAGTCCCAGCCATTCACTTGATGCTGGAGTTGAGACTAGTCCCAAGTCCTACCTGCAACCTTTAGTTTCGACCACCAGGGTGAATATCACCGTTTTGTTTGTTTTTGTAAATCTCCAAATAATTACAAAATAAAAATAGAACATCAGGTTCATAAAAAGTGCATAGGTTAACACAGGGGTGGGCAAACTACGCGGGCCAGATCCGACCCGTTGGGCTTTTTAATCCGGCCCACCGAAGATTGGTTCAGAATACAGTACAAGGTTTGATGTGAATTCTGCAATTTTGGTTCATTTCTACTTGCAATAACGGGCGTTCAACACCAGGTGGCGCTGTGACTTTATTTTGCAGTGCCCGTACCCCAAAAGAATGAGAGGGGGGGGGGGGGGGAGAGAAAGAGCGCACTCGAGAGAGCGAGCCATTTCCAATTCAGTAATCGCTCTACTTCTACTGGTTAGATCGCAAGCCATCTGCAGCAATGTCAAAGAAAAGAAAAGTCGACAGTGAGTGCCGGGTGTTTAAGATGGAATGGACGCCTAAATACTTTTTTACCGAAGTCCAATCCAAGGCTGTATGTCTTATATGCCAAGAAACTGTTGCGGTTTTAAAAGAATACTACATCAGCCGTCACTTTTCCACGAAGCATGCTAATTACGCCAGCAACCTTTCAACACAAGAACGTACAGCTACTGCTGACAGGTTGCTAGCAAGTTTGCAGGCTCAACAAAACACCTTTACTCGATCAACTTCCATCCAAGAAGCAAGCACGATGACAAGTTTTTTACTGGCATTCAAACTAGCAAGAGCCAGCAAGCCTTTCTCCGAAGGGGAGTTTCTTAAAGAGTGCATTTTAGAGACAGCAAGTATTTTATGTCCTGAGAGCAAGAACTAATTTGAAAAAATTAGCTTATCACTCAGGTCAGTGACTCGCCGGATTGAAGTAATTGACGAACACTTAACGAGCAAGCTAAACAAAAAAGCGGAGAGATTTTCATTATATTCTTTGGCACTGGACGAAAGCAACGATGTTAAGGACACCGCTGAGATCTTAATTTTTATCAGAGGGATTAATGAGAATTTCGAGATTACGGAGGAGTTTTTGGATATGGAATCCCTGAAAGGAAAAACACGAGGAGAGGATTTATTTAACAGCGTGTCAGCGGTCATACAGAGGCACAAGTTACCTTGGAGAACGCTCACCAACGTTACCACAGACGGATCACCGAAGCTGACAGGAAAAAAATATCGGGATGCTGAAGAGAATTCAGGACAGGGTGAAAGAGGACAACCCTGAGCAGGAGGTCATTTTCATACACTGCATAATTCACCAGGAAGCACTGTGTAAATCCGTGCTGCAGCTTGACCACGTAGTGAAGCCAGTTGTGAAACTTGTCAATTTTATTCGAGCGAGGGGACTTCACCATCGTCAATTTATCCATTTCCTTGAAGAAGCTGACGCTGATCGCACGGACTTATTGTATCATTCTAATGCCCGCTGGTCAGGGATGGCAATTTTCCGCAGATACGCGGAAATCCGCCGTTTTATTTCTTAAATTGATCATTTTTGTGAATCGTCTACATCCGTTGAGAAAATTTTAGGGGGGGTCAGGTACCTTATCGTCGAGTTTTCACGAGCTCTCCCGATCAGTCTTTCCATCTTCCGATTGTAAACAGCCCTGCGATTGGACGTGTATGATGTCTTACTTGTTGTGATTGGTCGCCCCGTCCAGGCCACGCCCCTTTCCGCTTTTTTTCATCATTGGCCATTGCCATCCCTGGCTGGTTAAGTTTGGGGAAAGTATGTCAACGTGTGTGGGAGCTCAAACGGGAGATTATTTCATTTTTAGAGCAATTTCAGAACAGTGACAAGTTTCCTGAGCTGAATGACACAGATTGGCTTTGTGATTTTGCTTTTACTGTGGACATATGAACGAACTGAATATGAAGCTCCAAGGGAAAAAACAGTTTGTGCATGAAACGCAAGCAAACGTCAAAGCCTTCAAAAGCAAGCTGATTTTATTTTCGAAGCAAATGTCAGCCAAGTCATTTGCTCATTTCCCCACACTGGCTACGTTAAAGGAGGCCCCACAACATGTGAAAAAATATAGAAAATCACTGGATGACCTGCATGAGGAATTCTGCCGTCGCTTTTGTGATTTTGAAAAAATTGACAGGGCACTTCAGCTGGTGTCATGTCCCTTCTCACAAGACCCGGAAACAGTGCCACAGGAGTTGCAGTTGGAACTGATAGATCTCCAATGTGACATGATGTTAAAGGACAAGTTCCACTCCCTGAAACTGGATGAGTTTTATGCTTCGTTAAGTGCAGCCAAATTTCCAAACATCCAGAAGATGGCACGGACAATGATGGTGTTGTTTGGCTCGACATATGTGTGTGAACAGACTTTCAATGTGATGAACACCAACAAAGCACCCCACAGATCCCAGATGAGTGATGAACACCTCATATCTGTTCTGAGAATTGCGACAACACGATTACAACCAGACTTTGATGCACTGGCTAAAATGGGTGAGCAACAACACTGCTCCCATTAAAAAGTATGTTAATACTTTAATGCTTTTGTTCTGTTTATGTTTAATATGTTCTGATGTGTTAATAAATCTATCTTGTGCTGACCCGGCCCGTCTATCAAATTTTAAAAGTCAATGTGGCCCCTGAGCCAAAAAGTTTGCCCACCCCTGGGTTAACATATCAAAAACAGTAAGAACATTTTTCTGAGCGATACAAATACTCAACACTGAACTTGCTTCGGATAATAAAAAATAAATAAGAGACCCTTAAATCATAGTGCTGTAAGTTAGCATTTCAGAAATAACACTGTTCATCATGAGAACAAATAGTGCCGAAATAAACATCAACCACTTCTGGTAGGCTACTGAGGACACAGCAACTATGCTGACTTGATGCCTCGTACGCGGGGTGTTCTCCTTGAGTTTAGTTTGGCGAAGAGCTTTGCTTTAGCTCGCTGTATTAATAACGCTTTCGGTGCTAATGTTAGCTGTGGATGCACTCATGACTGGGTGCTTTGCATTAATGTGAGAGGCTAAACTTGAGCTGCTTCGGTGGTCAGCAAACTCTACAAATTAGGCACAGCACTCTACTTTTATCAATAGTGTCGTCACTTTTTGAAAAGTTAATTTTCCATCCATTGTGCCGAGAACTCTCATATGCTCCTCCATTTTCACCTCTCCTTTCCTCACCACTCCTCACTTAGCCCGCCCAACTCCAATGGGAGCCAATCAGCTTATACTAAACAAGCCCAAACATAATGACAGCTAATCAATGTCCGCTTCAGGCTGTGACTGACAGTTGTTTCCCCACCCTCAACTACTCGAACTCAGGAAGCCAACACATGAAAAGGGATATTATAAAAAGGCAACCTACAGAAACAATAAAGTTAGACATTAAAATTTAGATTAACGCGATTAAAAAATGTAAGGCACTAAATATGACTGTAATTAATTGTTCGCAATTAACGTGATAAATTGACACCTGTAATTTCAAAACAAATGCCCTGAGTCAGCCATGTGCTGTGTTGTAACTTTTTTTTTTTTCCCCCTCCCTCCAGGGAGTTTCATTTTTGTCACCCTCGCCGCTCTGTGACGCTCAGCATGAGGAAGACTGGTGCCATGAAAAAAGGAGGCTTCTTCTCTGCCGAGTTCCTCAAAGTCTTCATTCCTTCCCTGCTGATTTCACACATCCTCGCCCTTGGACTTGGGTAAGAAACACCAACTCATGACTGGTGCACTATGAAAGATGATGCCTGTTGATTCATTAATTCTTGTATTCTTGTGTTGAGTGTGGAAAAAGCTCTGATCCATTTTGTTTGTGAAGTGATTTATATTTAGCTGTCTTTTAATGGTACATTTTCAAATTATTGCACGTTACAAATTATTGCACTCCCTAATTCAAGTTCTCACCTGATAGTCATTAAAACTCTGGCAATTAATAGGCCTACTCACATTGAAGTATAGGGCAGTATAAGACTTGGTTCAAGCACATCCAAGCAATGTCTGCCATCTAGTGGTGAATGATGATATTACAACTTAAAATCCTGCAGTGGACCCCCGCTATTCACAGGGAATTAGGAACGGGGCCAATCTGCAAATACTGAAAATTCGTGTATAATTGTCCGCCATTGAAATTTCTTTTTTTCGTGGGGGGTGGGGGGGGGGGGGCGAGGACGACGACAAAATCTTCTTCAGAAACGCTGATAAGTTCCAACATGTATTTTCCACAAAAAATGGGCTGACTCACCACTGATATTCTACCACAAAGTGCATCTGTTGGTGCCATCCTGTGAATATGCGGGAGTCAATTTTTGTAGAGGTATATAACCCCCCCCCCCCCATAAATGTTTTTTTGTTTTGTTTTGGGGGGGTTTATTAATGAAGGGGCCAAACATCATGGATGCCACTTGATGGTCTTTTTTTTTTCACTCCTTGGGTATGTTTTCCAAAGTCCCGATAATTTCCAGAAGGGGGTGCTGTTCAGTCACGTTTCAGCTCTCTTGCTTAGATTCCATAATTGTAATCATCGTTTCATTCCTCGGCTGTATTTTGACATGTGACCTGCATCTGGCCATCTGCTCAACAGAGTGTACATTGGGAAGAGATTGACCACGCCCCCCACCAGCTCTTTCTGAAGCTGAACCTGAAGAAAAGTGCCTGAGAAGTAGTCTGGAGCCAGAAAAAGTGTTGATGTCATGTGAAGCGTTTCTTCTTCTTCTCCCCTTCTTGCCAACATCACACTCCCTCCCCCTTTCCTCACTGAGATATGACATGTTCTCAGGAGAAATGCATTGGTGTCCTCAGCCCTGCCCTGCCCTGCCCTGCCCTCTCTTTTTCTTGACTGCCTTTCCTGACACAAGATGACCCCCCCCCCCCCGCCCCCACCTTACCTTAGATCTCATTTGTAAAAGCTTTTCAGGGGGCCGGAATGCTATATTCATTGGCTTGTTTCAGATGTCAAAATGGGTGGCATTCTTTCAGAAAAGGCAGCAAATGGAAAACTGGGTATGAGCAAGTGTATGCAAGCTACATGTGTGCTGACAGTATTTCAAGGTTGGTGTCTTGGGCAAGTGTTGCGGGGTCCAATAAGGTTCAGACCGCATGTCAATGTTCTTTAAGTTGAACATATCCTAAAAGCTAACGGGGCCCTGAATGGGACACAGCGATACGATGTTGTTTTAGTCTTTAGTGTCCATTTTAAGTTACTTGAAAAGATTTGCTCTCAAAATCGATAGTGAGAAATGTAGATCAGAGTTAAGTTTTGACCATTTAGTTTTGGTGTTTCTTGGAAAATCTAACTTGATAGTTTTCTTTTATTCATAGAAGCTTTTTTAAGGACCTATGGTATTTTATTTCTTGTTTCAAAAAACAAATGGGGAGTTGGGGGGATAGCGCCGAAGCCTCCTTAATTAAGTTGGGGTACTTCCTCAGTTTTTGAGCCATGTGTCTAATCCACACGGCAGCAACTATGAATTAGTTCACCCAAGGTCCTACTTGGCATGTGATTGGAGACACGTGACTGAAAGTGTTCAACAACAGCACAAAACTTGATCTGCTATCGAAGCTTGTGTGGGAGTAGATTTCGGTCTTGCCCAGGACTGAACTTTGACCCATCATCTAAATGCAATGTTGACAAGATGTTTGCATACAAAGAGCTCTTGGATGACTTTCTTTGAAGGCATAGACGAGGAGTAAAAGTAGTCCCCTGTTATTTCTTTCGTACTTTTCCCAACAATGTCCCACAAGGTTGATTGTGATCACCCCCATGAAAAAAAACCCGATCTAGTTTGCAGAGTGGTGATTTTGATTGAGCTATCACCGTATTTTAAATTGTTGTTGTTGTTTTTTTTTTAAATGAATATAATTGTGAATGAATGCACAGCGCATGAGTCGCCCTGGACATGTTCCAAACTAAAAGCCTTTGCATTGACTTGCCCTGATGTGAGAAGGAAACCAGAGAGCACTCTCACACCGAGATGGCCTGACCGTAATTATTGTAATACATTTGCTTTCTTTTTTTTGTTGTTTTTTTTCCGCCCTTCGATTCCATTCAACAAATGATAAACATTTGGTCATTAAAGATAACCTGAATGAATATTCCACGTTTGGGGTTGCATGATTTATTTAATGGTCAGAAACCAAAGATTGAAAAGTTTTTCTTCAGATCTCTCGAAGCCCTTTGCAATGCATAACTGTCATTAAAAAGTGATTAGATCGGTGGTAGTCAGCACTTTAATCCCTAAATACGATGTGTCATCTGCTGTTTGAATCTTGCGTCCTCTCCTCTTCGGGTATTTCCAGACCTGTGACATCCCAGAAGACAAACAATTTAGTGGCTACTGCGGCATGCATTTTGTGCTCTTCGTATTCAATTGCTTGCCACATGCCTTAGCACTGAAACAGTGGTTCCTTCATTGCGTGGCGGTTGGTAGCACTAATGGTGAAGGGAGTGGCAATCGTCCCTTCAGCTTTCCAAAGGATCAAGAAATATGTGACAAGTGGATTGCAAGGTCAATCGGCAAGGAGTCAAGCAAGGACTCCCAAGCGGTATGCAATTGATCATTTTGAACTGGGTTGCTTCAGTAGACATTTAGCAGAGAGCATTGTCAAGAAGTTTTCGTTCCACAAATGTGACTTCAACCCCCAGCAGTAACGGGAAGAACCCCGGGAGTCGTGGTATATTCGGGAACCAGCGCAGGTAAAAGGTGAGGAGTTATTTGCATGCACCTACGACACCTAAGAATTGTGATGAAGGAATTGAGCTGTTGGCTGCCCGACACGGCAAGCCTTTGTGGACGGTGCGTTATAGACACCTCACTCATTGTTTCGTACGGTCGTTGTTTTTTACTGTCCAAATAACGCATATTTACAACTTGATGATAAATGCCGCTCATAGATTGTCCCCGCGTTGTCACATTTCATGTAAGGCCAACGCATTATTGAATCCAACAAGCACATCATGGCCCACTGTCCCTGTCTCTAAAGCTGTTGTCCTACTGAGGTGAGGTTACAAGAAGAAAGAGATGTCTCTCGCTCTCTCTGCCCTCCTCAGGGTGTTACCCACCTACTGCCCGAAGACGGCTGGGATAGGCTCCAGCACCCCCCGCGACCCGAGTGAGGATCAAGCGGTTCGGTAAATGGATGGATGGATATATATATATATATATATATATATATATATATATATATATATATATATATATCCACACACACACGCTTGATCCTCACTCGGGTCGCGGGGGGTGCTGGAGCCTATCCCAGCCGTCTTCGGGCAGTAGGCGGGGGACACCCTGAATCAGTTGCTAGCCAATCGCAGGGCACACAAGCATTCACGCCCACACTCACACCTTGGGACAATTTAGAGCGTCCAATCAGCCTGCCACGCATGTTTTTGGAATGTGGGAGGAAACCGGAGCACCCGGAGAAAACCCACGCAGGCCCGGGGAGAACATGCAAACTCTACACAGGGAGGCCGGAGCTGGAATTGAACCCGGTACCTCTGCACTGTGAAGCCGACGTGCTAACCACTGGACTATCGGGCCGCCCTACTGTGTGTGTGTGTGTGTGTATATATATATATATATATATATATATATATATATGGGAGAGAGAGCTCAAAGGTTCTTATTAACCTTGTTAGAGGTACCGAACCCAATCAATTCATATGCACATTCACCGAACCCTTCATTACTGATAAATAAAAATGTGTTCCTACAGTTTTGCCGGGGCGAGACTAGAGTTGCTCAACTTGGCATGGCAAATCATGCAGATAGGATATTGAGCCCCATGCGTGATGCATGTGAATCCATGTGATATATATTCGTTTGACCACTTTGTTTTTTTTTTTCTTTTTTGCTCGACATAGTTAACATGTATTAATTAAAACATTTTTAAATCGCACGACGTACTATCACGGCAGTCACACGTTGACTACTGAGCGAACTAAATTTCCCGCAGCACTGACTGTACAAGCAATAGAATATTATTATCATTTACAGCCAGTGATGGCCAAGCGGGCATGTCATAACTAAATGACATGTTGAGTCGGGTGTGTCTTAACCTCCATGGCAGAGGCTCTCTCGAACCCCTGAGACCGATATATATTTCCAAGATGGCACCCGAGTAGGCAGCCGTCGGCAAGTGCACTTCAAGAGACTTGCATTTTTTGTTGTTTTTGTGTCCTGTTTGTCACATGGTGTTGTTGATGCGTCGTGTGGACCTCACGTGGATTGTTTTCAGCATTTTTTTGGCTATGACATTCGTCAAAAGAGAAGAATCTGAGCTTGGTGGCTTTGCCTTCTCGGCAGCACATGTGTACTAGCACAGATTTTGATTGGGAGGAATGTCGGCACCATTTGACTGTCGGTGCTGGACAGCTTGTGTTTTTGCACCTGTAATGGGCAGCATTTTTCACAGCCCGTTTTGTTCAGCGGAAATGTCGGTGCTGTTGGACAGTCTGCGGCTGGATGGATGACTTGTGGAGCCGACGATGAGAAGAAAGGCGCGTCAGCGCAGAGTGCAGATGCGTATGTGGAACTGGGAGTCGCGGCTTGGAATTGAAGCGGATTTATATGAGACAGGAGATGTGAGCCAATCTCTTTTTCGTCAATGGAAGCTACAGCTTCTTGTTTGCTTTCAAACTTAGGTTGTAGCAGACGTGTGCACATTTTTAGGATGACGTCTCTGATCCACTGGTGAAAGGACACTTTGAGTCTCTCCTCTTTCATCTATAATTGCTTCAAACAACAAAGTTTATGCAGAAAAAGTGGTTAAGATTGCACGACTGTCTCTGTCTTATATCTTGTATTATTTTGTCATTTTAGTTAACTGTTCCGTTGATGGCGGCGCGGGCACCCGCAGCGGCTCCTCTCTCTCCTATGGTTGTGAGGAAAGAAATTTCATCTGTGCTGTTTGTTGCGCATAGAGCACATTTGACAATAAAGTTGACTTGAACTTGATATATACATACTGTACATGTGTGTATGTGTGAAAGTCCTCTTCCTCGAAAACCAAAACATCACTCACCATTAAGTGTACTGTGTTGTGTAATGGAAATTATACCGTGTCTTAGTGGTGTGGCATGCTCGTCTGCTACTAAAACGTCGCTTCTGCTAAAACTAGCGGTGGCAATAATAGTAACTAAACCCACGATGCCTTAAAACTTCCAGTAGGTTTGGAAGCACTCAATGAGTAGTGAAAACCTATTTTTAATCGAACTCTAGTTGACAACTTGCAGGAAGTCGCGTGTATGCATTACAAAACATATTACCAATCAGAATATGAATTTTAACAGACTGAAAAATCGATGGAATCTGATGTTAAAACAAGTGTCAGCAGAGAGTGAATATTTGGAACATTGATTGCGCTGCTTGTTAAGGGCCACTTTAAAACTTATAGTGAGATCTTGTGTTTGCGCACTCCTCTTGTGTTCAGCAAAGTGTGTCACCCTTTGGCAGCTGTCAGAGTCCACAACTGTTGCTTTGGACCCCGTTCAAATCCACAGCTTTGTGCAGGCCTGCTTCGGCATAAACTGAGACCTACTGTATGTCCAATGTTTCATAACTTGTTCAGAATTATGAGCTCTATGGTCAAATCAGAGGCATGGTTTGACCAATTTGAGAGGGTGGGGGGACTGGCTGTGCAGGGACTGTTTTGACCTCCCAACCAGCCCATAAATGACCTTGTTTAACGTCAGCCTTGCATTGAACATGCCCTCTGTTAGTTGTGTGACTCCACATTTACTCTCTCTCTCTCTCACATTGCTCACATTTTCAGCTTCTCAACAGACGCCTTGACTGCTCAGTTACCCCCCAAGCCCTCCCTTGAAGAATATGCCTTTCTCATTTACTCTCATTAGCACTGTTCTCCCTCCAGTGGTGAGTATTCTGCAATGCTGCTATGTTACTCCTCACAAGAGGTCATTATAGTTAACAAAAATTAACTTATACCACACCTTAAGTTTATAAAAAGTGAAAAAGTGCTTTACAGTTCAATCTTTTTCCCAAAATATATACTTCAGATGAAAAATACGCAATGCTATATGGGGAACTGAATGATAAATTCCGTCATGCCGGATTGTCTCAGTTATTTTGGCTTATTGTCATACATGGTCGCTTTGAATAAAGTTGAATATAATACACGCATTGCAGTAGCTATGAGTCGACCCAGTCCTAATGCATATAGCAATGTTGCAGAGCTGTTTCAATGAGCTAATCCCGTGCCTGATTGATTTATAGGTATCACGCACATTCTGTCTCCTCCTCCATTGTCAGCACACTTGTTCTTGACCAATCCCAACACAGCAATACCCATAGCTCCGCCCACTGCAGCTGATGGTGTCACCATTGGTTACCGTGGGTGGTGGCCAGTCATGTCCCTTGCTTTGGTGAGGAGAATCTTTTATTTATTTCTTCGGTCCCGAGGAAAACCCCTTGCGATGCAGCATCTCATCTTCACCGCGCCGCACCACAATTACAAAACATATTCAAACACAATACGGATTCATTACAAAATCTAATGAGAATGTCTTTTTCACTCACATCCCTCTCCCCCTCTACCGGCAGCATGAAAATCTCCGCTTCCTCTCCTCTTCAGTTCTAGTTTACATGCTGTACCAATAGTAGAATGGGTATGTGTCAGACACTGTCATAAAATGCTGAGACTGTTTATCAACGCGCCGGATTCAGAATGCAAATTTGAGGTCAATGTTCGTCATGCACTCACCAGTAGAAAAAATGGATTCATTGTGATTTGTTTTGGAAAATTGCACGCTTTATTTGAATCACTTGACAGCACTATATAAACACAGACTATATATCCTGGCAACCTATTCTAGTAATTTGGTTCAGTAGAATGACAGCAAATGGAATCACTCAAATGTTCTAAAATCTTCAATGAATCAACTCTATTGATAGAGCACTTGCGATGTGAAACGTCTATGGCTCAAACCAGTGATATAGTGGCCTGACGTTACTATTAGGTACATCTGCACATTTTGCCACAATTTATCACTTGAATCTGGCACTTTAATACTGACTGTTCCCTTCAGAATCTGCAAAAGAGGGCAATCGACATGTTCCATGTGGCTAACTCCAGACCACAAAATAATGTGGAAAACAAACACGTGGCAGAGGTCAGTCAAAGGCAGCCATTATTAATGCGGCCCATACTAAAGCAGACACAAAAACAGTGTGTCCTCGAAAGGCATTGATTGCCATTAGCTGACTGTTTGGTTATAATGTTTTGTATGTTTGGATTCCTTCTCCGCCCCTTCAACAAAACAGCACACTTGTTTTTTCAGTGTGATGAACTGCAGTGTAAACGTAGAACAACAGGTCCCATATAAAAAATAAATGAAATTTTAAAAAGCACCTACAGGATCGGCTGCTCTTACTACTTGTTGTATGTCTGCTCATGTATGCCAGGACCAAGCCCTTCCTACCCCTCCGCCCTGTCCAACTGTTTATCAGCCATGCTGCCAATTTTCCTCACTAATTATTCTACGCACCCCTGCGTCTCTGCTCTCAGCCTCCTTCTATGTGCTTCACGCAGTTCTGTGTTTGTGTTCAAAGCATTGCCGTGTCCATTATTATCATATTTCCCAACCCACTGCAAGACCTTCACACTTTCTCTTCTTGTTCTGATCACCACCCACCCACGTGCACACACATGCACATGGGTGCCCTCCCAGCCCTTTGGAGAGATAGTAGAGTGGCAACTGAACCATTCGATGCCTGTCACGTTGTTATGGAAACCGTGTTGACGTGCTGAAATGTATTCCACAGTCACTTCTGCAGTCCATGTTTTGTCTGTTTTTAATGCGAGTCAGGATTTGTTTGGGTGAAGCTGCAGCCAAGGTTACACTGGGACCAGGACAGGATTTTTTTTGCCAAACCATACGGCATTCAATATGAAGGAATTAAACATACTCACCCACACGCAATGCACTTTGGCAAATTTTTGACAACTTTGATCAGAAAAGGGGTAAAAACATTGTAAATCTGGCCCGGTCATTGGCATGTGCACTTTAGAACTTTGCACAAATTTATCGTATCTGTGTTAAGAAGGAAACAGAAACCACCACATCAAAGAGCAGGTGGCACCTCTATATGGAAGGTTTTACATTCCAAAAGGTAGAAATATATTTCAGACAAGACTGCAATGCAGTGGTTCTCAAAAAACTGGGCTTCCCTGAACCCTAGATGTCCGCGAGCCCTGGCCTGAGGTACTCAGAGAAAACTGCTAAAAATGCATATCTACGTTTGGGACTTAAAAATATACTGTATATTCCTCCCTAACTGATAAAAATAAATAAACATAAATAAACATAAACCTGAACCCCCGCATGAATTTAAGGTATGAAAGATCCTCTTTTTTTTCAGGAGCAATGGGAGTATGAGAACATAGTCCTATTTTTAAATTACAGCATTTTTTTACAGGAATAAATGGTTTCATATAATGAGACTAACCTGTCTTCCCTTGGTAAATGTCTTCAATGCATAATGTTACGACTTTAACATTGCAAAATACAACCTATTTCTTATAAAGCTCACACGTTGTACCTCGACAAAATGTTTTTCTTTTTTCCCCCACATGGTACACGTAAACTTGTAGTTATGTACCTGGACTGAAAACGTTTGAGAACACCTGCTACAAAGAACGAACAAGGAGTAGATAGATAGATAGATAGAAAGATCTATAAAAAAGAAGTGCTGAAAGGACAGCGTCCTTCTTTTGTTGGACTGGGTGTGACTTCAGGAAACTCGTCTACAAGGTTTGATATTGGCCTCTAACTTTGACCGGAAACGCCCTTCATACACGTGCTACGTCCTTACATGACAATGCTTTTATTTGTTCGAGTATTCAGTTCTGACATATGCATCTCTTTGTCAGTGTTACTTTGTTTCCAAGTAAGAAGGAATAATTGTGCTCTTGGTACTCTCCCGCGTCTTGATATCTTCACACCGGCTCCAGATTACCCTCTTGCGCTTTTATTTTGACAGGCTTAACTTCCGGTGTGTCCCTAACATCGTCGGTTTTGTCACATTGTGGTCGCATGCTCGTAGCTTAGAAACAAAAGTGTTATCACGTTAACATTTTCTCGGGTTTGTTTCGTGACTTGAAGGCATTTTCACCAGGGTGGGTCTACTTTCATGTTGTATTGTCCTTTTCATTTGTCCGCTTTAGTCACGCTGCCACCACCTACCTGCAATTGAAGTCATCTCAAGGCGGTGGCCGTGCAGGAGAGCGGAGCTGAGATAAAGGAGATTTTTTTTGAATATCTATATTTTGGCCTCCTGTACAGCTGCAACACCGTCTGCAAGGCATGTCGACCACCGGGGAAGTGGCAGCAAGCGGATTTTTTAAGAACATGGGCTCCGACAGCCCCGCCAGACCGAGGCAGCAGTTCTGTGGCATGTTCTGCCCAGTGGAAGGCTCCTTAGACAGCAAGACTTTGGACTTCGATGCGCTGTCTGCGTGCAGAGGAAAGCGAGACAGTCGAGTCATCGACCGGCAGAGCGACATTTCCCAGCCCAAGAAGGTGGAGATCAGGGAGAGCACTGGCAAGGAGGCTTTGCAGAATCTGGATGATGGAAAGGTAATATATATTTTTTAATCCCAATAAAGTTTTCCCTCAATCCCGCTCTGCACTGAATATGTTCTAAACCCACTCATGCATCATAAGCATAGACGATTATATTGAACATCTCTTGTGTTCACTGGCCACCAGACAACTCACTGACTCAATCTCCCAGCAAGCCTAAATTGTGACGCAACCGCATGCAGAGCTACTTGAGGGCGTGGCCGAGGACATTCGTGTTTGATTAGCTAGCATTACAGTGCATTTATGTAAAACAACAGTCCACACATGCTTTCAACGTATGTTATTTCAGACTTAATTTCTCTGAGGTGCGTGGGGTGAGGGTGTATGAGGATGTGGCACATTAGCAGGAAAAGCAATCAACTTTTTTTTTAATGCTGCTCCTGCTAATTCGTTTTGTAGCACCAATGATGTTGATGCATCCCTTATGTTGTTTTTAAGCACTCAGGATGCCGTTAAAAGCTTTTAGACGTGGTGTTGAGCTTGGGTTTCATGTTGCATATTGATTGGAAGCCTTTGGGACACACAAGCTAGTTATGACTGGATCTCAACCATTGACATGATGATCAGTTCATTTATCGACACTCACTCTAATACAGAGTTGAAGCCGGATAAATGTCCTTTCTAAAATGTCCTTTCACCAGTGGATCAGAGACGTCATGCTGAAAATGTGCACACGTCTGCTACAAGCTAAGTTTTGAAAGCAAACACGTCAAGTATTTAATGGAGTTCTTGCATTGGCTCCCTCAGATCCAGATAAAAGAAAATGACTATGTATAGAATCAGAATACAGCACTTGAGCATGTTTTTTGTCATCTTTTGAGAAGGAGCTGCACATACATACGCGGTGTGTGAATGTGCGTGTGTGTTCTCTCTCTCTCTCTCTCTGTGAGGCTACATTCAAAACTTGCTAGCAGTTTTACTGCAAACTCCCCCATTAATTTAAGGCCATGGATAGAGAGTATCTTGCCTCTGCATCCCTTGCCATTGTTGTTTTCACTTCCGGTTTACGTTCTTCCATGTTATGTGCCAATATCTCAGTCAGTTGAAGTATCAATTGCTGTTTTCTTTACTTCTCTCTATTTCCCTTTTTTATATATTGTGTTGTCATTTGCAGAGGTTGCATGATAATGCGCTCAATTTGGCGAAAGTAGAAAGTGCAGATATCTGTTTGTAAGTATATAATACAACAAAATAAATGTGGGGATAAAAAAATAAATACTCAAGCAAAACATTGGAAAAAAATACAGACACAAAGTATTTGTACATCGTTATCTCTCACCACTGTCTAATCCTAGGAGAGCAATTACTGCATACCTGTCAACTCATACGGTTTAGCCATAGTTCATAGGGATTTTGTGGTGAATCTTACGTGTATGGCCGTATCGCACAAATCGTACGGATTCTGAAAATTTCGGGGGTTTTTTTCACCAACTCCAAATGATTTGGAGTTTGTGAAAAAAGCAACGCAGGAATACAACTCTGAACACAGTAATGCCACTAAGTAGAATGATGGATGATTAGACATTAACCAGACATTGTATTATGGAGATCTACAATAAATATCATTGAACATTTTGTGGGTTTTTTTCTGCCGTTATTTTGACATATAAATTGCTTTGGTATGTTATAAGGAGTTTTTGCTCTTTATAAGGATTTTTTTGGTAGTTTATACAGGTTGGCGCTCCGAAAAGTTGACAGGTATGGGTAGGAGACAAGTAAAGACCGATGTGCTTACGCTGTCTAAAAATGTTGGTAGCGGACAGCATGAAGCCAAATAATTTAAGGCGTCACTTAAAGACATTACACCCCAATCACGCTGATAAGCCGCTTGAGTTACTGTTACTGTAACGGCATTCTGTCAATGGAACAGGGCGAGGCTTTGCGCATGCGCAGCGGAGTTCCTTTTTTTTTTTTTTTTTTTTTTTTTTTTTACGGGGACCGGGCTCGCCTCGGCCCCTCCCCTCTTGTCTGGCTGGAAAAGGCTCGGTGCATCGGCGGAGACCGGGAGGCTGCCAAGGACTCCATCCTGACTTTCACTCTCGCATATTTCTTGCCGTCTGTCACATTTTTTTGGGGGTGGGGTCACCTGGGGAGCTTCCTGAAGAACGACCGTGCTCCTGCTTTTCTCACATCACATCCTCTGAGTCTTTCCCTGCCCTTCATTCGGTCGACGCACGTAGCGGTCCCCGGCGAAAGCAAGGCGCTGAAGATGTCTGGCTACCAGGGCAAGAAGAACATCCCTCGCATCACAGTGAGTTGCCGTGGCGGTGTGGTTGGGCCCGCGGGTGTGGGAACAGGATGTCATTGGGAGCGCTTTGGTCTCACCCTCCCCTCTAAAAGCAGCGATCTGAGCCGCCTGCTCGCCCTTCGTCGTCGTCTTAATGATTTTTCGATACAGCGGATTGTCGCTACTTTTACGGTATTTTGAGGGAAGACGTGTGAAGCGTCAATTTGGCACGCTTAAAACGGAGCTTTGCAGCACTAAATGTTGCTATAATGCAGGTTTAGGTGCACTATGCGATTCTGAGTCAGCTTTACGCCGGTGCTCTTTGTTATAAACGCAATTCCTGCTGCATGCAAGGTTGGTGTGAATCGCTGTTGATGCCCCCTTTTTTGTTTGAGATTTCAAGAACGACAAGGGCATTTAAGGGTAAATTGATCCTGTCACATTGGGGGTGATTCTTAGTTTTTCTGCCCTCAAATCGTTTTGGAGCTCACAAGGATGTACATTAGTGACGAGGGAGGAGGAAGGGAGGGGGCAGTGGCTCCTTTTTCCTTCCATGTTTCTGCTGTCTTCTCAACTGAGTGAGAAGAGGATGAACAGGAGGAGCCAACCAGTAAAAAGGAATAAAGGAAGTGCACGAGCAATAGAGATGGAGCCGCAGGGTCTTCTTCTATTCTCAGTGCACCCATGCATATTGCAGAGGCATGCACTCTGTGTTTAATACTTTATACAGTTACATGACCCATCATTGTGCATTTTATTTGTAAAGAGCATTTGTGGTGGCTTACATTTGATGTTTACTGTTCCCAGTGCTGTGACCAGTGGGTGTAACTTTATGTCCACTTACAGGATTAAAAAAAATGAAATGTATCAAAGTACATGCATTAGACTTCCAATTTATTACAGTGCGGATTCGATTCATCTTTCATAGACATACTATTGATGACTTGATGGGTAGATTTGATGATGTCATCCTTGGTTGATTTAAGGTGTTTGCAAGCAGCCAGTTGGTGGTGCGTGGAGAGATCCGAGGATTAGTTGGTGTCGAAGTCCTTATGGTAATTAGGTCAAACATAAATGGATAGAAGGGCTATTTCTGAATTGGGCATGTCAGAAAAAGAGACCAGAGGCATTTTTCTTTCAAATTTAAAGAGATGGGACAAAGATAACCTCATCAGTGTGTGTGTGTGTGTGTGTGTGTGTATATATATATATATATATATATATATATATATTGTTTTGTTTTGGTCACAGTTCTGTCAGTATGGTTCATAAAACGAGGTGAGTAGGGTAAAATTGACCATCATGTTTGTTTGTTTTTTAAATTCCATAAAGCTTGTTGAGGGAAACTCATGTAAACAAGGCACAGGACAAATATATGACGGATGCAATTTAATTTTCAAAAATCCTCCTTAAATTAGGTTATATACGCAAATGACATGAGCAGGCAGTTATCATCTGTCTAATGCGACTAACCCCCCTCACCCCCCCCCCCCCCCCCCCCGACCAGAGACAGCTTGCTTTGTCTCCCAGCAAAGTGATAATACAATATCAGAGAGAGAGAGAGAGAGAGAGAGAGAGAGAGCAAAAATGTCTCCTTTCTTGTCTTTACAATACAACAAATATTATATGAGGGTTGTATAGAATCAATTGTAGAAATTTTTCAAACCATGCTGCATTTCTGTGAAAAGTCTATTCAACCAAATGAAGACCGGCTAGAAAATGAATGGATTAAATGTGAATCAAGGGATCATGCCTCATTCCCAAAGTCTCTCTGTGTCGCACGTCCTCACAAATTGTTGTTTCTGTCAGTGCAGTCTCCAGTGATATTGTTCTTTTCACAGAACAGTAACTGCTGTGTCCTGTACAGACTCAGCTGTGCAGCTGGTACAGTACTTAGATGCTAACCGCATTTCTCATCAATTAAACATGAACGTAGGCAGGCTCACCACCTGGAATCGGAGTTGGATGCATCACCACGAATCAATGTCTGTGATTTCTCCTTCGATGAGGAAGATCACCGGAGACTGAGAAGATTTACAGTTGAAGTGAGAAAAACTGCAATTGACAAAAGAAATCTACCTACACCCATGCACACAGTTAAACTGCACTCAGCACTCGACCTGTGCTCGGCACAAAAAATAGGGTGCTTTTAGCACGGTATTGATTCAGTTTTCTTCCAGGAACATGACAATCTTGTGCTCAGAATTGTGTGTTTCAGGCATTGTGGTTATTATGCCTTCCTGAGATTTAATGCTTGAAAAAAATACCACAGGAGTAAGCTTAAGTTGATGTATAAATTGAAAATGTCAATCATGAATCTGAAATGTTTTTTGCAACAGCAATTTGACTTTTTTTGCACCCCATCAAATGAAAAGCACAAAAAGTGAAGACCAAATCAATTTC
Source organism: Hippocampus guttulatus (assembly GCF_054856545.1). Lineage (NCBI taxonomy): Eukaryota > Metazoa > Chordata > Actinopteri > Syngnathiformes > Syngnathidae > Hippocampus > Hippocampus guttulatus. The sequence goes on along the minus strand of NC_141277.1, from coordinate 11,708,110 downwards.
TTTAAAGGAGATTAAAAGAAAAAAGACATTATAATAAGAATGACCTGGATTTAATGCTCTGGAGCTACAATGTTTTACATCTGAGCTCATATTAGGCAGTGTACACCTGCAGTACTGCACTTGTCCCATAGTGAGCCGGCACTTACTTTTCCAAGGGAACCCCCCCCCAAATTCATGTTATCTCACAGCACACAGCAGCCTGGGGCGCTGTCTGTTTACACATTACGCAGCATGCTGCTCTCCCTCCAAATACAGCCACCCATCATCCACTGGCTTAGTCGCCACCCCTCGAGCGTAATTAGAAGTTTCCCCAAAGTCAAGCCCCAGACAAAGGTGCACAGAAATGGAACATTTTCCGTTACTTCGCGTTTGAACAAGGCACACCATTGTGTTTCAAAGTCAGGAACACGACCGCAGTGACTCTGGTTGCTCTGAGTCCTTTACTGAGGAGGTCAACAAGGAGTCTTTATTTTCTGTGTGTGTAGTTTTAAGAAGTGGATTGAAGAGATTTTAAATGATTTCAAATAAAAGGAATTACTGATCGAAAAAACAATGAATAGCTAGAAAGTTCATTTAAAGTGTTTTCAACAATATGCAGGAGGACAGCCTTCCATGACCTAGTGGTTAGCACAGGGGTGGGCAAACTTTTTGGCTCGGGGGCCGCATTGACTTTTAAAATTTGACAGAAGGGCCAGGTCAGCACGAGCTATGGTACATTTAAAAAAAAAAACTGCATTTGTTGACAGTCCATATCAAACATCAACAGAACAAAAGCATGAAAGTACGGTATTAATATACTTTTTTTAAATGACAAAAGTGTTGTTGATGACCTATTTTAGCCTGTGCATCGCTGCAGATGGGTTGTGATCAGACCAGTAGAAGTAGAGCGATACAGAGGTACTAGGTGGTCGAAAAGATTGCCCCCCCCCCCCGTGTTCTGCAACTTCAAGTCAATGCGCCACCTGGCGGTGAAATGCCTGTCATTACAAGTCCAATTGAAATGAATGCAATCATTCACATCGAACCTTAATTGTGGACCAACCTTCGGCGGGCCGGATTAAAAAGACCAACGGGCCGGATTCAGCCCGCGGGCCGTAGTTTGCCCACCATTGGGTTAGCACATCTGCCTCACGGTTCTGAGGTTCTGCGTTCAAATTTTGGCTGCAGCTTCCTTGTGTGCTGTTTGTGTGTAGGTTTTCTCTAAGTTGTCCTTTGGTGTTAATGTGAGTGTTGGTCTGAGTGGTTTGTCTTCTTGTGCCTTCTAAATGACGAGTGCATCAAAGTTGATTTTGCATATTTGCTGCCCCTTTCAAATAAGGCCTTTTAACTAGACTGATAATGACATCATCATCTTCAACCCCAGTTCAAGAAATAATGAGTGAATGCTGAGGTGCTACCAGTTATAATGTGCAAAAGAGCAAAGTTGCAAAACTAAAGGTGGGCTCACTATTTGGCAAGAAGTCTTATTCATTACATATCATAGTGAACTAGTTATGTTTCAGCAAATGATTTACAAACCAATACGTATACCATTCATGTAGATATCCTTATTGTAAAACGATACAGGATATTTTCCGATCCACTTACACTTCCCGGGTCGCTGATGGTGTAGTGGTACACTTGCCCGACTTGTGTGTGGGCAGTGTGGGATCGGTTCCCACTCTGTGACGGTGTGAATGTGGGTGTGTGTGGTTGTTTGTCTCTATGTGTGCCCTGTGACTGACAGGCGACCAGTTCAGAGGTTATTCCACCTTTCACCCGAAGTCAGCTGGGATAGGCTGCAGCAATCCGCACGACCCTCTTTAGGATAAGCGGTGTTGCAAATGGATGAATGGATGGACTTACATTTCCTTTGTCCTGATTTCAAGTTCAAGTTCAAGTCAACTTTATTGTCAAATGTGCTCGATGTGCGACATACAGCACAGATTAAACTTCTTTCCTCTCAACCACAGGAGAGAGAGGAGCCGCTGTGGGTGCCCGCACCGCCATCAACAGAACAGTTAACACAGAATGACAAAATAATACAACACAACACAAAGACACAGACAGTCGTGCAATCTTAACCACTTTTTCTGCATACACTTTGTTGTTTGAAGCAGTTATAGATGAAAGAGCAGAGAATCAACGTGTCCATTCACCAGCGGATCAAAGACCTCATGCTGAAAATGTGCAAACGTCTGCTACAAGCTAAGTTTGAAAGCAAACAATAAGCTGTAGCATCCATTGACGAAAAAGAGATTTGCTCACATCTCCTGTCCATTGTAAATCCGCTTCAATTCCAACCGGCGACCCTCAGTTCCACATACGCATCTGCACTCTGTGCTGATGCTCCTTTATTCTCATCATCGGCTCCACAAGCCATCCAACCATCCAGCCACAGATTGGATGGCTCGTGGAACAAATTGATTTGGATATTTTATTATGAATCATTTATATACAATACAATACATCTTTTTTTATGTAGCGCTTTCACAACAGCTGTAACAAAGCGCTTTACAGGACATCCATCCATCCATCCATCCATTTTCCGATCCGCTTATCCTCACAAGGGTCACGGGCGGTGCTGGAGCCTATCCTAGCTGTCTATGGGGAGTAGGCGGGGGACACCCTGAATCGGTTGCCAGCCATTCGCAGGGCACACAGAGACGAGCAATCATCCACGCTCACACTCATACCTAGGGACAATTTCGAGTGTTCAATCAGCCTGCCATGCATGTTTTTGGAATGTGGGAGGAAACCGGAGTACCCAGAGAAAACCCACGCAGGCCCGGGGAGAACTTGCAAACTCCACACAGGGAGGTCGGAGCCGGAATTGAACCCGGTACCTCTGCGCTATGAGGTCGACGCGCTAACCACTGGACCACCGGGGGTTCCCGCTTTACAGGACAGTTAACATAAAATAACAAAATAACAGAACACATAAAACATTGACAGTCAGACAATCGTAACAACTATTCCTGCATACGGGTTGTTGTATGAAGCATGAAATATAGCCAGGATTTGTTTTTACAGCCTATGTGTGGCTAGACATTTTCAATGAGGTGGACTAAGTCAAAATAACGGCATATTAAATCATCGTGCTCACTGTCATATCTGGCAGCCTTCTCTGCCTGACTTCATTTGTGTTACTAGGATATTCTCCATTTGGATGAAAACAAAGTGTTGCTGGTTAATGACCAATGCTAACAGTAGTTTTCCTAGCAACAAAGAAGCTTTTGGACTGCATATTGAATGTTCAGTGACTAAATTTTACTAGTATTGGCCATCAGTGTTGTTTGTCATTTTGGGAGACCCGTACTTTTCATTCTTTGTGTGGTGCAGTATGGCAGACTCGCTACCTGCTTAACACAAAAAGAAAAGTTGCCGTACACTGTACAAGTTGTGCTCTCTTGCATAAAAATTACCATTCAAGGACGGCACAAAACAGCTGAACAAAAACCAACGTTAAGTGCAATAACGCATTTTGAGCATTTTTTTTCACACGTCAACTTGTTCAAAATTTTAATATTAGTGAGTTACTATGTTTGTCCAGCAGATTACTCCAACCAACAAACCAACCATTTTCTAATCCGCTTATCCTCACAATGGTCGGGGGCATGCTGGGGCCCATCCCAGCTGTCTTCGGGCAGTAGGCGGGGGACAAGCTGAACATGCCAGCCAATAGTTTGCAAAGTTGCTATTGAGCTTGGTCTGCATCCTATCAAAGGTTCTCATGATATGAAGATCGCTCTCATGCCTGGCACAGATTCAGTCCAATCACACACAACCACTTTGCAGCCCCTGTGGGCTGACAACAAATGGATGATTATACAATTTTTCAGCAGCTGTAATTCCAAACTTACAAGCTTCTGGTCTGAGGAATGTGTGAAAATGCGAGCGTTGACTTGTGAAGCAAATTGTCATTTGGTCATGTTATTCGTGCTGGGGGACACAAGCAGGTCAACAGTGAGCTACAAATCCCTCCTCTGTTCAGTAGAACATAATCTAATTTTACTGAGCTCAAGTCAATAGTGATTCTGTTTAATCGTAGAACCTACGGATCTTTTTCTTTTTGTTCCCGTCTAATCAAGATAGAGATTTACTGTATGACAAACATTTGAGTTGTTGTTCCTTGTACCTGTTGGAGCTTAGTGCTGTCCATGCTATAAAGTATAATAGACCGTCACAATTCGCGTAGGATTATAAGTACCTATGCAACAATGTTCATAATTGCTTATATAATAAATTAAATATGCCATAAGATATGTTCCGGAAACACTTTAAGAGCATTTAAACAAATTTTACATTACCCTTAAAGCTGTAGCCTCTCTGTGACTTTCACTCACGACCCAGGCTAAACTTAGCTCCCCTCTCAGTACCACTTCAACATATACTCCTTTCCTATTAGCCACAGCTTTAAAATTGGTTCTTAGTTTCCCACAGATTTCTCTTGTTTTCGTTCTGAATGTGGAGATTTGACCGCTCTTCAGTCAGTGTAGGGACGGATCTGTTCTAGCAGGATACATGGCCGCTAGCCACTCCAAAAATCTTTGAAAAATTCTTCACTCTTAACCTTAGCACCTTTATCTGAAAGCGAAAACGTAGCTGTTTTTCAAAATAAATATAACATTGCTTGTTTTAGTGTAGCGGGGTTGATAAATGAAAGTTGAAGAATTTCAAAATTGTATCCTTCGATGTTTCTGTATGTAGCCCTTGAAGGAAACATTTTGGATGCCCCTACTCTAAAGGTTGAGCTTAAAATTGTACACAGCACCCCGAAATAAAACCTTGTGTTTCATAATTTGTGCTGTGAGGATTTCAGATCACGCACAGGATTAAACGAGCAGTGCTTCTGAGCTGTATTATTGAAGCTGTAGTATCCGCAGTTGGGTAGCAAGACGGTGTCATTCCCAGCTCCAAGTTATATCAGTGCCTGACTGCTTCTCAAGTCTGCGATTGGACGCTTCGCAGGTCTGCAGTGGATCAGCGAAGGGCGGGGCCACAACCGGCTGCTCGGGAACGGGACTGGTTGGATTGAGGTTAACAACAGTGGTTCAGAGAGAGCCTTCTTTGTTAGCGTACGATGCTTGCTTCATTGTGACCGGAGCTGCCACTCCCTTCTCGTCCCCTGTGCCAGAACGGTGGGAGGGAGGGAAGAGTGGGAGGCAATGCAAAGGGAAGAGCACCCCCTCGCCCTCACAGCGAGACAAGTTGCCCTACCCCGGCTGTGTAATAATGATTGATTTCACACTTGGCCCTGTGATTGATCCCCTCGCATGTGTGTTTCTGCAAAGGTCTGAATCCTTAAAAAGGACTCAGGGGGTGTGTCTGGGGGGGGGGGGCCTCTATCCTCATTCTCTCACTGGTGAATTCTCACCCCAATTTTTTTTCTTTGTCTCTCTTTGGCATGCAGAACAAGAGCTTTGTTTGTCTGCCTTAATTTGCCAAAATCATCATTGGGTGAAATGGGTTTTACATCCTTAATTGAATAGCAGACCCAACACTTTTAATGGACGCATTGTACTCATACAGCAATTCGACTTTCTCCTTCCATTTGGACTCATGAGAACACTTTTTCTGCACAATTTCTATCCTTTTTTTTTTTATAGGCTTTTGTAATTCCACCGCCCTCCATAGACACATTAATGTGTGTTCACGGTGTTTTATTGGGGGAATGAAATCGGCTTCATTTCAAGTTTTTGGGGAGTGTCAATCCACTTCTTTATGTCACATTTTCCGTTTACACACTAAATCTCTTGCCAAGCCAAGCCAAAGCCAATGCTACGCTTCGTAACTTCACCTTGGTCGCCTCCATTTGGCAGACCGCTGAGAGTATCTTGAGATCTGCAGCATCTGTTTCTTGTAGAATATCTAACTGAAGCAAATGTAACCCAAGACATGGGATTAAAAAAAAAAAAAATCTTAGCTGTGTGATCTTGACCATTATCTTTCAGAGTGACCGTCTCCTGATCAAAGGAGCGAAGATCGTCAACGATGACCAGTCCTTCTGCGCCGACATTTACATGGAGGATGGCGTTATCAAGTGAGTCACTCATTGGCACCGTTCAAATTAGACAACATGCATCACGATAAACTTTAAAGTATCGTCCATCCATCCATCCATTTTCCGAACCGCTTGATCCTCACGAGGCTCGCGGGGGGCGCTGGAGCCTATCCCAGCTGTCTTCGGGCAGTAGGCGGGGGACACCCTGAATCGGTTGCCAGCCAATCGCAGGGCACACAGAGACAAACAACCATCCACGCTCACATTCACACCTAGGGACAATTTTAGAGAGTTCAATCAGCCTGCCATGCATGTTTTTGGAATGTGGGAGGAAACCGGAGTACCCGGAGAAAACCCACGCAGGCCCGGAGAGAACATGCAAACTCCACACAGGGAGGCCGGAGCTGGAAATGAACCCGGTACCTCTGCACTGTGAAGTCGACGTGCTATTTAAAGTATCGTAGGAAGTACACAAGTAGTATAGGAAGTATACAAGGAGAATATATGTAGTTGTCATAATGGTAAGAAAAGTACTGCAGCGGCAATAGAAGCACTGTATGAATACATAGGTGTTAAAGTATAAAAAAAAATAAACAATTGAAAAAAGGTCATTAAAAATTAGTTTAATACTTGAGAAATCTAATAGATTTATCTAATTGCTAAAATGTAATATTTTTACTACATCCTAAAATGCTATGTACCGGTACTTTAGTACTGTACAGTCTCAAAGGTAGTTTTCATATCTCATTCCCTTAATCAGATTTACTAAGATTTTAGGATTGTTTGTCTGTGTGTGTTTTTTTTAATGTCAATAATGAATAGAACCCATTTGTCCATTTCTATTCTTGTGTTCTTTCAGTTTGTTGGTGAGCTGGAGCCTATTCCAGCTGGTTTTGGTTGCCAGCAGATTGTAGATAATAGTTCGAATTTGAGACTTTTTCATTATTGTTTTATTTCTGGGGGAAATCTTGGCTAATATTATTCAATATTCTTTAATGTTTACAAACATTTCAAAAATACAAAGTTAATGAGCTCTGTTTTCTCCCCCATCAATCGCCCCCCACCCCAAACAAGGTTATAATTAAATTTACTGAAGGAACACAGCAAGAAAAGTATATCACACTTATCTCTTGTTATTATTGGTAACACTAACATCAAAATTCTTGCTTAAAAGAATTGACCATTGTTTCAGTGAGCCCAAATAAAGACTGAAAACACATGACGAATTTGAGGCTGGAAACTTTCCAATCAAAATCTGTCATCACCCTTTATGGCATTTGTTCAGACAAATAGGTGAAAATCTCATCGTGCCCGGCGGGGTGAAAACCATCGACGCCCATGGGCGCATGTTGATGCCAGGAGGGATTGACGTGCACACACGCTTCCAGATGCCCGATCGAGGCATGACATCTGCTGACGATTTCTACCAGGGCACCAGAGCGGCACTGGCGGGAGGCACCACGATGATCAGTGAGTTATCTCCCGTCTTTATGTTTCAATGCCATTGAGAAGGCTGCCGTCAGGGAATATGATGCTCAGCCGTGCACTGGACTAGATTTTTCATTTGCAAAATAGCTGCAATCCAAATATTGTGAATAGATTTTGTTGTCATTCCTCGTCTCCTTTACATCATGCATGATGATTTTCCCTGACACTTCATGATCAAACTGCAACTTTCCGCTGCCAGGTTATGATCTCAGTCTTGATGTGAGACCAAAAGTAACACACTGCAGATGAAAGCGGATGAGTTGCTTTGTTTTTGTGTGTATCCAGTCGACCACGTGGTCCCCGAGCCAGGCGTCAGTCTCATCTCGGCCTTCGAGCAGTGGCGCGAATGGGCCGACAGCAAGTCGTGCTGCGACTACTCGCTGCATATGGACATCACTGAGTGGCACAGAGGCATGCAGGAAGAGATGGAAGCCCTTGTGAAGGATCACGGTATGTCGAAAAAAACTCCGCCGCGGCAATGGGCTGCTCACAAGACGGCTAATTTCAAACCACACTTTTTTTGTTTGGAAAATATCCTTGTGGTTGATTCAGAAAGAACCTCTAAAACTCAATAGTGGCCCCTTGAGGCTGGTTTGGGCCACTAGTAACCCACGATGGCACAATTCAGGCAACGCTTGTAATGCGTTTTTGCTGCAGGGGTTTGTGGAGCTGATCTTTTTTTTTTTTATTTTTTTTTTGCTTCTGCACGATTTTTAGCCTGTCTTATTAAAACTGTAATATGTTTTTTAGTTGCTGCATACTTAAATCGTTTTGTCTCTCCCCACTTTCTCAGGTATCAACTCATTCCTGGTCTATCTGGCTTATAAGGATCTTTTCCAGCTAACTGACACTCAGGTGTGTCCATTGTATTATTTCTGAGGGTGTACCTCCTTTTTCTTTAGCGGAGTAGGCTTTGTACAATCTCATTAGATCAAAGACAAGAGATTTCCCCTTTATTTTTCTTTTACAAAAATAATAATAATCAGTTTTATTTTGAAAGATTCAAAGTGACTTTTCTAAACACAAAGTTGTGTCAAATGAATAGCTCTCAACCATGTTCATTCAAACCGAGCATGATTCTTTTTGGAACGGCACAGTTTATTGTTTCGGTGTGCTTAATGTTGTGACCAGTGTGGGTAAATGCAATTCCTTGTCGTGCCTGCAGGTGTATGAAGTATTCAGTGTAATCCGTGATCTTGGAGCCATTGCTCAGGTGCATGCTGAAAACGGAGACATTGTTGCTGAGGTATGCCCCACAACCAGGGTGAACGTGAACAACGTGCTCTTCTCTTTCTTCATCCCTCTATCACGCCAGGACTCAAACTTCTTCAATGTTAATCACTGACAACCGATGACGAATATTCATAAAGGGCATCCGCGTGTTTAGTCTGTACGTTTAATCCTACCATGTGAAATTTATGCAGTTGCCTGAGCATGCTGTTGTATGTACATTCTTCAGGAACAGCGCCGGATCCTGGAGCAGGGCATCAATGGTCCTGAGGGACACGTCTTGAGCCGTCCCGAGGAGGTAAAATACATTTTTTTATTAAAAAAATAAATAAATAAATCTGTCTTTCAGGAAATGTTGGATCAGTTCATGCAGCCTTGGTAGTATCACTTGTTTGGAAAGTTCTTCAACATCCTTTCCATGGTCAGTATTGTGTGTTTCAAGAGTTTGGTGCTGTGAGGCTGAGCAGATCGATTACAGCGCATCCTTTGTGATGAATGCAATGGAAACAAGAGAGATGAAACAACTCCCAAAACACGCTGCCTCATTGCATAAAAACTTCAATCTCCAAATCCCTCTTCTTCTTATCATCTTCCCAGTTTCACGGAATCACTTCTCACTTCCCAGCTGGAAAAGAAGAGCAGGGCTCTCAATCGCCACGAATAAAGATGTTATCTGTTTTACATCTAAAGGAACACAGGCAACTGAGATGCGTCTTGAATAGGACATACTGTGTTTGTCATCATTTCTTTTGCTTTTGGCATCCAGCTTGTGTTGCGCAATACTTCTGTATTCCGAAGACTGTTAATAAAAATATCACCTGCAATTTCATCCATCCATCCATCCATTTTCCGAACCGCTTGATCCTCACTCGGGTCGCGGGGGGTGCTGGAGCCTATCCCAGCCGCCTCCGGGCAGTAGGCGGGGGACACCCTGAATCAGTTGCCAGCCAATCGCAGGGCACACAGAGACGAACAACCATCCACGCCCACACTCACACCTAGGGACAATTTAGAGCGTCCAATCAGCCTGCTATGCATGTTTTTGGAATGTGGGAGGAAACCGGAGCACCCGGAGAAAACCCACGCAGGCCCGGGGAGAACATGCAAACTCCACACAGGGAGGCCGGAGCTGGAATCGAACCCGGTACCTCCACACTGTGAAGCCGACGTGCTAACCACTGGACTACCGGGCCGCCCCCTGCAATTTCAGACTGTTATAATTTTCGTATTCCTCCCACATTCCAAAAACACGCATGGCAGGCTGATTGAACACTCTAAATTGTCCCTAGGTGTGAGTGTGGGCGTGGACGGTTGTTCGTGTCTGTGTGTGGCCTGCGTTTGGCTGGCTATCGATTCAGGGTGTCCCCCGCCTACTGCCCGAAGACTCCTGGGATAGGCTCCAGCGACCCTAGTGAGGATGGAGCGGTTCGGAAGATGAATGAATGAATACAATTTTCATAAAAGTTTGGCTGAGATTGGCCATTCTCTCTGCTGTCCCTGGTATATTTGTATCTAATGTCACGAGGAGCAAAGCTTGATAGGAGGATATTGGCCGCACTGAGGCATTTTTAATCTGACATTCATCATCCATTTGTCACATTGCAAGGTGGCGGTGGACCCCAAAAAGCAGGCAAGGGGGAGGAGCAAGGTGAACTTGACGAGTTGTATTAAAACACAGAAAATATATCGAGAACAAACAAAGTCATGAAAACAAAAAGAGTCCAAAGTAACAAACCAAAACCATGGCTGTGGCAAAAAACTAACAAGAACAAAAACATGACAGCAACAAGCAAAAAGCAACAAAGAAACATGACAGTAGCCAAGAGCAAACAATGACCCGACACTGAGTGTTCGGGCGGGAGTCGTTTTATACAACTCATAATTACATAACGACCAACAGGTGTGCAGCTGCAGGGGGAGCCTTGCAGTGCCACCTGTTGGTCCCAAACCAAATCATGACACCATTCTTGTTTGATCGCATGCATTATGATTTGGGTTTTTTTCTAGGTGGAGGCGGAGGCTGTAAATCGCTCGGTGACTGTGGCCAATCAGACCAACTGCCCTCTGTATGTCACCAAGGTAATGAGCAAGAGTGCCGCTGACGTCATCGCTCAAGCCAGGAAGAAGGGTGAGACTCCAAAACAGCCCCCCATCGGTCTTTTTTTGTTTCTTATTGCAGCAAAATTACTCTCAATACATCTCAAAACATACAATAATCCAACTTTCAAAGGGATATCTATTTTTTTAATAAAGAAATTAAAATGACTCTACAAGCAGATGACAGTTATGTTATGTTATTTATTTATTTAATTTTACGAGATAACATCAATGACATTACAGACTATAACGTCACAAAGTTACCTCTTATGCTTTCCAATTTTCATCAGCCCTATTGGCATGGAAATTGTGTTTCTCCGACAACTTCTCTCCTCAGAGATCTATTATATGGAACAACTCATTACAAGGAACAAGTCTTTATATTTCCAAAATTGGGCTGATAAAGGTATTATTTTTGATAAAGTATCTGTTTAACTCAAAAGGGGAAATTAATTATCGTTTTCTCCACACTATAATTCACTTCGTAGTACTGTATAAGGTGCATTTTCAATGAATGGCCTATTTTAAAACTGTTTTCATATATAGGGTGCACCACATTATAAAGCGCATAGAATAGAAGTTACAATAGTTGCTGGGGTTGGGGTTATGCATCCACTAGATGGAGCTACGCTAAAGTGAATACAATATAATACAATAAAGCTATAGAGTTTTCACAACGGCTGGAACAAAATGCTTTACAGAACATTTAAAATATTACGTCCAAGAAATCTGAATATTGATCCATATATAAGCCATTGACAAAGATCGATGGCTTATTCCTTCCAATTTTTTTTTTTGTAACAAAGTAAGAGAATTACGTATATCTAAAGATGTAAGGCCAATTTTATTTTAAAAAATTACTCCATTTTTCAAGGCTTTTTTGATTGATATTGATTGTTACGTTGAGTCTCTCAAATTTGTAGATAAGGTCAAACAAAAAAGATAGTGTGTTTCCGGTAACATGAAATTTCAGCATAGGGTCGGTAGGTCGGACAAAGTTTTTTTTTTTTAATCTTTTTTTTTTTCCATCAAAAATTTAAACAAAATAACCATAAAACATAAAACAAGAAGACATTGAACCCGCCGCTCCGCGGCCGGCGCCGCCGCCACCTATTTGGTTTTCTCCCCGCTCCGGACTCGGGCGGCCGCGGCGCGCCGCCGCCTCCGCCCTCCTCCGCCCTTAGTGTTTACTCGGCCCGTGGTGTTCATCAAATAGTTCGCTGATTTTTTTCGATACATGCGACTAACACAGAAAACGCGGTTTAAACTGTCGTCGCAGATCGCGGCCGCCGCCATGTTTCAATGTTGTTGACAGACGACAGGGCAAACGACGCACGCGCTCAACTTGAATATCGCGAGAGTTTGCACCGATGTAAACCCTCTACACAAAAATGTAGAGGGTTGTTTGAAAAAAATGCAGACCGTGAAGTTTTTTTTCGACGTAGAAATTCTCTGTCGGTCGGGTTACCGGAAACACGCTACTTTTTTTTTCCACGCCTAAAGAAAAAAGTAGAAAGATTTTTTACATATACTCAAAGTTGTTTATTTGAAGTCTCTTGACAATTTGTATACATATTTACTTCAATGTTAAATTGGTATGCAATCATTATTTTGTTTATTTAAAGTCTGTCAATATATTTTTTTCCATATACGGTATGTAACTGTGGAATTGAACTGGAATATCAGATTTTATGTATATGTTGTTTTGTCTTCATTCATGTCATTTTGACAAAGAACTGTTATTGGAATGAAGAAAAAAAAGAATATTCTCTCCCCAAAGACTCCAAAATAACGCGTTACTACAAAGAGAGCCAGTCAGTCAATGCCTTTGGCATAGAAAGCTCAATTTTTTCCATCTCGGTCTATATCAATCAAAGGCGATTATCGTCAACCAACACATAGACTTAAAGTGAAGCTTCTGCACACTTTGGAACTTTTTGATTGATATGAAACTGTCTTGGGCAGGCACCGTTGTCTATGGAGAGCCGATCACCGCGAGCCTGGGAACAGACGGCTCACACTACTGGAGCAAAAATTGGGCCAAGGCAGCAGCTTACGTCACCTCCCCACCGCTGAGCCCCGACCCGACCACACCAGACTATCTCAACTCCTTACTCTCTTGGTAACGTCATAATCAAAACATTCCAAGGGGGACATATCCGGATGAGGCTTGCTATTTTCCACTTCCTATTCTTGCAGTGGTGACCTGCAGGTGACAGGAAGTGCACATTGTCCTTTCAACACTGCCCAACGCGCCGTGGGCAAAGATGACTTCAGCTTGATTCCGGAAGGTGTCAACGGCACAGAGGAGAGGATGTCGATTATCTGGGACAAGTGTGTGGTATGTGTTGTTGCATGTGACGTCGCTTCACACACTGCAAATTCATGAGAGCGGTAGATCAAATCACATTTAACCTTTTCAGGGACAGCGGTTACTACAGTGGACTGCTTATCATGTTATCGGGTTACAGGGTGCATGAAAGGGTTTATAAGGGCCACAGGGCCTATTTTTACTGACCTTAGAGGAATGGGTTGAATTTCCACGGAACATGCAATAAATCACAAATGACAGTGGTACCTCTACTTCCGAACGTCTCTTCAAGTTACCAAACGCCTCAACAGGAAAACATTGCCTCTTATTACGAAAGAAATTTCAAGATACGAAAGGTATAAATACAGTGTGGTATGCTTCTCGCAGCTCCCAGTTTCCTAAATGCAATATACTTGTAGCTGCTCTGCCATTGGCTATTACCTGGTATTTTCCTGGCATCCCATTGGCTGAGAGGGACTTCTACCGTATGTGTCTTTGTGTGTAGATAGATAGATAGGTGTTGATGCAGCGTGCTCGTCATTTGACCAGGGGGTGTTCCGATAGTTTTATGTAAATGTGTACCACCCAGAAAAAGTGTTCACCAGTCGGGTGATCGCTCACTATGCTGATGTTCGCCTTGGACATTTTCAAAGGATTGTTAAAAGCAGACAAAAGCAAACGTCCTGAGATCAGGCAAAAACCACTTCTGAGAGAGGACATGAACGAAAGAGGGCAAAAAACGCTGAGGATGCAGTTAAAAGTTAAATGACCATCATTTTTATCCTTTACTCTATTCATTGTTTTTTTTTTTTTACATTATGCACAACTCTCATTTATTATGGGATAATCTAATTCTAACATGTATTTGTTCCATATTTTGATGCATTTGTATGCTTTATAAAACATTTGTCTGAATTTTGGGGCGTCTTGGAACGGATTAGGGCATTTACATGGAAAACGCATCCCTACTTTTTCTCATTAAGAAATTCCTTCTAGAACCAATTAATGTCGTAAGTAGATGTACCACTGTATTTACATTTCATTTCTTGTACCGTTTGCTGAGCGTTTATGTTGCCGGTTTAAATGTTAAGCATGTCAGCCCCTTTACAGTAAATGCACAAGCTAATGATATCAAATATACTGTAAGCTTCCATATAAATACAACAGACAACAGTTTTTCTAATGTAACAATGGCTAACTACCACTTTGGGATTATTTACATTTTGAGTTTGGATTCATTTCAGGTGACTGGCAAGATGGATGAAAACCAGTTTGTGGCGGTGACCAGCACCAATGCGGCCAAGATCTTTAACCTGTACCCCCGCAAAGGTCGTATTTCTGTGGGCTCTGATGCAGATCTGGTGCTGTGGGACCCCGATGTCACGAAAATAATCTCCGCCAAGAGCCACAACTCGGTATGCTACTCAATCACCATTTCACGGTTCCAAGTCAAGTCAACATTATTGTCAAATGTGCTACATGTGCAACATACAGCACGGAGGAAATGACATTCCTCGGGAGAGAGAGGAGCCGCTGCGGGTGCCCGCGCCGCCACCAAATTCCGTGGGCTGCTTATCGAGTTAATCAACCCCGTTTTCCCTGCTCTTGTGTCTTCCTGAGCTGTGTCATTTGATGATTTATTTTTTCCAAGATGGCGCCCGAGTAATAATAATAATAATAATAGATTTTATTTATAAGCGCCTTTCAAGACACCCAAGGACACTTTACAATAACAAAAAACACAAAATAATACGGGTTGAGCAGCGGCAGCCAAAACGCGCCAGCGTTCACTCAACCCAAAAGTCAAAGGATATCTTAATCAAAGATTTAACACTATTTAAGAATGGTACAAAACAGCTAGGTTTTATTCTCTGCATTAGGCAGCCTTCAGCAAGTGCTCTTCAAGAGCCTTGCTTTTTTGTTCTTTTTTGGCATTTTTGTCTTTTGTTTTGTCACATGTTGTTTGTTGTTTCATCGCGTGGACCCGATATGGACTGTTTTCAGCGCTTTTTGGCCACGACATTGGTCAAAGGAGAAGTATCTGTGCTTGGTGGTTGCGCCTTCTCGGCAGCACGCCTGTACCAGCGCAGATGTTGATTTGGAGGAATGTCGCCGCCATTGACCGTCGGTGCCGGACAGACCTGGGGCGCTTGTGTTTTTTGCGCCTGTAATGGGCAGCATTTTTCACAACCCCGTTTTGCTCAGTGGCTATGTCGGCGCTGTCGGACAGTCGGCGTCGGTGCGGCTGGATGGATGGCTGCTGAAGTTGAGGATGAGGAGAGAGGAGCGTTGATGCGTATTTGGAACTGAGAGTCGCCGCTTGGAATTGAAATGGATTTCCATGGGACAGGAGAAGTGAACCAATCTCTTTTTTCGTCAATGGATGCTACAGCTTCTTGTTGACTTTGAAACTTAGCTTGTAGCCGACGTGTGCACATTTTGAGCATGACGTCTCTGATCCACTGGTTAAAGGACACTTTGATTCTCTCCTCTTTCATCTGAAACTGCTTCAAACAACAAAGCGTGCGACGGAAAAGTGGTTAGGACTGCACGACTGTCCGTGTTTTATGTTATGCGTTGTGTTTATTATTTTACTTTATGTTAACTGTTTTGTGAAGCGCTTTGTTACAGCTGTCGCTGTTGTGAAAGCGCTATATAAATCTGCATGTATTGTATTGTATTGTATTTAACCCAGGGGTGTCAAACTTATTTTAGTCGCGGGCCGATTTGGAGTTACGTCTTCTTTTGGTGGGCCGTTATGACAGTGAAACCACAAAATTATTACTTGTACACAACAAATTAATAGATTACTAGTTTTGAAATCAGTAAAGTCAATTATAATAGTTTGTTCAATTACTGTTCAAGTGAGTGTAAACTGGCTAACAAAATAATTTCAAATCTCAACGTTACACATGACAATATGACTTTTCGGGACAGATTTTAGTAAGTTGACACACATGATTTGCTTTCGCGGGCCACATAAAATGACCTGGCGGGCCGGATGTAGCCCCCGTGCCTTGAGTTTGACACCTGTGATTTAACCTGTCACATTTTGACGTCATGTAATCATGTTGTCATTGTGTATGTTGTGTTGTTGGTGAAGCTACCAGTTTGAGTCAGTTTCTTTTCTACCTTTACTCTCGGTCATAAATGGAGCATTAGTGTAGCAGTCATGACATATCTTGTAGTGTGCAATTCATTTTTTTTTCTTATTTTTCGTCTTGTTTTTTTGCAAAATAAATGTTGGGTATCATACAGGGGGCTTAATCAAAACAAACATTTGTCACATTGTTGTGACATTTAGCAGTACCAAGGGGCTGGTTAAAAAAAGAAATAGAATCATTGATGTACAGCACATTTCATACACAACATAAGTGAATGTACTTCACATATAGTGTATTTAAAAATACAACATTTAAAAGTCTCAATCTCAAAAGAAACTGAGATTTAATGAAAAGTCAAGAAGTAAAAAAATAATGGATTTTCTTACTCTGAACTCACTAATTCATCACTAAATCCTTTGCTCTTGTAGTTTTCCAAAATGATTCCTTTTTTTTTTTAAAGCTTTAAAAGGCCACCCTACTACTGGGAACACCTTTTTGAGTTTGGAAGTGTATTCATTTTTCCTCAGTCTATCTCTCTACTGACCTCCGCATGGAATGCAAATTTCGGAATGCTTGAAGAAATGCCCTCCAGCAGTGAAACACTGTGGTGCTTTAATGTTTGCAGCTTTTCAGGGATCATAAACGGATCGAGAGCTGTTTTCTAAAATATAGCTGCCGCAAAGGTAGCAATGCTCAGTTTTGATTGACACTGCTGATCTTTACAGTTTAGTTAAAAAATAATTCTAATCATGAACAGTTCAAAGTTTTTGGAGTTACATCCAGGTTACACAGGGTCATTATGTAGTTATCTTTGGACTCCCCCAAAGGCTTTCTTCTGTGTATTTATTAGCAGGAAAGGGAAAAAAATGATTATACTAAGGTCAATAGTGGAGTCGTGACAGTCCATTTACAAAACAGACTGAGCATAAAACCTTCCCACGATGCATTTGATCACCATTTAGTTCACGTGATTAATGAAGCCAGAAGAGTTAGTATGCCGCCTTTGCAGACGTTTTCATGCTGCGAAAGGGGATTTTATAACGGCCTCGCTTGAGCAGGGTGTGGACCTCCCGCAGCAACAGCAGGAGGCTGACGTCATCCGTAAAATCTCCCCCAAAAGAACTAGAACACTGGAATGGTTTTGATTGTTAGCAGGCAGATCCGTGTGTGAGTGTGCGTCTGCGCGTGTCTGCACTGTACTCGGATCGGGTTGTTTTTTGGTGGTTTGTTTTGAATTCCGTCTGGTCGGAAAAATGATGAAGTGATGTTCGCCGTACGGCTCGCTCATTCGCTATGCGCGTGTGCTATAACAAGTCTCGTGTAATGTACGAGTGATCTCATTTCAAAATCCACCAAATGAATGACCTCAGCCTTCAGAAGCTTTTCAGCAGACACAAACACAATATATGTTTGACTATCCGTAATTGACCCTGGTTGTTCTTCCCTGAGGCTTGTGTGCATCATCGGTTGTTTTCAAACTTGTTGCTATGACAAGTCGAACCGAGACCAATTTGGGGTCAATGTGGGTTAAATCCATCCATCCATCCATTTTCCGAACCGCTTGATCCTCACTAGGGTCGCAGGGGGTGCTGGAGCCTATCCCAGCCGCCTCCGGGCAGTAGGCGGGGGACACCCTGAATGGAGCCTATCCCCGCCGTCTCCGGGCAGTAGGCGGGGGACACCCTGAATCAGTTGCCAGCCAATCGCAGGGCACACAGAGACGAACAACCATCCACGCCCACACTCACACCTAGGGACAATTTAGAGCGTCCAATCAGCCTGCCATGCATGTTTTTGGAATGTGGGAGGAAACCGGAGCACCCGGAGAAAACCCACGCAGGCCCGGGGAGAACATGCAAACTCCACACAGGGAGGCCAGAGCTGGAATCGAACCCGGTACCTCTGCACTGTGAAGTCGACGTGCTAACCATGGACTTAAATCCAATAAGCTCTTTTCATACCGTTCTAATTTTACTCAGTTGCTTGATACTCCAAATGGGACATCGCCAGCTTCCTGGGTAGGATTTTCAGGGGGCGGCCCGGTAGTCCAGTGGTTAGCACGTCGGCTTCACAGTGCAGAGGTACCGGGTTCAATTCCAGCTCCGGCCTCCCTGTGTGGAGTTTGCATGTTCTCCCCGGGCCTGCGTGGGTTTTCTCCGGGTGCTCCGGTTTCCTCCCACATTCCAAAAACATGCATGTCAGGCTGATTGGACGCTCTAAATTGTCCCTAGGTGTGAGTGTGGGCGTGAATGGTTGTTCGTCTCTGTGTGCCCTGCGATTGGCTGGCAACTGATTCAGGGTGTCCCCGCCTACTGCCCGAAGACGGCTGGGATAGGCTCCAGCACCCCCCGCGACCCTAGTGAGGATCAAGCGGTTCGGAAAATGGATGGATGGATGGACGGTCGACAGGGAGTTCACAGGAGCAAACAAAGCAGGTCACGTTGACCAGATGAAATCAATGTGTTTCTTCTTTGACGTTATTATGGTGTAATATACTGGTATTTGCGTGATGAGTCAGTGCAGCTCTAATGAAGCATGCGGGAGCTGTTAGATGACACATCAAACACAACATGGGAACAACAACACACAGGAAGTCAAGCTTGTAATGTGTTCCTTTTAAATTGTCATGAAGGATTTTGCTCCGTGGAGTTTTACGTTTGACGTCCTTATAATTGGGCCTATTTTAAAAGTGAACCCCAGTTAAGAAACATTTTTTTTGTACTGCGTGTGTAATACGTTTGAAATTCTTTTCATCATATTTTTACTCAGCACTTTACTTTGGAGTCACACAGCACTTTACTTTGGAGTCAGCCAATCCTCCATTAAGTGTCTCCAGTTGGTCCAAAATGCTGCTGCTGCTGCCCAACTTTGAAAACTCATTGTTATTCTTTGGCTTTTGAATCCGCATGAGACTTAATTTTTAGTTTTACTCTTTTTGTGCTTTCTACTGCCTTTGTTGTTAATTTAGTGTTTTATTGTTTGTCGTTCTATGAATTATTTTTGTTCCATTTTCAGCACCTTTTATAAAGCAGTGGTTGTTTTAATCGATGTTCAAACAGATTTCATTCAGCATCACTGTTCCATCTCAAATTGTTTCGGATTCTGAAACGTTTTTTTTCCCCCATCCGTCCATTTTGTGGGGTAGCTGGCATGTCCAGAATATACAAATGACAAGTCACACTTACATTCACACCTCTATTTTTTTCCCGCTTGTTCTTGTTTGATGGCCTCCTCTTGCAGAATGTGGAGTATAACATCTTTGAAGGAACCGAGGTGCGTGGATGGCCACTGGTGGTGATCAGCCAGGGAAAGATCGTCTTGGAGGAAGGAAACCTCCACACCACAGAAGGTTCCGGACGCTACGTGGCCCGCAAACCTTTTCCGGACTACGTCTACAAAAGGATAAAAGCTCGCAGCAGGGTACAAAACAGTTTCGATGTCTAGTTTCTTCCTTTTTTTTTTTTTTTTTTTTGTTTTGATTTTTAATTGTCTGAACAATTTTTTCCACACTGCAGCTGGCCGAGTTGAGGGGTGTACCCAGGGGACTGTACGACGGTCCGGTTTGCGAGGTGTCGGTCACCCCTAAAGCCATGACGCCCGCTTCATCGGCCAAGACGTCGCCTGCTAAGCAGCCCAACCAGCAACCAGTCAGGAACCTGCATCAATCTGGCTTCAGCCTCTCTGGTTAGTGGACACTCATCTGATGGATCATCTCTTAGATTGGAATTAGCTCGACTCAAGACACAACACCAAAATTACGATAACCGATTAATGGACCAATTCATTTTGAGATAAAATTGATCAAAATAATTTCGTTTTTAATCTTAACGCTGACAACAATAAAGTTTTAAATTGCAGGCAGAACATTTGACTTTTTTTTTTGCAGACTAATATTGTGCTTTAGTGATTGTTTAACTTGACAGCAGGGAGGAAAATCAGCAAAAATCAAATGATTATTTTCTCGCTTTTTGTGTGTGTTTGTGGGGGGGGGGGTGACGTTTGAATGTCATTATCTTTGTCTTGTGTGTTAATGTGTTAATGGTTAACAAAAAAAACCTGCAAAAATTGGCCCATTTGTTTGGTTTTTGGGTAAATTTTTGTCCATTTTCAAGAGCTAAAATCGTCCGATTCAATCAGTTTTTCAACTAATCGTTTGGGCCCTAATATTGAGGACACTATTTTTAATCGGATGGGATATTCCCACTAAATCTTCTTCACTGTCGTTTCAGTGAGACTGTTGTGTTGAGCCATCACGCCTCCAAACTTGTTTGTCGCAAAATTATTTGTCATTTTTGCAACAAAGTATGGTTCTTTTCTTAGTTTTTTCCCCCATTCTCCAAAAAATTGTACAGATACTTTGTGGCAAACGGTTTCGCAATAAGAGGGCCTGCTACAATTTGATCAGACCAAATGGTTGCGACAAGTCGCTGTTGTTGTGAAGCGTCGCTGCTAAACCTGCAACTCTACTGTAGTGTTGGCCAAGTTATCTTTCACAGCTCATCATTTCCGTAAATTTCGCTTTTTGATGAAAAAACGTCAGTCCCCCCCGCTTCACTGATGTCAACTTGACCGCCCTGCACGATTGTTGTGATTGTATCGTACCACATTTGTTCTTAATGATTCAGAATAATGACAATTAAATGTTTACCGCCGAACGCGGCAAGTTCACTTGCGCACAGAAATTATGATCGATCCAATCAAGGCACAGGCCTAACATTTCAGTGTGTTTATCTGGTGATTCTAAATGGATTCTCAAAATAAAACGATTTTAGGAATAAAACCTCTGCATCATTTTATGATGAACACTTAGGCCTACTATGTTACTGTAGTTTATTTTTAGTGGGTTTGGTGGTACATGGCACTGTACCGTAAGTACCTTTTGAGGCGGGACTTGGTTTCAAATGTTTGACAACCACTGTGCTAATCAAATGGTGGCAACACTGGTTCCCTGTAAAATGTCAAACGGGATTTTTTTTTGTCCACGCAGGCGCTCAGGTCGATGACAACATTCCTCGCCGCAACACCCAGCGCATTGTGGCGCCCCCGGGTGGGAAGGCTAACATCACCAGCCTCGGTTAGAACGTTCCATCCATTGCGCAGAGGGGGGGGGAGGGTAAAGGATCTGAGGAAGGACGGCCGATAGGTGCCGAGGGTTCCACGCCGGGAACTTCTCACGATGACCCATTTGGCATTTCGCCATCCGTGATCTGTAACTCTGCCACCGCCTGCTTTTTACCCCCACATTCTCACTCCCCTTCCTCCTTAAACCAGATCCTCGAGGACGCGGTTCAAAACAAACAAACAAACAACACAAAAAAAAGGTCTGCCTCACATGACGGAACAAAAAAATAAAAACAATTGTTCACTTTTTATTTTGTTTAATACTGTTTGTTCTTTTTCCAGTTCACTTGCCATTGGGTGGGCTGATTTAACGCAGATTGGGTACGTTACTGCAAAAGATCAAATGTACTGTATTTTCGAAATTGGGAGCAGCATGTGTGCTTCATCACCACCCAACATTTAATCAATAATCCACCCGTAGGGCTTTTAAAAGAAGAAAAAACAAGTAACCCATGGTACATCATTCACACACTCTTATGATTTTTATCTTTGCTGAAGTACATACAGTTGGTCTAAACTTGCTTGTCAGCTGCAAAGGCCCGACGGCTGTTGTAAATGTAGCTTTATGTCTCATCTCGCCATTCCAAGTGGGATGAAAGCGAATTAAGGGAACCATTTAACCAAGGAGGGCCAGAGAAATGCCTTATTGTTGCGCCACATCATCTAATTCACACAGCAGCCGTCAACTTTTCAAACTTTTAAAGCCGTCCATCGCCAACCCGTGCATTTTCACACAGAATGTTTCCAGACTCATCAATATACGCCGCTTTCTGTTCTTACTCTTTATGTGCCTGAATCCACAGAAAGGTGTATACATAATTGTTTTGCTCTTTTTAAAGTGAAGGATGTAAGATAAAAAAAAATTGGTGTAAAATAGTGAGGATAAACCGATTCAAAGGTGCCAGATTTTGCGCTTTCATTTGGGCCTCTTGTGCCAGTAGAGCCGCTGTAAAGATGTTATGAGCTCATGATCTTGATTTTTTTTTTTTTAAAGCTGTGTTGTTAAACTGCTCTTTAAGGTCAATTTGTAACTAGTTGCTGAACGGCTGAGCACTTTCTTTTTGCGCTTGAAAGTGGTGGCGAGCTGATGATGTTCTATGCTGTGTGTGTGTGTGTGACTATTGTGCAGTGTAGATGTTGGAGGGATGGACCCCGGTAACACTCGACAAAACCTCCTATCCTCTCATTTCACTTTTTTGTGTATTATCTGTTTTTCATTCTGCCGAGCAATGGATGCGGCTTGGCATCTGGCTAGCATTGCTCCTCCCATCTCCTGACTCAACTTTACCCGTTACTTCAAACTATCTTCAGCAAGCATAGCGGTACCTAAAGAGTGGTGCTTGACGAACTGCACTCTCTTCATTTCCATGTCTTCATTTCATTCATTTGTAAAACAAACAAACAAAAAAAAATATCATGAACACAAATGTTTGCCGATCCAGAATGAAATTGAGAAGAAAGGAGACAAGTCTGTTCCTCAAACACTCCAGTTTGGCACCAACTGTAAGAGTCCTCCCACCACCCCACCCCAAACCTGTTCTTCCCTTTTCTTTCTCTACGTTTTTTGCATTTTTGGGTTGTGTGCGGCTGTTGCCATGCCGACAGAGCTCGCCACTCTCACGAGCTGCAGATTGTGTGGCTTGTTTGAGCCATGCCAGTTAGACTGGAGTTTCACTTGACCATTAGTAATCTCCACACACACACAAACACACACGCAGACACACACACACACACACACTCACTAAGCACCACTGTTTGCATGCCCCATCCCTCCTTGCACAATACACACGTTAACCACACAGCTGTACTTCTCTAGTCTGCTTGAGTTCTAATGCTATGCGATATTATGCTAATCAGATATACAGTAAGTGATATGTATGTTCGCAACGTGCTGCAGACTGAGAGGGGATGCCGTTCTGTACAACCGCCTATAATCGTAAAGACACCTGCCCACCCCCTCGAAGCCCCCCCACCCCCAACCCCTTTGTGAAAGTGAAACTGTGTGACGGTGTTTGTCCCGGTTGCTATGGGGATTCTGGGATGCTTGCTCACCATGGGAAATAAAGTGGGCGGTAATGTTAAAAAAAAAAAAGTGGAAACAGCAACTACAAGGACTTCAAAGAATAAAAAAAAAGATGAAAAAAATTGCTTCACTCGTGTTTCTTATGCGTCACGTTTTATGAAATGCTGAAACAAAAATAAAAGATTCATTCAAGAGGCTACTACACTTTTACAATATCAGATAATTAAAAGGCAATACAATTAAATTAACTCTTGTTTCGTAGCATTGTTATGGGCAAAGAAACATATTTGGTCAATTTAATATAGCTTTCAATCCACATGGCGCATTCATACAGCCACCCATTCACGGCTGGTCAATATGGAGTAGGCCTGCTACAATATAATGTTTAATTTGGTCAGCTAGCCCCACCGCCATTGGACGGCAATGTAGACTGCAGTGTTTCGTTATGATATGATTATGTACAGTCTTCCTGGGATATAATTTTTACTTTAGGCCCACTACTGCGTGCAGGGGTATTTAGCAAGTCAGTAGGTATCCTGAACTCTTTTTTTTTTTGGGACAGATGTACATAGTAAAATCAAAAAATATATAATTCATAAAACCTGGAGCGAAATTGGAATCACGCGATCTTAAATTAGAATCGCCCCTTCAACGCTTCCTGAATGCAGAGCGTCCTCCTTGTAATGCGTTTTCTTAACACTAGATGGCAGTCTAGCACATATTTTGAAGTTGGTACGAGTTGAGCGCTGGAGAATCACGTGATCTTAAATTAGAATCGCCGCTTCAACGCTTCCTGAATGCAGAGCGTCCTCCTTGTAATGCGTTTTCTTAACACTAGATGGCAGTCTAGCACATATTTTGAAGTTAGTACGAGTTGAGCGCTGAAGAAGCATGAGAGATGGATAAGAGGACATCATAGTTTGATCGATTCTTTCTTCTGCGTAAGACTGCTTCGGCATTATAAAACATTACACGCAGAACCTTCTGTAATGACGGCAGATAATTTTACATTTTTGGTACTAAATATGTACTGTATATTTATTTTTTGTATGCTTATTTTTGATCGCATGTCTTCAAAACTGTTTGTCGCTCCTGAAAATATACACTCAGCTTGTTTATTGTATGTTGGATTCACCTGGCACGTTAAGAGGGGCGGGGCTGCCACTGACAGGTGACCGTTCGCGCGACGTACAAAAAGCAGCATCGCATTATGTTACGTTAGTGAATACACTCGCTTCGTCGTCGGCATGGCCCAATGGTAAGCAACGCGTGTGCTTTTCTCTACCAGATATGTAAAGTTAGCTTTAGATTCGATCATGATCGGTTGCTTTGCATTGTGTCCGTTGTGCTTTATGTTTGCCGCATCGCTATGCAATCACGGTCGGTCAGTTACCGTTCGCGATCGGCAATGTAAACGGCGTGGGCTAAAGTGTTGCTAGAACAGTGGTGTCTTTATTTGACTCATTTTGCATAGTTGTTGTGTTTGTCCGGCTGCAATTTGATGTTTGAGGGAAGTACATTGCGTTGCAGCTGGGCTTAGTCGTGCCGGCGCTCAGCTTCCGGGTTGGATCTTTGGGACTTGTAGTTCTTTTGTTCGAGTCGACTTGATGTGTTTGTGATGTATGGTTTCTTACGTTTGAAATAATGATGACGATAATAATACATAGTGAAATAGTGGTTGATTAAAGTATTTATTAAATGTATTGTTAAAATAAAAGTGTCAATTAATGTCAATTCTATACCTATTTACATCGTGATGCAGAAAGAGAGATATATTCATTTTTTTTACTGCATTTATGTGTGCTTTAGGTTATTACCTGCTTCTGTTTCATCTACTACTACTACTACTTCTGCTGCAAAGTGCTCCAATAAATGTGTAAAAAAA
The DNA here is from genome assembly GCF_054856545.1 of Hippocampus guttulatus. NCBI lineage: Eukaryota > Metazoa > Chordata > Actinopteri > Syngnathiformes > Syngnathidae > Hippocampus > Hippocampus guttulatus. Next base: position 11,682,868 of record NC_141277.1, on the reverse strand, counting down.
AAAGTACAGAAAGAGTGATCCTTCCATGCTGACCGACGATCCCTATTCAGAGGGCCGTGAAAAACGGAATTAACTGAACATTGTACCTTATTCACCTTCATAGTAGCTGTTTTTTTTCCTTTTACCGTACTATGGGCTTTACACACATTGACTTGTTTCGCTCCCTGCTCACACTGGAAAACCCGAACAATATTTCCTTCCTTGACTCTCACTTCGTGTTGATTCTCCCTCTTCTGCTCTGTTGTTTCCCACCCAAACTCTTTTGTGTGTGTGTGTGTGTGTGTATGTGTATGTGTATCCAGTATCTATCTATAGTATAAGAGTTTTGGATAACATGTGCATTGTGACCATGACTTGAGCCAGACTCCAGTCCAACTCGTATACAGTATGCAAATGCTTTTGAGATGGATTTTTGGAGGCAGGCCTTCCTGCTCTGACATTCTGACAGTAAATAAGGCACATCGAAAGGCAGCACACTTAGTCATTAAAGTGGCCTGTAGAGAGAGCAGGACGGCTGACAGGTTATCGTGACAGATTGATTGAAATTCTCCATAGTGTGCGGCTCGGGAGCTTCATTTGTTGACGCAGTGTCGACAGTATCTGCGTGCTTGTGCGTGTATGCAATAATCAACTGCAATAAAGTTAGTTTACACATTAATGCTTTTGCTCCTTTAAACGAGATGTACAGCTATGCCTTGAAAAAAGAGTTTTGTTTTGCGAACCCACTTGTAACTCAAAACAATCAAATTGCAAAACATATTTTGCCCATTTTAATGATCTGAAACAGCCTTAATCAGTTCCATACCCCCCATCCCCTTTACATTTCTGACAATTAAATAGAATATAAATAAATTAAGCAGTTTTTGCTTTCGATTTAGTTGTGCATGATGCTGCTCCTTTCGTGTCTGCGTCTTGCCCTCGTGGAGACAGGATCATAAAATCATATGGGCTGGTAAGTAAGTAATGTTAGTCATTCATCACAGAGGATAAAGGATATATGGCCACGAGTATTGTTGTATTATCTGTCAGTCCTCGCTCTACTTTCATGAGCATAAAGACAAGGGTGTGGACAGGAGTCTGTGCGAGGCTATGCCTTTGTCATGATTCGTTTTTTTTTTAAATTCGATTTGGTTTTGTTTCATAATTTACTGTCATGGTTCCATTCTGTTTGTGACAAACAAGTGGTATTGGAGGGCTCCTCCTCCAGCATCGCACCTGTTGGTCATTAGCTTTTTCTGTTAAAAGGACTGCCACGCCTCCCACTTGGTGTCAGAGTGATGTTTTACTGTCATGGGTTTTTGTTTGTTTGTTACTTTGAGTTATTTGGGTTTTCCAGGGCTTTGCTTGTGTTTTGCAATTCAGCAGGCTTAAGTGAAAACAATCAAGCCGCCCACAGCATCAGGCAACCTTTCCTTTTGGAAGGAGGATATTATTTCTGGGGAATGAAAAGGTCTCCGACTGCAGGTACAAATTATTTTCACACAATTTTCAAATTAAAAGGAATTTAAACAATGCAGGCCTGATTTTTCATGTACGCGACCTTTTTAGATGGCACAACACCCCAACGAACAATCCCCATGGGACTTTTTAATTGCAGAGCTGGCCCATTTTATGCCCTCGAAGCTTCAAGTATAACAGTCAGCTGCTTACACTGGCAAACGGTTCACATGGTGTTACATTGTTATTTGGCATTCATATTTAATCATTTCCCAGCTGCGATATTTTTTATTATAAAACCACTTTTAGTCCCAGCATTCTACAAATTCACTTCCATGTGGAGATTACCCTTTTCTAATTAATTTCTAATAATTGCTGCCAAAAATTGCATAATTTTTTTTTTTTTTGAAAAGCGTCAATAAGCTCTTTAGGAAAACAACCACGAGATTCCCATAATGCATGCTTTATGTGCTGTTCTAGTATCAATCCATTTGCTTGGAATTGGATTTTATGTCCACGTACACAAAGTGAAATGCAAGAGACATTGGAACGTTTAAATATATCTTTTGATCCTTTTGTCAATTGGATAGTAAAACATTGGTTGGTGAATGTAAGACACCACTTGCCCACAGACTTAAGTCAAGAGCAACACTCATCAGGAGCAGTTACACATCACAGATTGCTCACCTGCTGCCGATATGAGGTGCTGTTCCTGGGACAGAACTGTTCTGCGGTCTTTTTTTCCCCCTCTTTGAGGGAGTTTGAATTTCACAACAGATATTCCCTCACCGCTGCTTTCTGAGTTGAATAGTGCAGTGAAATCCATAGCAGGTTAAAAACGATTCTGATCATACAGAACGAATACTGTATTGCACAGGTGTGTCTTCGGCTACCCACAATAAAAGGTTACTCGAAAATGTGAGGTTTTACTGAATTGGGTTGTCTGAAAACCAGTCAGGATCCGCTGTGACCAACGTTCGCCTCATGCACTGCGGCACATCTCCTTTGCATGGGGTTGATTGGGTTGTTGATTGGGGTAGGTGGAATGTTGGTTCCCTCCTCGACAAAGGCTGGGACAAAATTGCTGCATAAGGGCACCGATACATTTCTGACACTGCTTATGCTGGAGCATATCCCAACTGACTTAAGGTGGGGAGCTGGAGTAACGCCTTGGACTTGTTGCCACTCAGTAGCAAGGTTTAAAAGAAAAAAAAAAATTTGGTTATAATTAGTAACATGCAAATTTTTCACCAATCTATTTGGTTGGACTCCATTTCAGCAGCATGCTGCGTCTTAAATGAGAGTTGCTAAATGATGAATTTGACACACTCCCCCACACAGAGAAGATAACATATGCAGGTGGTTCGCTTTGGTAAGGAGACACAGACGAGGCGAACGCGGATTCGATAAATATGCTCTGAATTATTCATTTTAAGGTTTGTGTATTTTATTGCCACAGGGGAACTCGGCTTGAACGCCCGCTCTCCAGTGCATGCAAAGATTTGAATCACGCAGAAATATTCAAGTGAACAGAGCATAAATGTTTTGGATTTTCATGAGGGGAGGGGAAATAAAAAGTCTCAGTCCAACCATTTAAAAAAATATCTATCTATATCTCAGTTTGAACGTGCACACACACACGGCGAATGTCTGGTTAGCACGTCGGCCTCACAAGTGCAGAAATGCAGGGTTCGATACCCGGCCTTCCTGCGTGGAGTTTGCATGGGGCGAGCTGGAGCTTATCCCAGCCGTTTTCGGGCAGTAGGCGGGGGACACCCTGAACCGGTTGCCAGCCAATCGCAGGGCACATATTGACGAACAACCATCCACAATCGCAATCACAGCTAGGGACAATTAGGAGTGTTCCATTAACCCGCTATGCATGTTTTTAGAATGTGGGAGGAAACCAGACTACCCGGAGAAAACCCACGCAGGCCCAGGGAGAACATGCAAACTCCACACAGGAAGGCCAGAGCCCGAATCGAACCCTGCACCTCTGCATTGTGAGGTCAACGCGCTAAGCAGTCAGCCCCCGGTCTTCTCTCTCGCTCTCTCTATCTCCCTGTCTCTCTCTGTCTATATATTTAGCTATATATCTCTATCTATATATTTATATATATCAATATACACATATATAGATATCTATGTATGTAATGGTAGTAATTTCAAATTCAGTCACATTCCTTTTTACATATTGATGTAGCCTGTTTCAGAAATCCTCTGTTGCATAATTCCTTCGTGAGCAGGCATATTTGCATCACTTTAGAAGATAAAATGTCTGAGATTGATGCAGTTAAAACATGAGTCACCACTGTTAAAAAGTACATGCGTTGGCGTGAAAACAGACTGTTGTCAGCACCTCCACTTATGTTCTCACGTCAGGTAACTTCAAAATGACAAATTATTTGTCTTTGAGAAATTCCTTCATCATGCTGCACTTGGCAGATAAGCCTGCTCAGGCATCATCACTGCTCCACTGCCTGGCAACAGGCTCCAAAGAGGTGATTTTATTCTAGCGCTACTTTCAAGGAGAGGCAAAGGGAATTGTCTTGTAGTTAGAAAGAACACACTGGAAGCATTCTGTGAAAGCTTTTCATAAATGACTTTTCAAGCCTTTTTGAGTTGAAAACGGAGAAACGACGGCTTTTGTTTTCTACCCTTTCATCCATTTTAATCCACCTCAGGAACACTGCTGTGCTGGAGACTATTTCAGAAGATGCAGTATATAGCCCGGACTAGTCGGCTGCCGATTGCAAGGCACATGTAGACAAAACACGGCTGACACTTGGCTTCAAATCTATGGACAATTTAGAGCAGTGGTCCCCGGGCCGCAGAGCGGTCCCGGTCCGTCGGTCATTTGGTACTGGGCCGCACAGAAAGAATGAAGAACTTACATTACTTCAGTTGTATTCACTTTGGAATCTGAAAGATGTTTCATTTCGAAAAATTGCCGGATTTTCTTTTAAATCCGTCTACAATGTGTAACTCTTTATGCAGGTCAAGGCACACTTCTCAGTCATGTGATAAGTTACCGCTAAAATGAAATCTGGGGGTTAGCAAAATGAGTAAAAAACTAACGTCTTGGGGAGGGGGAAAATACTTTCAAGAAAGGCTACATTTAATCGACAGTATCAGGAGTCCTACTTAAAATACGGATTTATCTCAACGGCAGATTCCCACGCACCAACCCCACTGTGCATGATATGCGGCATGGTGAGTCGTATTTTTCATGCACTTTGTATTTGCGGCGTATCTTATTTTGAAGGCACGTTTAAATGTTACCATAGCGACCAGAGAGCGTTGCGTCCAAATCGGACGTTCCTCGTGTCAGGATTCATGTTTGTTATTATGTTTCGAAAATACCACAGTTTTCATGCAGGTCATATCATATTATTTTGTTGTATTTATCCGTCACACCTTAAAGGCCGGTCCCTGAAAATATTGTCTGACAATAAACCGGTCCGTGGGGCAAAAAAGGTTGGATACCGCTGGTTTAGAGTCTTCAGTGAACCTAACATGACGGTAGGAGGAACCGGGGACCACCTGGAGAAAAACCAAGCAAGCATGGGGAGCACTTAAATCATCAGTAGAGGATATCCAGCATTTTCTGTACATTCACCCTGACCTGTGCTTTTTTTAAAATTCCAATAACTGCACATTTTGTGTTCTTCTCATATCATTAATAGCGTCTCATGAAAAATCTGATTCTGTGAATCAATGTCGAGTTCCACCCTTTTAGATACCAGTTTAGTTCCAAATGCATTTAGAAGCAGTACAGATCAGTCAGTAAAGATCAGAGCGGTCGGAAAAATATGCAAATTGTTCCAGTTAGTTTGATATTCCTTTCATTTGAGTATTGTTGAAGGTATTTACATGACAATAATCGAGTGAACGTAGGCTTAGTTTATCCTCATAAAGGGTCAATTGCACAATTTTAGGTACATTGTAAAAAAACTAACTCAAAATTTCAAGGCAACAAACGGCAATAAAATTTTACCTTGTGCAATTCACCAAAAGATTTACATTGCAGAACTATTTGCTCTTTGTATTGTCCCCCAACTTGAAGATCTACGTTAAAAACACCCCGGCAAATTGTTTTGCAAGTTGCTTGCTTGTTGTGCTAACTAATAATGTTGCCATATGTGTCAAGCATTTATAATTTTAAGTTGTTCCAACATAAATGACTGTTTTGGGAATAGTAGTCGTGGTTATTGCGTCATTTGACATATGAATGAAAATATACAGACTGTACTTGTGATTGATCCTTGTAGGATCAAACTTGGCCAAGTGCTGGACAGTACGAATCAAACGGCCTCCCCAGGAACCTTGAGTGAAAGGCGTAAGACCTTTGCAGAGGAGTACTCAGGTACTGGCGTTTGACGAGTTGAGAGGCAGCACGACCTCAGAAGACTCGCTGAACTCGCGTCATCGGAACCACCTTCAGAGGACACACGCAGCGTCCCGCAGCAGCGCCATGAAGAAGCACCGTTCGACGTCGAGAAATCAGGTCTATTAGATACTGGTCGTGGACTAGCGGAGTGGCTGGTGTTGTGGGCTCCTTGGGTCTCGCCATTTCTCAGGCAGAGGCTGCGGAGCACGTTGTGGAAGGCTTTCTTGAACTCCTGGCTGAAGCACGGGTAGATGATGGGATTAATGCAACTGTTGAAGTAGCCTAGCCAGAAGGTGACCTTAAACACCGTCTCAGGTGGCTTGCAGGATGGGAAGATGGAGCCTACAACATCCCCAAACATAAATCAACATTTTGTTAGACAGTCACAGTATATATTAACTCATTCACTCCCAAAGACGTTTTTAAACGTCTTTTCAGACTTGGTCTAGAATTGGCTGGTACTGGATGAGTTAAAAAAAAAAAAAGTTCCAATCTGCTAGCTAAAATAAACCTAACCGTATTTTTTGTTCTGTGTAGCTTCTTGGTATCTGCATAATACAGAGCTAATAACTAGATTACGTTTGCTGGTTTTTGACCATTTGTGCAAATTTTTTTGCAGTGATGTGCAGGCAAAGAAAGAAGCCTCCCCTTGGTGTGTTTAGTACTAAACTCAAAACTTCAGCAATTTTGAAAACGGTGCTCCTGGGAATGCCGAGCTATCATTTCCTGGAAGCTGGAAAGAGCGCTGCGCTGTGAGCCGTGAAGGTTCGCCTCGATTGGAATGTATCACTTTTTTTTCTGTGATGACATGATGTGACTGTCTTGAGAGGCTACCCGGCAACTGAGGATGTCCATGAGCATTACAGCCCATTAAATCGCATGCTTGTTATCCGGAATCGCTCTCATTGGAGAGACGCTCATTCAATTTCATCCCGTCGTCAAAGTCCATTCTGCTTTTTTTTTTTGGGTTGAGTTTGTTGGCTGCTTGTGATTTCATTCTTGATGTGTCTTCGTGGAAAAGGTAAAGGCCTGGCATATTGGGCCATGAGGTCAAACCTCACGTCATGCTCATAAGATGGAACACAAACATTATGATGCAAATGTTTCCAGGATCAACAGCGACGGATGGCTTTTTGATTTAAAAAAACGTGTTGTTTTTTTTGGAAAAATTCTTCTTTTTGGCGAACGAAATATGACTTGAATCATTCAAACAGTGTTTCCCAGGACGACCTTTCCTTCACAGATTGATCAATGAGGTGTTTTGATGAAGACGGTGACACAACATCACGGACTCAAGCTGCGCCACTTCAAAAATTCGATAATTAACTCTCCGTAACTTTTAACATGAATGACGACATGGTGATAAAAGTGCTAGGGGGAATCGAAGGCACTTTTTAAGCTCGATTTATCAGATTCATCTCAAAGATAGCAGAGCACACTCAAATGGAACTTCAGTGAAGATTGTAATTATCATCTCCGACGAGAGAGAGCTGCTGATGCTCGACAGTCGTCTTAACGCTTTATGCGTCACTCTCATGCTATATGGGGCTCGGGTTGAATAACTTGATGGGAGAAAAAGCGCAGCCAGAAATGTGGCTGTTGATCAAACACCCGCAGGTTTTGACTTTGACCTTCTGCGCTTTAGATGACGCTTGAACGGATTTTGTTTGGGGGAGAGAGAGAGAGAGGCTTGTGTGATGAGTTACTTACCAATTGGGAAGACGAGGAAAAAAGGCAGCCAGCACAGAACGAAGCACCCGACGACCACCCCAAGGGTCTTTGCTGCTTTCTCCTCACTTGGCAGCTTGAGCATCTTGGGTAAGGCACCGGTGACCCATTTGTACCTCCTGGTGCCGGTGTCCTTTTCACGCTTGCCCGTTTGAGCGCCGTTCCCCCTGTGCACCCTCAGAATCACCCCTTCGGACTCAAGTCCTGCTCCGTCGCTACCCATCTTGAGAGTTTCTGTCTCCCTCCTCGCCACGCTATACACCCGGCAATACATGGAGAGAATGATCGCCAGCGGTATGTAGAAAGAGCCGAGGGCTGAGAACAAGGCGTAGCCGGGTTCCTCCGTGATTCGGCACACCGTGTCATCTTCTGGGTCAGGCTCCTTCCAGCCAAACAGAGGGCCCACGGATATGGCTGCCGAGAGTCCCCAGAGAGCAGCCACTGCAGCCAGGCCTCGTCGGCCGGTAGCCATAGCCGGGTAACGCAAAGGGTAGCTGACGGCGAGATAGCGGTCGATAGAAATCACGCACAGGCTGAGGATGGAGGCGGTGCAGCAGAGGACATCCAGGGCCGCCCAGACGTTGCAGAAAGACCGCCCGAACACCCATCTGCCAAGCGCCTCTGAAGTGGCGGAGAAAGGCAGGACGGCAGAGCTGAGCAGCAGGTCGGCCGCCGCCAGGTTGGCGATGAAGTAATGAGTCACAGAGCGCCAGTGGTGATGGCACACCACCGAGAGGATCACCAGGATGTTGCCAAGGACGCCAAACACAACGAAGACTGCCAGCACTATTCCCAAGAAAACCATTTTGGCAACATCCACCTTCGGCTCTGTGGTGGAGCTACAATTACGACACGTCTCTTCCATAGGAAAGACACTCATGCTCCAAGCAGCTTTCGGATCTTTTTGTTTTTGCTTGATCAGGTCTCATCAAATCGGCTCCATACGTACCCCATCTGCATCCACCTTCTCCTCTGAACGCAGATGATCAAACCATTCACCTCGACCCTCTAATGAAGTTGCAGATGAAACTGCTTTCATCACACTGCGCAGCCAGAGGCTTTTTTTTCCTCCCTTGGCAAACTGTCATATTTAGAGAGACAAACGCAGCCACGGCTTGTCATAATCCTTCCGGCGGGAGCATAATAGAAATGACAAATATTCAGACTTTACGCGGAAATCACCGCTGGGTTTTCCATCTTGTGTTCACCCATGCCGACAACTGTTAGAGGCATGAGACCTGTTCAAACAACAGAGAAAAAAAAAACAATGTCACTACAACAACATTTTTGTGTGCCAATACTTTTTGTGAGCCTAAGCCAGAAAAAAAAACACTTTCAAAGATGAGACAAATTATATATATATACCGTATTGTGGGACAAATAAAGGATATCTTATCTTATCTTACTGGCCCGATTATGAGACGGCCCTGATTATAAGACGACCCCCTCTTTTTCAAGACTCAAGTTTGAAAAAAGCCCATTTGAACACCAAATTAATTTTTATACAGAAAATAATTACAGTTAATCTGAAACAAATGATTATAATATATTTGAGAGAAAAAGCATGTTATTTTGCCTCATTCAAATCTAAAGTGCAAATACATTTGTAAATGAATGGCTTCTGGTTTTTGAAATGTAAATTACATCATAACTTCTCCTCAGCTGCCGGTTAACCTGGCCGATCTTCGACCCACTTTTCTCCAGATTGTCGCTACGTTTCTCCATTTTCTGTTATCTCTTCTATTATTTTCTTCTCTTTTCTTTCTTAGCGCTATTTTTTATTTTTCTTCTTCGTGCTACCGCTATTTTAATTTTTATTCTTTGTGACGGGTTCACTTTGGCCTGGGGAGTCAAGTTCAGCATTCGCTTCAATGATATCTGGCGTCATCTAGCGTCGTGAATGGGTATAACATCTAGACCCCCCCCCCCCCCCCCCCCACACACACACACACACTTTTTCAGTCTTATTTCAATGCAAAAACACCGTCTTATATTCGGGCCAATACGGTACTTGCAAAATGCGGATTTTCAAATGTAAACAGACTTGTCAGAAGCTAAGTCTGTTCCATTTTAGCCAAGCAAGTCCCAAATCCTAAAATTGATGACTGGACACGCATCTTATTTTTTCATCGTCTTTATGATCGCACACTTCAAACAGGTGGAAATTCCTGCTGCATCCTGTCTAAAAGGGATGGGTAAATATGAAATAACTGCGTTTGATGATTACTTTGCACAAGCGGCAGTCATACCATTCAGCCGTAACATAATGACCACTTGCTCAGAGATGATATCCACTGTCTGGACTGAATGCGTATTTTGGAATGTGGGAGCATGCTGGGTACAACATACAAACGCCACACTCAGGACGGTCTGAGCTGAGATCCGAAAACCAGAACCTCTCGGCCGTGCTGTAAAACATAACCGCCATCATAACCATGTTGATGAATACTCCTCCAATGTCAACTGATGCTGACGTGATCTTGCTGAAGCCAGAATAAACTGCTCACAACAATAACAGAGCATTGGATTGTATACGTGTGCCTAATATTGTGTGTGAGTGCGTGTGATTTATATGCACGGCTTCTTACGACTGTTCCGTTCAGCATTGGTAATGTGTTTTGCAGCATGAATATGTTTTATGATTTGCATAAATATCCGCCTGCGATTGGCTGGCAACCAGTTTAGGCCTAGTGCCCGAAAACAGCTGGGCTCCGGCGCACCCGCGACCTTCGTGAGGATAAGCGGATTAGAAAATGGATGGATGGATAAATATCTGCTTCTCTCGTTTACCAACGGCGTGACAATGAAACGGTGTTCAACACATCATCCAGAATCTGACCTCCAACAATCTATTGCGTCTGAACTTTTTTTCTTTCGCCAGTTTGACTCACTTATTTGCATTCACGTGCAATGTCTCGTCAAATGACTAATATCTGCATTTTATAATTATTCGTGAGAACACCTATGAGGGCACCAGAAATTCCAAGAGTTAGAAAAAAAAATCAGTTTTGTAGGAGAACCTCCACTCAACCATGCAGGCGATATAAAGACAGATGTGAGAGGGAGATCATTTATTTTAAGAGCAGAGGTACAGCCGCAGTGTGTGATTGCCTCTTTGACCGTTTTATACCTGCAAGCTGAGCACTAAGTCCAGGATAAGAGGACAGGCTGACGATTGAACTTGGAGTTCCTGTTTTAGAAAGACACGACGTCTGCAAAACTCTTCAGTTCGAGACTCAGCTTTGCACCTGCAACAAAAAATGCGCTTATTCTGGACAGTAAAGACAGATGGTGTGAGGGACGAATGAGAGAGGCGCAGACTCCCACATACAACGCTGTCCTTTTGGCCCTTGAGCCGAGACGCAATAATTCAACCCCTAACAAATCGCAAACACACACCATGGCTTCATTTGACCTTGAGGTGGCTCCACAAGTTTTTTCTTGAACTGAGTGGAATATTAATGAGGGTGATTGCACCTGAGGACCATCGTTGGCGAGCAGACGCTTCCTTGCAAGGCACCTTTTGCATCCCAAAAGAGTGATACCACTCATGGCTTGTGGTATGCCCTGGAGGATAAATAGTGGCCCTATTTTTATAGACGGACGCATGTGCGCTCAGCGTGAAAATGGACGCATGTTCATTTTCGTGTCGGGGCAAGTCCAGTTTACCATGTTTGGGAATTTGGCAAACCGGGCTGGGCCTCGGTGGGTATTGTGGCGCAACGAGGGTGTTTTCTTACCTGACAGGAAGGGATGCAATGTTTCGTATTGTTTATGCAGGAGATTGAAAAAGTCGGGATATTTGGTGAAATTATATTTCATAGTGTGGTGAAGTGCCAACAGAACATATTTGCCACCTCGGAAATTTTCTTGCCTGGTTCTACCTTCCAAAAATATTATTTGACTGTGGCCTGCCAATGCAAAATGACATCTGCACCTGTAAATGTGTTTTCCAGCTTTACTGTAACTCTTACATCAGATCTCTCATACACTGACATCTTGTGAATACAAGATCTCAGGATGTGTGTGTGTCAACACACACACACACACATCCTGTCTTTTTTTTTTTTTTTTTTTTTTCCGCAGTCACTCTTCAGACGGTGTGGTTCCCAAATATGCACGAGCGCACGGAATGTTCTGCCGGTCGATGTCGGTATACATCCGCCACCTGTAATGCTGTATGCCTTTTGAAAAATGGAGGATGGAGTTGGAGGGGGCTGTGGATGCCCCCACTTTTGGCGCATACCGCCCCTTCCACCGTCTGCATGATATGATATGAATAAAAAACTTAATTCTGTTAAAGATTTGCACTCATACCTGCAGGCCCTTAAACACATGCCCCCCCCCCCCCCCGCCCCCCCACATCCAAACAAAATGATGCCAACGAGACGATGTATTGGCGTGCAGCTGCGTGACATTACTTACTCACTGTTAAAACCATTATTCATAGAAATATTCTGATAAAATAGGCTTTTGTCAAAACTGTAATGTTATGCTTACGCAAAAACTGCAGAGGGCAAGCCATTATGTTGGCTGTCCAATGAGTGCAAAGCCTTAGCGAAAGACGAACAACCAGCAGAGAAACAACAAAACACACTGGCCTTGATGGAACGTCAACCGGTTTGCAGTCCATAAACCTCCTGGGTGAAGGATATTTCGCACAGAATTTAAAAAATAAAAATAAAAAAACCTGCCTCTTTATTCATCATTGATGTAACGATCAGTCTTGCAAGAATAAAACTTTTTTCACATGAATGCCAAGAAAGAATTGCTGCGTCCTTGTAGCTTTCTGTGAATTGCCCTCACTTTGGATGAACAGTCCTTCTCTGTAGCTGCTCAAAAAAACTAAAAAGAAAAAAAACAACAACCCATAAACCCTGTGTCACATAAGTAGTCTGAAGCGACGCCAGGCTGCACGCAAGGCATTTATTTGTGAGTGATAAAAACATAAATACACATTCTGGTTCATGTGAACTTGTGGCGTTTTTTTTCTATAATGAGAATATTTTTGATTCATTAAAGAAATGGTCATTTTTATAAACACATTGTGCTGTCCAAATCTTAATGTTCAGTTACTGCAAAATAACAAAATATAAAATAACAAAAAAAAAAAAAACGCAACAAAAAAAAACCCAACCCCCCCAAAAAATCTGGCATGGTTTACTGGTATCTTGAGAAATGACATTTAAAAAAAAACAAAAAAAAAAAACCCTTCTCTGTATGATGCAGTCCAAGCTAAACTTTGACCTTTGAATTACAAAGTATTTCCCAAATTATGCCTGTTTTTCATCACCTGCTAATGCATTTATGGGATATGTTCCAAAATGTGATTTGTGAGGACACCTGACCGCTGTAGGTGAGTCCAAAGTGGATGAATGAGCCCTATTTAAAGCCATTCCCTCAAGGTGAGAGAATAGGACTCTTTTACCGTCGCGGTCGGTCACCATATGGAGTCATAAAGTCTCGGGCACATGACTTTCCATTTCACGTTTCATTCACGCTCATGTTTAATAGAGAAGTGCAATGGCAGCAAAGTGACAGAAATGATAAACGGGTACATTACAGTTCAATCTATCGTAGCGTTAACAGCCTTCTTGCCCTTTGCACATCTTGCCCACTGTCGGTATGCAGGTAGCCAGCGAGCCAGCTAGCCGGCTAGCCGGATCGATGGATGGATCATCCACTCCGGACTGGTGAATTTGGCCCAAGTAGAGTCTGTGGCGTATTATAAAAAGTCAATTGTGTTTAAAAGCAATCAAAGAGGTTCCTTAAGCTGTTGGAGTACCAAGGTGCTTATTGATATATCGTGGTGACTTAAATTTTATCAGCTTCATAAGCTTCATAATGGCCCTTGGGAGAGAGCAAATAACTGCCAAAGCTGAAAAAGTCCTCATTTAGATAAGTACCGAATTGTACACTTTTATCGGTACTCGCCCCCTGCACTTCAGTTAAGATTCATGCTTTGTACATTGTGATGTGAGGGATATAGCAAAAATTCGAACTCGATTTGTGTTGCCTAATCCTGATCACCTAATAATGACGGGCAACAAATATTGACAAAATCAATTCATCAGAGATGAACAGAGTGCCTATACATTGGGGTTCACACCGGTAGACGAGAGGGTTGCCTCCCTCCACCTTCGGGTGGGGGGACGGGTCCTGACCGTTGTTTGTGCATATGCACCAAACAGCAGCTCAGCGTACCCACCCTTTTTGGAGTCCTTGGAGGGTGTGCCGGAGAGTACTCCTGCTGGGGACTCCCTTGTTCTGCTGGGGGACTTCAATGCTCATGTGGGCAATGACAGTGAGACCTGGAAGGGCGTGATTGGGAGGAACGGCCCCCCCGATCAGAACTTGAGTGGTGTTTTGTTGTTGGACTTCTGTGCTCGTCACGGATTGTCCATAACGAACACCTTGTTCAAACATAAGGGTGTCCATATGTGCACTTGGCACCAGGACACCCTAGGCCGCAGTTCAATGATTGACTTTGTGGTTGTATCATCGGATTTGCGGCCGCATGTTTTGGACACTCGGGTGAAGAGGGGGACGGGGCTGTCAACTGATCACCACCTGGTGGTGAGTAGGCTCCGATGGTGGGGGAAGATGCCGGTCCATCCTGGCAGACCCAAACGTATTGTGAGGGTTTGTTGGGAGCGTCTGGCGGAATCCCCTGTCAGAAAGTTTCAACTCCCACCACCGGCAGAGCTTTTCCCATGTCCTGGGGAGGCGGGGGACATTGAGTCTGAGTGGACCATGTTCTGTGCCTCTATTGTTGAGGCGGCCAATCTGAGTTGTGGCCGTAAGGTGGTTGGTGCCTGTCGTGGCGGCAACCCCCGTACTCGCTGGTGGACACCAGCAGTAAGGGATGCCGTCAAGCTGAAGAAGGAGTCCTATCGAGCCTTTATGGCCTGTGGGACCCCAGAGGCAGCTGACGGGTATCGACTGGCTAAGCGGAATGCAGCTTCGGTGGTCGCCGAGGCAAAAACCCGGGCGTGGGAAGAGTTCGGTGAGGCCATGGAAGCCAACTTCCGGACGGCTTCGAGGAAATTCTGGTCCACCATCTGACGTCTCAGGAGGGGGAAGCAGTGCACCACTAACACAGTGGGGATGGGGCGCTGCTGACTTCGACTCGGGACATTGTGAACCGGTGGGCAGAGTACTTCGAAGACCTCCTCAACTCCACCAACACGCCTTCCTCTGAGGAAGCAGAGTCTGAGGATCCTGAGGTGGGCTCTCCTATCTCTGTGGTTGAAGTCACCGATGTGGTTAAAAAGCTCCTCGGTGGCAAGGCCCCAGGGGTGGATGAGATCCGCCCGGAGTTCCTCAAGGCTCTGGATGCTGTGGGGCTGTCCTGGTTGACACGCCTCTGCAGTATCGCGTGGTCATCGGGGAGAGTGCCTCTGGATTGGCAGACTGGGGTGGTGGTCCCTCTTTTTAAAAAGGGGGACCGGAGGGTGTGTTCCAACTACAGAGGGATCACACTCCTCAGCCTCCCTGGTAAGCTCTCAATTTACTGGTCGATCTACGTCCCAACAATCATCTATGGTCACGAGCTATGGGTCGTGACCGAAAGAACGAGATACCGGATACAAGCGGCCGAAATGATTTTTCTCCGCAGGGTGTCCGGGCTCTCCCTTAGAGATAAGGTGAGAAGCTCGGTCATCCGGGAGGGGCTCAGAGTAGAGCCGCTTCTCCTCCACATCGAGAGGAGCCAGATGAGGTGGCTCGGGAATCTAATTAGGATGCCTCCTGGACGCCTCCCTGGTGCGGTGTTCCGGGCATGGGATAGGCTCCAGCACACCCACACGACCCTTGTGAGGATAAAGCGGATCGGAAAATGGATGGATGAATGGATAATATCTAGTAGTAATAGTATTCGAGACATATTTGGTAATATGTAAAAATTAAGGGTTAGGCTACAAATTACAACGCATGGTAAAATATGTGGGTGGCGCAGAGTGGTCCAGTGGTTAGCGCGTCAACCTCACAGTACAGAGGTACCGGGTTCAATTCCAGCTCTGGCCTCCCTGTGTGGAGTTTGCAAGTTCTCCCCGGGCCTGCGTGGGTTTTCTCCGGGTACTCCGGTTTCCTCCCACATTCCAAAAACAAGCATGGCAGGCTGATTGAACACTCTAAATTGTCCCTCGTGTGAGTGTGAGCACGGACGGTTGTTTATCTCTGTGTGCCCGGCGATTGGCTGGCAACCCGTCAGGGTGTACCCCGTCTACTGCCCGATGACAGCTTGGATAGGCTCCAGCACGCCTACGACCCTCGTGAGGCAATCTTTAATAGGTCAAACTTAAAAACAAAAAAGGGGGGGGGGGGGAAAGTAAGGACATTTTTTTAAATCAGCATCTCAAATGTTGACCAGTGTAATCCGTGTTCTGAATTACAACGTGACAGTTTGTGCCTAATTAATCAACAGCAGTTTAACAGAGTATCTTGCGGTCCGGTGTACTGCAACAAAATATGAATGTATTGAAGACATAAACGACCAAAAATGTGATTGTTTTTCTCTCATTGAAAAATACATATTGACTTTGTAATGACGAATGAATTATTCATAGCTTTCGCCTGATCAAATTTTAAGGCCATTTTTCTGATTAGAAACAAAAAATAAATCATGCCAGCTTTCACAATGTGCCGGTAATGTAATACTTGCAGTGCTGCATTGCACTGCAAGTATTCCAAGTCCAATGAAATGCAACATTTTCATGGATTTATTTGTTTTTTTTACACATGCATGCACACACGCACTTGCTCTGCCATGTGATGAATTGCTTCACATTTTGAGGTCTGTTTCTAGAATCCTGCTTTCTCCGGGGTAGATGGGGACAAGTCCTTGCCTCAAGTCATAATTCAATTGCTCCATGATTATAATCATTAAGTTTTATCAACCTTGACCATTTGCGGCGTTCTGCTGCGCAATGCGTACTTTAAACAGTTGCCGGTCTCAGGAGATGTCCATCCATTTATTTTCCAGGCTGCGTATCCTGTTCAGGGTCACGGGGAAGTGGAGTCTATCTAGCTGACTCAGGACTACACCCTGGATTGGTCACTGGTCAGTAGCAACAGTAAAGAGAGAGACAATATCTCTCACCCACTTTCATACTTTTCCCTGAGCTCACTCGATATTCTCAAATAGCAATAGGGTATTATGGAACTAAATAATTTCATGAAGCTTTTATGTAACAAACCTTGCTAAAATCATCTAATTAAAATGTGTCATTATAATGGTGTGTAGTTTGAGTTTAAAAAAAAAACAAGTGTTCTAATTAAAATTTCAAATGAAGCTGCAAAAGAAAGCATGCCTAATGTGTATCCGCAAGCCAAAAAGGAGTTGACTTAAGTGAGAAATTTGTATTAAACCCTGAATATTCATGCATATGTTAATAGTATGGACCGATTTGGTAAATAGCTGCATTCGTGGTGTGCTCATGGGAGGAAGACCAATCCAAATATTGTCAATGAGGAGCCACTAAGTCAGGAAAGTCAGCAGTGGGATACAAGGAAAGGACAGTGAGAGAGAGAGAGAGAGAGACGGAGAGAGAGAGAGAAAAAAAAGCAGTCTTACCTTCCTCAGGGAGCACATGTCTCACGGCTGCAACTTTTCCTGAATAGCGTTCTCTCAGCTCTCCTGCGTTATCCTTTCCAGACGGAGGAGAAGGAAGGAAAGTCAAGTGTTTCTATCCTGCCTGCCATTCTGCTCATGGGACAACCTCAGTGGACAAGCCCACCTGACCAAGTAAGCCCCGCCCCTCGCCTGACTTCCTCTTTTCTTGACTGACCGCATTATGACTCCACATCTTTCTTGTCCTTCTGTCGGTCATTTTGACCATCCGTCCGTCTGTCTGTGAAGCTCGATACCGCTGAGAGTCTTGCTGGTGTCAAAAATACGACAACAAAATATACAGTACATCAGCATTGATTGTCTCTCTGATTTGATCTGACCCCCAGGACAAAAATGTGAAAACAACAATTCTGGAAAATGTTGTTACCAAGGAAATGTTTTTGTTTTTTTGTTTTTTTACTCGAACGGCTGTCACAACGGAAAGGTCACAATGTAAAAAAAAAAAGTGCCCAACTCCCTGATGATTGCTAAGATAATAGCAATTGTAGGAAGAAGTGAAAAATCCTACTTTCCCAAATTCCAAAACTACACTCCTTTCCGAGGCATAAAATGATGGTTCCATCACAAACACAATTCACACTCCCGGAACCTGCGTTGAATACATGTGGCTTGTCCAAGCCAGCTGGATACAAAGAGGTAGCCTAGAAGACATTGATTCAAACTCGACTTACCACTTCAAAACCCCTGGCTTCACAATACACAAATATTAGACTGGTCATGCAAACAAATGAAGTATTGACTTGACTTAATATCTTCTTGTCAACCGCCTCCAAACAACTGTATTATGCTAGTTAAACATGAACAATTATGGTAATTAGGCCGACTTAATATTTTTGTGTTAACATAGTGTGAACCTGGTTGGTAATAAATACCACACACACACACACAAACAAATGAAGTATTGACTTAAATTAACATTTTCCACTTTTTTACTCAGCAGCCCCTGTTGGCTAGTCGATTCCCAGCATTGCAAGCTTCCTCAGCACTTTCATGAACTGCATTTTTTTGTTGGTGTTGATTATATTTTTAATACTGTATACTTAAAGGTGATGGTGATGCCAAAATGGACTTGAAGGAGGTTTACAAGTTTTTTAAGTAATCACTGTGATGACGACATAATTGTTTAACATTACGGGGTCGTGACATGTACTCATCTCTGATGATGTCATTTTGTCTTTTTGGCCTCGTTAGAGACATATTTCGCATTTTATGCGAAATCGGTGATCGGTTGTCATGCCATAATTTGCAGACAGTGATGTCAGTGACAGGATTTGGGGGGAATTATTGTTCATATTTTTTTCCCCAATGCATCTCAATGGGCGCCGATTATACACAAATTTGGACTATTGGTGGGCCGGTACGGTTCTGCTGATTGGTGATATTCTCTCTGAGCCTGCGTGGATTTTCCCCGGGTACTCCGGTTTCCTCCCACATTCCAGGTTAATAGAACACTCGAAATTGTCCCAAGGTGTGAGAGTGTGATCGTGAATGGTAGTTCATTTCTGTGTGCCCTGAGATTAGCTGGTGACCAGTTCAGGGCGTCCCCCTCCTACTGCCCGAAGACAGCTGGGTTAGGCTCCAGCACGCTCTGCGACCCTTGTAAGGATAAGCAGATCGCAAAATGGGAGGATGGATGGATGGATAATTGGGTCCAAAATCCTTATTGTGTGAATGTCAAACACTGTGTTGGGGTTCACACTCTATGAATTACCCCTAATCTTAATCCTCACCCATTATCCCTCGAAACCCTAACTCCAACCCTCACCCTAACACCCTAACCCAGGGGTCGGCAACCCAAAATGTTGAAAGAGCCATATAGAACAAAAAAAAACAAAAAACAAATATGTCTGGAGCCGCAAAAAAATAAAAGCCTTCTATAAACCTTACAATGAAAGAAACCCATGCTGTACGTATGTAGGAGACTGGACTGTCGCGGAATTGTTTATGCTATTCATTCCTTTGTTGTGTGTTCGCAAACACCCCCATAGAAATCATTTTGTATTTTCCTCGCTTGATTTTTTGTTTTGGTGCATTATTTTTGCTTTTCTTAGTGTCAGTGAATCATTAATTTCTGTTTTTCTGAGGCTGTCTTTGAACGCCTCTCGAGTCGAACGAGAAGAGAGAAGGCACGGAGTCGGAAGCAGACGTGTCTCTCTTTGTCGAGACTGTTAAAAGCATAAATAAAGTGTACGTTTTCAAAAACCAACACCACAGCTCTCCTTTTTCGGAGCTGCAACATATATCTATATCTATTTGAGCTATATTAGCCTACTATCAAAATCATTTTCCATTTTCAAACATTTTTTATAAAGCTCCAGGGGCCACTAGATGTCGCTAAAGAGCCGCATGCGGCTCTGGAACCGCATGTTGCCGACCCCCGCCCTAACCCTAAAACTAATCCTGAACATAACCCAAACCCCCTACCCCTAACCCTTAAACCGAAACCTAATCTAACCCTAACCCCCATAACGATAAACCCAACCCAACCCTAACTCTAACCCTAACCTATCGGCTACTTGTGCCTGTAGGTTACTTGTGCCATCAGAGAACGAAGACATGCCCTGAGCTGCATTCCATTTCATGTACTGTGTACCTCAAGAGCTCCAACAATGTGTTTTTGCAATAAAGAGTTACACTTTGAACTATTTACACATTCAGAAACATGACCTAAACAGGGGTGATTTGTTGGGTTGACAAGGTTGTTTGTAAACAAACAAACAAAAAATGCTGGAAAATTCTCAGAAAAGTTGCTCAAATCCATCGGTACTAGAGGCCTTTTTTGGGGGTGGGGGGGACAACAACAGAATTAATCTTGGAATGTATTTACATATGGGCAAATTACATTACATTGAAATGATTACTCTTGTTTCATTAATTAAACTCAGCCCTGAAAACTGAATCAATAAATCATCTGTTCTGCAAGGACAAGGACAAAAGAGAGTGCCCAAAGCGTGCAATTATACGCTTGACTTCGTTACCAAACTTGAATAATTTCTTTTTGCTGCAAGTATTTTGGTTTTCTAAATTTCTAAAAACACGAATGAGATTTCAGCAGCTCTACAATGCACCCACTGCCATGTGATTTAGCTTGAACTGGTGGCAAGCAGTTCACTTTATGTTTGAATGGAACAATTTCTTTCCTTTGTATAAAAGAACGTGTCAGCTGTGTTTACCTCCCGGTGTTTGTTCTTATTCTGATCTATACATCCATCCATCAATTTTCTAATCCTCAAGAGGGTCGCGGGCGTGCTGGAGCCTATCAGAGCTGTCTTCTGGCAGTCGGTGGGGTACACCCTGAATTGGTTGCCAGGCAATCGCAGTGCACACACAGAGTAACAACCATTTGCGCTCACAATCGCAGGTTGAGACAGTTGAGAGCACAGGTGTCAAACTCAACGCCCAGGGGCCAGATCTGGCCCGCCACATAATTTAATGTGGCCCACGAAAGCAGCACAAACATGTCAATTTACATGATCCTTTCTAAAATGTCTACCAAAATTTTTAATTCTCATATGGAACAAATAAGAGATATATTCGAAGCATTTCCTTATTCCTAAACCTCTCATGATAGTAACTTAAACAATAGTTGAATCAAAAGTTATTCTTGACTTCTTTATAGGTTTCAGTCATCACGGCCCTCCAAGTGCAACAGTAACTAAAATCTGGCCCGTGACAAAAATGAGTTTGCCACCTCTGGTTTAGAGCCTAAACCAGTGGTCCTCAACTAGAAATGCTGTCGGTCCACTTTTTTTTTTTTTTTTTAATAAGACCAAGGTCCGGTCCCATGCACGGCGGTCATGGGGAGCAGGGCTATATGCCCATTTAGTATGGTCAAGCCAAGCTTATACAAATCAACACTCCTTACAACCAACCAATAATGGGGTGCATGAAAATAACAATTATTCACTTTGCCAGTACACAGCAAATAATGAGAGGTATTGTGTTGAGGCACAGGAACTCTTTTATTTTGTTAAGTTGTGCCTGCTTGATAATAGAAATAGCCCTTTTAGGGAAATAAGACATTTTTACTTTAACTTTGTTAAACAGTAGTTGTCTTTTTTTCCCTTAATTTAACAAAAACAAAACAAAATAATCATTTTACCTAAATAAATACGAAACATGAAAACAAAAATATCCTTTTCATTTGTACAATTCCCCTTTTCACATCCCCTCTGAAATCACTGAAAAATATATCAGAAGAGGAGTTCAGAACCATTTTAAATACTGACACAAGGGAGCACAGGAATGTGCAGTGCTGTTCTTCCGCTAAAGGTGAATGCAATGTCTGAGGCATGCAAATATTATTTGAGGACGCCATTGTGATGTTCATTTACCATGTTGCGGTGTTCTGCTGTTAAACAGCTGCAAAGATCCCCGGGTAGACGGGAGCAAAACTGCACACAATCGAAACCTCCCGCAATTCGTCTTGTGTAATTGTCTGTGTGTGGCTCTCCTGGGCTGAAGCTGTGAGCACACTGTGGCATCGCGCATGCGTCTGTTTCCTGACACAATCATCCATTTTGAATGCGTGTGTATTGGGATAGACGCGTGCTGACGCTTATGTATGGACACACCTTAAGTTCAGACGAGCCAATCAGTGCATCGTATATGCTGACGCTTATGTATGGGCACACCTTCAGTTCAGAGGAGCCAATCAGCGCATCGTTATCGCCGACATGCCCTGCTCAGCCAGGGTCTCCAGTTAGTCAAACATTATACACACACACAGTCGCGCTGCTGCGGTCCTCTGCAATACATCTGTTAATGCACGCAAAGAATACAACGGATAATTTTAACAAGCGATCGCGGTAATGCGCAGATTATAGTCCAAAAATATAAAATGTATAACGTAAAAATCACTTTATAATTTATTATTTTATACAATTTGCCGAGGGCCCGGACAGAGGAGGTCGGCGGTCCGGTCGTGGATCGCGGTCCGCCAGTTGAGGAAGACTGTAAAGTTTGTTTACACTAAAGTTTAAACTTTAGATTCTAAAGTTTAGACTCTATGTTTTTCGAATATGGGTATTGTATTGTACATTGGCAATATTAAAAAAAAGATGACTAAATTACTACTAAGTAATTATATCGAAGGTTTATTGTTAAAATAAACTTCTGTCAGCGTTCACAGTCTCTTGAGCCAATACGCATGCGCAGCTAGGGCAACGAGGAAGTGGACGACAGTCGCAAGGATCGGAGCAACATGCTACTGCAAACATAGCAGTAGAAGGTATGCCAGAAAACCGCAGCGTACAAGTGTCATGTATGGTATGAGTCATGAACCAATAATACGTACCTCCTGCTGTACGCTGATGGATAGAATGAGCAAGAATCGCTTTTGAATCTCAATTCATTGTATTCCGGAATGGCTTGGCTTCAATCAGCGTGCACAAAGCAAAAGTAAACGCAGATTTTGCTATTGTGGCAAAGGTGAGAAAGTGCAAAAGAAAAAACAAGAGCCGTGCTTCTTGCACTCAGCACATAATCTGTTGCGCGCGAGTATTTTTTCATTATTATTTTGTGCGTGTGCGCGCGTGTGTGTGTGTGTGTCTGTGTCTGCAGTTTCTTTGCTCCGTTGAAAGCAAGCAGAGGCAGCATGTTCGATACTGGCGTCTTCAACAAGGTCAAGTACTCGCGTCTTGCTGCAGACAATGACGGATACATTGAATTACAGGTAGCAACTAAACTTCTTCGACTGATTGGTTGAGCGTACGTTGCAAACATGCTGGACAAAATAGACATATGGACACAAACTAGGGTCACGGTTTTAAAGTAGTGTTTCAAACTAGGGGTTGGTTTCAAATAGAAACGATAGCAGACATTGAACAATTTTGCCGCAAAGATATCATGGTACTATTGGATCATGACTCCAACAAAACCTCAATTTCAGTTTCATGACTCACCTACTTTTCTGTCGCATGCTATATTGTGTTTACCATCGGTCTCCAGTTATTTTAGTAATTTCCCAACATTCATGGGCAGTTGTGGAGGAAATTGCAGGCCCCACTTGCACAAAGGAGTCATGATGAAATGTGCAATTCTTTTTAACACCTGAATATTTTTACTATTATTTACAACAATCAATACTCTAATACAGTGAAGTATACACGGGTTGATTCATTCATCAATCATCAAATTAAATCGGCAACTCTTTGAACAATCGACTAATTATTTCGAGTCATTGTTTAGCTTCAAATTGTCCCAAATCCTCTGTTTTGGCAATTATTCTTTGATTTTCTGTCGTCGTTCCGGGAAGCAGACTGATGATGTGTAAATGATTCATGTGAAAAGTGACTTGGAATTTGTTGCTTGGCAGTTTAAGAAAAGTCCTCCAAGGGTCCCCTACAAGGCAATCGCACTGGCAGTCTTCCTCTTTTTGGTTGGCTCCTTACTCGTCCTCTTCGGGGCCCTTCTTCTGTCAGGCACCATTGAGGTGGAGGTGAGCTCATTCAAACAGCAGACAAAACAAATGTGCTTATTTCAACTCCTTGAATTTTTTTTTTGCCATCTGAAGTCAAAACATAAATCACACTCAATTTGAACAACATTGACTGAAGCGTGAATGCCCTTTTTTTGTTGTTGATGTACTGCTCTTGTGTAAAATAATGGATATTTTTTCATTACTACAGTGGACACCTTATTCATAGTTTGGCATATTTTGTTTATTTTATTTTTTTGCAAAACTATCCTCGGGGTTTTGCACAAAACATGTCTATTCGAGATCTTCGGTAACATGGCAAAAAGTCTGATATATATAATTTCTTTTCTGCATTATGCTGTCTGCGGCAGCGTTTCTCTATGTTAATAAGGCCTCCATTGGTGGCTGAAAAGGTATCTGTAAACCGGTATGTTTTTGTAGAAAACACTATTTTTAATTAGCAGGTTCTGAGCCAAGCTTTCAAACACGACGGTAATTAAAACACTCCCGCTGCACTCAATCCTGCTTTAAAAATAGTTGTAATTAACGAGTTGCCTCTGCGTTTTATTGTCCTCCTGCCACATTTCGTCAATGTTCCTTTCCAGGCTACCACAGTTTAGTGTATGTTAAAATATGAGTCTGATGTTTTGGACCCTAGGGTGCCAACCCCCGTGGATCCCCTGCTGCGCTTTCTACTTCCGAAATTCACATCTCCATGTGGGAGATAACAGTCTGAATGTATCAAATTTGTAATTACCAGTAGAAGGCTTTCCAGACTACAGATGGTGTTTGCAGAAAATCCGCTCTGACATCGAGGCAAAGCCATTAAAAAAAACACATGAACAGTATATTTCGACAATGGATGAGGGGAGAAATCATGTTTCGAGTTGAGTGCATAAGAGGGCAAAGAAAGGGTAACGTAATGACATTCTGTGACACACTGACTCTAGTTTTATGGACAGGCGCATGTGCGTTCAGGGTTTAAATTTGTGCATCTTGATTTTCATGCTGGGTTATTTAGGGAATTGGGAGACTGCGCTATGCCACGCTGGACATGCCAGGGCACCGAGGGCGTTTGCACACCCAATAGTTTGGTGACAGAAAAGCAGGTCTAAGTTACGGTGCAATTTTTGTGGATTTGATCAGATATGGGTTAGCGCGTCGGCCTCACAGTGCAGAGGTCGTGGGTTCGATCCTGGCTCAGGCCTTCCTGTGTGGAGTTTGCATGTTTTCTCCGGGTACTCCGGTTTCCTCCCACATTCCAAAAAGTTGCATGGCCGGCTGATTGAACACACTAAATAACAGGTGTCAAAGTCAAGGCCCGGGGGCCAAATCTGGCCCGCCACATCATTTTATTTGGCCCGCGAAAGCAAATCCAGCATGTCAAGTTCCATGATGCTTGCTAACGTCGGAACCAAAGTTTCAAATTTTCCTATATAGTCCACAATAACAGTCATTATTCTTGACTCCTGATTTGAAAACTAGTTATTCATCAATTTGTTGTGGCTGTGCATGGAATATGTAGAGGGTATTAAACATTTATGTGGTTTCCCAAAATTCATAACGGCCCTCCAAGGGAAACCGTAACTAGAATGTGCCCCGTGACAAAAATGAGTTTGACACCCCTGCTCTAAATTGACCCTAGGTGTGAATGTGAGCACGGATGGTTGTTCGTCTCTGTGTGCCCTGCGATTGGCCGGCAACCGGTTCAGGGTGTCCCCCGCTTACTGCCCGAAGACAGCTGGAATAGGCTACAGGACCCCTCGTTTCCCTTGTGAGGATAAAGCGGTTCAGAAAATGGATGGATGGGCACTTTACCCTATTATGCCGGTCCATCCTGTGTCCGCGACCTGGGTACCCTTCTGTCATTGTCCCTCTGTCTTTATTCATATAATAATCGCCCTGCGTCCCCGGCCATCCTTGTCCGTTTAAAGTGCTTCCGTCCCAGTACGCCCGCCTACCCCCCTCCGGTCACCAGAGCCTGAGTTGCATGATGTGACGAAACTATGATTGATAGTCACCAAAATTTATGTTGACCTCTTTACTTAATGCTCACATCAACCTCTGAAAATATTAGAATGACCGCCTGAGTCGTTTCGGGTGTTTTCCTCTTCATAAAGGCGTTCTATGTTCTCTTACTGTACACTAGGTGGCAGTGTTGCTATAAAAATACTGTTGAGATGATAAGAAAATACAGTTTTAGGCTACACTCTGGCCTTGTTATTTTGCCTCCTGACACCATATCCTTAACCCGGTTAGGGACGATTAAAGGGACGGACGAAAACTCACTTCTGTCCTTGCATAGTCTGTGCACTTTAAAAAACTTCTGGTCCTCAGTCCCAAAAATGTGTATCCGTCCGAGGGAAGGAATGCCCATCTCTGGATTTGATCCAAGCACAGGCAGACAGATTTCTGCTGGATATCATTGCGTTTCATTCATAAATATGGCAACAGCTCATATCAAACCTTCTGAATCATTGGTAAAATCAATTTATTGAATGCATTATTATTTTTAATCAGCTTCAATATATTTTTAAAAGCACCGCTCTGATTGCGGCACAACTGCAGTGTGTGTGGGTGGTGGGGTTGTCATACACAGACGCACGATTGTAGGTGGAAGGCGGTCTCCCGGTGCCCACTTAAAAGCAGCCAACTTGGTTCAACTAATGCATGCTCTCTTTTGTCTGCTTTGTACTGTACTGTATATCTTTAGCACCCAGATCGCACCATCCCCGTCATCATCATTGGCCTTCTTGTTTTCCTTCCTGGATTTTACCACTTGAGAATCGCCTACTATGCCGCCAAGGGATACCGAGGTTACTCCTATGATGACATCCCAGATTTTGGTGACTGATTGGAGCCACAGCTGCTGACTATCCACACTCCCTTACCAGATGTATCCATTAAGTCCCGCCTGCTGTTTTCTTTCTCCAGTGTATCAGACAAAAGACAAAAGTATGGCGCGCTGCAGAAATGGCACTCTATGTTTATCCCTAGGTGGACTCTGCCGGATTTAAACTTAATCTCTATGGTTCTGTCTGCTTTGCTCCAGAAAATGGGGAAAACCTTAGTGACTGAGAAAACGTCAAGCAAAGCGGAACAGCTTCTTGTCTGCCTGCATCACACCAGCAACATTGTGCTGTTCTAAAATGACCTGTCCAGACTGCAGACTGAAAACATGTTAAATTGATGCAAAACACTACTTTTTTGTTTTCTCTTACTGCTAATCTGCTGTTTTGTTACTGAGAATCTGGGTTGTGTAACTCTTTAAAAGGAAGTATTTGCATGCGTTTATTGTTTCAAATTAATTTATGATTATGGAATTCATTTTATACTGGGCTGTGTGTTTTTGTGGCACGCCACTCACAGCATCAGACCACACATGCAGGCACACGAGACGCCACATTAAAGTGTTGCACCCCTGAGCTGAGATGGGATGTGCGGGATGGGCAAGGGGTGTCGGTGCCTTCCTTCAGGGCACCGCAACATTAGTCACAAAAAAGAGGAGCAGCTCTCCAATATATTGTCCTTACGGATGAGCAGGTCTAGCCCCAAAGTATTTGCAGCGCAAATGATGTATTTTCATAAAATGATGTATTTTTTAAATGCTGTTCCTTTATAATAGGTCCACAAATATATTTGTGTATGCTATTTTGTAGACTGAATACATTTGAATGGTGAGCTATTTGATTAAATACATTCAATGTTCTTTTTTTTTTAATTAAATGGTGTCCGTTTTTTATTTCACAGTAATAAGATTAGTTTTTTACTGGGAAATAATTACAATTAAATGTATGCTATGTTGATTTAGAAAAAATTATGTACTGGTTGAGTAAAGAAAGATAAGGGAAGGAATAAAATACTATAAAGCTCAGATTTTTGGCATCCTATTTATACAAACAAGCAACAAACCTAATTAAAACACCAGTACATTCGCTTTCCACAAAATAGCAACACAAAAATTGCATTAAAATGCTTACACTAGTTTTGTCTTCTTGGATAAGCACTGCCATGGAAAAACATTCCTCACAGACGCAGGTCTTCTCATTTAAGAAGTCTTCCCAGAAGTAATTGACGTCCTGAACTAAGTACACACATATGCAATTTTTTCCAACATTTTTACTCACTGCACACAGTGGCGAATTCTGGTATGTACAAAATGTGGAGCCACACTGGCTGCCAATTGGTGGGGCGCAGTACAAAGAAAGATGCAACAAGTTTTCTTTTGGCGTCATGACATCATTGGCCTTTGTCAAAGGAAATGTGTGACCCCTTGTGGAGACAATAAAACATCCATCCATCCATTTTCTAATCTTATCTTCACAAGGGTCGTGGGCTTGCTGGAATCTATCTCAGCTCTCTTCGGGCAGTAGCCGGGGGACACCCTGAATTGCCAGTCAATCACAGACAAAACAAGTAATTTTTTTCGAAATATTGAAGTGGTTATAATATATCTTCAGGGGAGGTCTTATTATTGCTTGATAACACTGGCCAACAGCAGAATAGAATTGGAGTTGACTTTGTGTTGCTCAATGTATTTTTGATGCTGACCTCAATAGGTGTCTTTTTTCCAAGCACATCAGGTCTTTCTATATTTTAATTATTTTTAAATTTGAACAATAAAAGATTAAAATCTACCTGTTGCTGAGCCTAACGCTTAATTTATAAATATGACTAAATACGTACTTATCCCTCAGATTGAAAAAAAATAGAACACATTTGTTGACCAATGTAATTATTTGCAAGTTATGATTTTCGCTTTTATTTTTGGTCCGAATTGAACTGACTTTCAAAGTTAGTGTTCGTAGAAAAACGTCAGCCGTAGTGTGGGGGCCACAGAAATGTTCTCAGTTTGACCGGTGATTGATGCTTCGTAGTTGTACTAGTGCATTGTACCAATACTTTGGTCCAGAGAGCGTGTGACACTTCCCGTTTAAGTGCAAAGGCAATGACACCCTCTTGTGGTCGCTTCTGTCGGGGATTTAGCGCGATTTTTGTTTTAAAATACTCGTCTGCACACCAGACAAGTGTCTGCGTCTGGGTTGGCTATTACGGACGGGCTTCAGATAGAAATGTGACTTTTAAAAACAAACAAAATGGAGGGCGTTCGTGGGAGGAGGAAAGGGAGGACACGAGAGCAGCGTGGTGCGGGTAGCTCACGTTGTCACCTGGATGTGAAACAGACACCTGTTACCTGCTCTCGGGCGCCACAGGTATCACGTTGCAGCTCGTTTCTCAGAGTAACAAAGAACCGAGTCTCAATTCTCCCGACGACTCACTTCCAACCGGATTGAACCGAACATTCGAAGGATACGTTTATAAAGAAAAGAAAAAAGAAAACGAGAGTAACACCGAGGCGGCCACTTGTCAAGCTGCAGGTATGGTGCGTTTAAATGGCCACACTATTCCCTTGAATATCTAGATTTATATATATTATATTTACAAGGGTTTATTTCGGTTGTTCTTGAAAATCGCTTCAATTTAGTATTGTGTTTTAAAGTTATTATTCATTATCTAGCTTTTATGTAAGGGCCAACGTCTTACTTAATATCCTTAAAGCCCCTAAAGGTAACCTTTGGGCAACATATTCCGAGAGTAAAATTTACTCACTGCAAATACTAACAGTACCTTAATTTGTTGTTTTCCTTCTTACTTCTTCAATTTTCTTGGCCTTTTACATCACGAAGTATAATATTCCTTTTGATGACTTAAACCGTACAAGGTATTTGAGCACTGCTGCAAGGTGCTCGAAAAGCTTGACGCGTTTTCTTAAAAGCACTTCAAGGTGAAACCGAAAAACCCTCATTGTTCTTCATCCTCTGACTATCATGCATTTAATGGCTTTTTCTGTAATTTAACAGCATTTTGTGTAGTCTTTTATTATTTCTAAATTGTGTGAATAAAACCCAATTGATGGTGTGGATTTGCCTTCACAAATTCTAAGAATCAATGAGTTGAAAGTCTTCACTTGATTGGAGTCTTGAGGTCACAAAAGTTTAGTCAAAGTCGAACAAATGTTTAAACATTGATTGTTCAACATTTAAAGAATTCAACACGAGCGTGTTGTGGTCACCTTTTTTTTTTTTTTACGAGATGGGGCTTATTTATCATCTTCAAGCTAACCTGTTTGGTTTTGTGTGGCAATTTATACACCCAGTACCATTGAATACTTTTTTGAGACACATTTTAAAATACACTGAACAAATGGTGTGTTGAATTTACTCAATTTTATTTTGTCAAGTGGCTACACAAAATAAAATCTCCTGGACCCAGATACATTTTTACATAGATGGTTCGTCTACCTAAAAAAACAAATACTTATTTTGATCCAGATCATTTTATGTCATGCAACCACTTGACAGAATCAAATTGGGTAAATTCAACAAAAAACTTTTTTCAGTGAAAGTTACAGTGGGGAAAAAAAAGGACCCAATTCCTGCCTTGTGCTTACGGATGAAGTTAGAATCCTACTTCCTCGTGATTCATTCCTCAGGGTGTGTTTAACTGAAACAGAGTAAACTCCATCAATGATGCTGCACACGATAAGTTGCACAGAACGTTGTCGCATGAATGGATAAATGGATGGTCATTAATAACAAATAACATATCTCTGTTCATCTGTCTATGCCAACGATTTATAATAACAGGCAGAACAAACCAATGGTCGTCTATTACATGGAAGAAAGTCGGCATATATAACTGACGTGCATCCATTTTTGGTGACATTTTTGTGTGGGGGCGTGCCATGCGATTTTTCGAACCAAAATATTGCCTCAGTTCAATCAAGATTGGGATTCAGTGGTAGAGCGGATGGATGGATGGATGGATGTGTTCCTTCTACTAAATAGTGTTCATTCTATTTTGGAGCCATCTCATCGTGGGGTGTTTTTTTTTTTTTTGGTCTCCCTACTTTCATTTTACTCAGGGGTTAAGGTCCAATTGAACTTCGTGTCAAGAGGCGCCTTAAAAAAGTCTTTTAGTGAGCAAAGAGTGATTCATTTTCCCTTTAGGATACAGTGTACTCACTGTTTAAATCAATACCTAGGACATTATGAAAGGGCATTTGCTTGGCTTTGACAGGAACAGACAGTGGCACAATTCATAAGAGAGGAAATGGTATTTAATAACAAAAAAAATTATAATGAAAAAGACAACAACAAAGGTCGGCTCCCCTTTATTGCAGCCTTCACAGTTATAGGAGGCAGAACTGCTGATAGATGTGTTCCAGAGGCACAATCAATCAGCTGCTCCTCCATTTCTCTTCTTATGTAGATTAAAACAGCACCACTGGCGCTTTTCCTACGGCTTTTCTGTCACCGTCTCCATTTGTTGCAGTTGATAAATCAACAGGAGACAGAGGAGGTGGGGGGGGGGGCTTTCTCTTGCGAATCACCTTCTCATTTATGATTCTTTTTAAAAAAAAATGTTTGCGCTGTCACCATGCTTATATTTATGCATGTGGACGTAAGAAGCAAATGTCAAGGCAACGTCTAGGTCAGTGGTTCTTAACCTGGGTTCAATTCGGTGAATCAGTCTCAGGGGGTTCGACGGAGACTCTGCCATGGAGGTTAAGACACAGCCGACTCAACATGTCATTTTGTTATGACACACCCGCGTGGCTGTCACTGGCTGCAGATGATCACGATACATTGCTTGTCCAATCAATGCTGCGGGAAATTTAGTTCGCTCAGTAGTCAACGTGTGACTGTCGTGATAGTACGTCGTGTGATTTATTTATTTTTTAATGTTTTAACACATGCTACGTCGAGCAAAAAAAGAAAGTACATGTACAACATGGATTCAAATGCATTACGGAACGAATGATTTGTCATGCCAAGTTGAGCAACTCCAGTCTCGCACCGGCAAAACTGAAGGAACACTTCTCGAATGGTATTTTTATTTTTCACTAAGGGTTCGGTGGATCTGCATTTGAACTGGTTGGGTTCGGTACAAGGTTAAGAACCACTGGTCTCGGCTATGTTTCCATGCCATGTGTTTCAACTCGTCAGGTTGCGTCGATTGACACCTTTTCAGTTTCAATTCAGATTGAATCGTTTTCTCGCCATGTAATGAGTTTTCTTCATACCTGCCTTCTTGCTGTCTGCCATGGTTTTCCCTTTTCCTTCCTTTCCCAAACTTTACTACGCAATCCCCGTTTTTCTGGATGTCTGAATTGTTTTGCCGTATACATTAAATCTCGTCTACCATTAACGTCATAAACAACATTTGGATTGATCTGTTTTGTTGGCCCTCCCCTTCACATTTCGGCTACTCTGCAGGCTTGCTTTATTCTCATCCAGTCAACTTAATTTGGATGAGTTATTGAGGGGCAGTCAACTGGAAGAGACTAGACAATCAAGTGATCATTACGTGCCAAATAGGGAAAGTCCCCGCTGGTTAATCATTGCAACAGCCACTCTCCATTTGGATCTATTTGCGCATTCATGAATAAACTTCAGAAAGCTTGTTCAAAAGGTGAAGGGAGGGGGATAGAGGCATCGGCATGTCAAGTCCGACAGCGATAAAAAGGTACATTGCAGTGGCTCTTTCACCCTTCGCACTCACTTTGACTTTGTGAACACATGCCTGAATGTTGCGCCGTTTGTTGAAGCGTGGGACTGTGTTGAAAGACATTCTGCGGCTGTTGACAGCTTGTGTAATTATTTCCCGGCCTTTTAGACTGAGGCCCAGCCATGAAATGAAAATGCTAATAAAAGTCTTCCTTTTGGTTCATATTCAAGAGTAACATACGTACACAAAGTGTAGCGGCTATGAGGAGGAGACGCTCTGTTATCAGTCTGGTCAAATCTAGCGACGTCAACCTTGCAATTAGTGATTGACCCTTTATCCTATTTTATTCTTGGAAAAACTAAATTTGAACGGGCCACGAGGTTAGGTCCATTTGTAACAGATTGTAGGATCTGAAAAGTCAAAGTGAAACTACTCAAGCTTTGATTGACATTTCTGGAGATTTATTCAGCAGTAAACTGTTTTTCATCCGGTTTGTAGTTTACTGCAGCAGGGAATATTTTCCAATGTTTTGGTTACCCTATTTCTCAACGCGAGAGGGGTCAACATGAAACAGCTCGCTGCGTGGTGCATGACTGTTGTAATTAGTATCAGCAGTCAGTCATCCAAAGGACTTAGTTTGAGTTCCACTGCAGCCCCAAAATAAAAAATGGTGAGACTGCATGCTCTCACATTTCTCCTCGCCTGTCTACATGAACAATCTTGTTAAATTGATACGTTTCTAACAGCGCCGATGTAAAGTGAGTCTTGTTGGGAAAAGGGAGGATGGGGCTACCAAACAAAGAACAAAAGTACAACTACCGGTAATTCAAAAACTTGGGCCCGATCGACTAATTGGTCAGCCAATATAATTAATTAGCGTTTCCAAAATCAGAAAAAAACAAAGCAAAACCCAAACAATCTATTTCTTTATTTTACCCATGAACACAATCACAACATAAGACACAGATAATGATGTTCAAACATGTCCCCCGCCACCGCCCCCAAAAATAAAATCTGCCAATGTTCACTATATTGTAAAAGTAAACAAATATTTAAGAACAAAGTACTGTAAAAAAAAAAGTCAACTGTTCCTATCTTTATTTCTATCAGCATTTTATTCATTCTCAAAATTGAAATCTGTCAAATATCATAACCAGTAATATTGGCCTGAAAAAAATTCGAGCCCTAACCAAAAAAAAAAAAAAACAATTAACACAGTGACATGGGAAATTTTATCAATGATTTCAATCAGTCATTTTCATTCATAACTGGACATTTGCAGGAATTAGAGTTAAGTGTATAGCATTTTTTAAAATTGTATTGAAAGTGTACATCACTTTTTTTTTTTTTTTTACCTGCAATTGCTCTTTTAAGTGCCGTATAAATTAAGTTGAATTGAGTGAAGTTTTGTACTGTCGCATTCTGAACACTAAGGGACACTATGGACAAAGGAATACATACAGTCGATGAAGAAATGTGACGAAGAAGATTGTAGACTGGCGGATGTACACATGTGGATAGTACAAATGCAGCGAGTTGAAAACACAAAGCTCCACATAGCTGACATGGCTTCTACTTGTAAGGTTTGTCAGGCTGGCCATATGGTATCAGTGTGCAGTATCGGATCATTTCAGAAGTACCAAGTATCGTACAGATGTACAATATTGGCATTATTTGAGGCCACAGAAGTTGATGCTGAAGTTTTTTAAAAAAAAAATTATTTCCACTAATTACCGGGAAATGTGTCAAAATCCCACTTAACGGCACTCAGTGCAGTTTGAAAGACGTGCACATCTAAGTAAGATGCATTTCCTTTGATTGTTGCTGCGCGTGTTGCCATCGCTTTACTGTATGCATCATGATGTTGTGGTGCATCATAATGGCGAGGGGCCATCAGGAAAAAGGTTTCAGAAAGTTTGCTACCACATTGTGATGTATTTTCATCACATTGACGCTGTGGCAGACTGCAATCAAGAAAATATGCCACGCATCATTAATCTAACTTCAACTGCCTAATTCATATTTGACAAAAAGTGAGTTATTATTTTCCCAAAGATTTATGGCTTGCACGCTCTCCTCCATTTGCTCTTGTTCTCCGAGCGAGCAACTCTGCTGACAACTTTTTTTTTTTTAAACTCCTGCTGCAAAAAGCAAACTCTTTCATTTCCGCTATAACGTGCCGAGTGGAATAAAAGTGTCCATCAACATCGTGCTCACAAATTAAACATCTTTGCGATGCAGATTGTCTGTGGCAGAAAGTGTTGGAAAGTCTGTTCTCCCTCGGATTGTTATCAAGTGATTTTATAAAGTGAAAAAGAAACAAAAAGTATGCTATCACTCAAATGAGCCTTAAAATGTTTGGTAATCGAGTTACGATATTTCAGATGCGTGTTGTGATGCGGAGAGTCTGTTGCTCTGAGATAAAAACCTCCACACCATATATTGTCTGCATTTGTTTTATGGCAGACTGTAGCAGTATTTTTTGACACCCAAACTTTTAATGGAAGATTTTTCCTTGGTGTTGACCTGTTTTTTTATAGTGGGGTTTGCTGCTTCAGCACTGTGCTTGGTTAGAGTTTAGCTCAGTGGTCAAGAACATGGCTAAGCTGTGTTAACGCTGCTGAGACATTTCCATAATCAGCTTATCATGGCTTTATTCGGTCATGTTTTTGTTATCGCTGGAATTTTCTATCTTTGAGCTCTACCGCTGTTCTTGCATTTGATTTTTCTTCTTTCACAGAGAAAACTGCTGAAGGCCTTCTTCATTCATCATTTCAGGCGTGTTGCGCCTCTGCACTTGTAGTTCTCACACAACGACGAACTCTCGCCCCACATCGTAACCGACGAGACGACGTCACCCACACAGGTTGCCCACCTTGCTGAAATGAGAAGTCTTGGCTGGCTGGAGCACTTGGCGCAAATTGCATCAGGAAAGAACCAGCGCAAAGTACATTCTGCTTAAAACGCAATAGCCTATGTCAAGTGTCTGACATATTTCTACCAAGATTTATTCTCGGCCAGGATGACAGTTTAGTAGTTGGCACGTTTCACGCGAATGGGTTTTTGCACGGACGGTAGCTTCTTCACACAACCACAAAACATGCTTATTGCTCAAGACTCTAAATTGCCCGTAGAGCTGATTGATGTCAATGTGATTGTAAAATTGTTGCTTGTTCTACGTGTCTTGTGATTGACTTGCAACAAGCCCACCTTACATTCTCTTTAAATGACCTCAAACGGCGATTGGAAACTGAAATTTAACGAGTCCTGATTTACGAACAATTCAGCTTACGAACAGCCTCTCGGAAGCCATTCTGGTCCTTATTTTATTTTATTGATACAAAAGAATACACGTATGTATTAATTAGAGGATGACACAGGAGTGGAATTTCATGCCACAAACAACACAATTTGCATTATACTCTTTCATTGGACATATTTTCACCCCTTTTTTTCCTCATGGACTCTCACTATTTCATGCAACATTTTTTTTCTGCTCCCGTCAAGTTTTTTTCCCATCCCAACCCCATGACTAAAGGCATGCACACATGGACCGGTGGTCCATTGGTCGACGTCACTGTGCAGAGGTCGTGGATTCGATCCCGGCTTCAGCCTTCCTGTGTGGAGTTTGCAAGTTCTCCCCCTGCCTGTGTGGGTTTTCTGCGGGTACTCTGATTTCATCCCACATTCCCAAAAACATACATGACAGGCTGATTGAACACTCAAAATTGTCCCGAGGTGTGAGTGTGAGCACGGATGGTTGTTTGTCTCTGTGTGCCCTGTGATTGGCTGGCAACTGGTTCAGGGTGTCCCCCACCTACTGCCCAAAGTTGGCTGGGATCGGCTCCAGCACGCACCGCGACCCTTGTGAGGATAAGCGCATTAGAAAATGGATGCATGGATGGGGATATATATATGTATATATATATATATGTATATCATATTACACACACAAACACACACACACATTTAAAATGAAGCAGGGTACCCTTTGAAGTCGAAGACCATCTTTTCCATTAGTTCATTTGACCTTATTTATAGGGGTGGGGTAGGGTTAATTAACTTCCCTCGTGCAAATTCTGAATATATAATTAATCAATTCCCATGTTTGTTAAAATAGTTTTACCACAGTTGATTTCCTTGAGGTTTCATCTCCACATGGCCCAGCTTGGGAAAATCCTCCATTGATGTGAGTGTGACATGGTTCCTGTTTTTGTTGAGTTTTTGAAGCCAGTCCTATACTTGATGATGTCGAGGGATGTGACAAGAGGCCACCTGGCAGTCATGTGTCGACGACCGTCGTTTGCTATTTTCTCATCTGGGTAATTCTTTTTCTGCTCAGTGCTCTTTGGAAGAACATTTTGCTCTTTCTTTGGGTTACACGAGACGAGAGTAGCTCTGACAGTCAAAGCAAACATTGAC
Source organism: Hippocampus guttulatus (assembly GCF_054856545.1). Taxonomy (NCBI): domain Eukaryota; kingdom Metazoa; phylum Chordata; class Actinopteri; order Syngnathiformes; family Syngnathidae; genus Hippocampus; species Hippocampus guttulatus. Next base: position 11,646,331 of record NC_141277.1, on the reverse strand, counting down.
GCCGCTGTCTTTCAGGAAAGCTCAGAGGGACGGTAGACCTTCACATTGTATTTTTTTTAAACTTTTCTCAATCTTTTAATATTGTATTTTTTTTAAAAACTTTTCTCAATCTTTTAACGCAGTTCCTTGAACAAATCTCCAAGGTAACATTTATTTTCAAGGTTACTTGCAAATTCTTAGTGGTCGAGGTGTGGTCCATTTTTTTGTGACACCAGCATCAACTTACATCTTGTACACAACGGGCAAGTGCATGTCATCCAGGAAGTTTCTTGTGCCCTGCTTGCTTCGGTGAAAAACCCAGCTGGCAGCATATTTGGTGAGGCACAGAAACATTGCACTCAGATGACATTGGCAACCATGAGTCAATACCCTCTTGTCCAAGTAGGGATTGGACTATATTAAACTTTGTGAAAGACTATTTTGTGTACTCGTCGGTGAAAGACAGTGGTGTCAGCAAAGAGGGTCAACCCCACGGGATCGCCACCCGTCAGGGGAGGGTGTCTTTTGATCTCAGTTATAATGCTTTGCGTGGCCCTTGCGCTCCTCAATGTGACTTTCATTTCCAAAGAGCTGTGACAATATCTCAGAGGCTGGAAACCTTTGCTTATAAGTAGATACGGCTTGGAAGGATAATGTGTAAGCTCCTGTATATTTCTCCTCTCCCTGATCGAGCTATGCCCTTTTGGTGGGAAATGTCTTTCAACAATTCATGTTGTGTGAATACAAGGTATCGTAATTGGTTTCGAAATTTTTGGCGACAATATTTAGCACCTACCGGGAAGTGAGAAGAACAAATTGAGTGGGTGACTGTGATTCTGCTGTATAACTTGTGACTGACTAGTAACACCATTTTGCATTCTATATTTGATGTCTCTTTCATTAGGTTCATATTTAAAAAGCACAATAACACACAGAAAAACTTGACTTTTTCTCAATTCTAAACGTTCAAACTTCAAATATGAATGTGATGGGCAAGATCGGTAGATGTGTGCATTTTATATCATGAAACCATGACTATGGATGGTATTATTAACAATGACTTTGCAGCCATGTTGTTTGCTTGCTATGGATGAATTGACATTGACTATAAGAATCAAATGTTTTTGGCGAAAGACAAAGTTAGAGAGTTGGAATTCAGACCAATTGTGAACTTGTTCTTTGACTCATTGAATCCCAATCATTTTCACTGGTGTTTCAGCTGAAAAAAAAGTTTGTTTCTCTCCTTTTCTGTTCTTTAGCAATCTGCATTAGACAATTGCTACATTTCATCAGATTTCCATTTTGTGTGACAAAATAAAAACAGAGAAAAAGACCTTTTTGCAAAGCAAGGAATTTCAAGCATAATTTCAAGTATGGCACCACTATTTTTTGCTCTGACATCTCAAAACAACATGAAAACAGTATTTTTACACTCTTTTGAATTGATGAAAAGAACTATGAACAGAAGGTAAACAATGAGTTCAGTGAGTTTGTTTGCATGTGTATGTGCATTGCAATTTATGCATATTTTTTTGGGGGTGTGATACAGAATGAAGCGGGCGGCCCGGTGAGCTAGTGGTTAGTTAGTGTGTCAACCTCACAGTGCAGAGGTTATGGGTTCGATCCCAGCTCCGGCCTCCCTGTGTGGAGTTTGCATGTTCTCCCCATGCCTGCATTGGTTTTCTCCGGGTCCTCCGGTTTCCTACCACATTCCAAAACAACATGCATGGCAGGCTGATTGAACACTCAAAATTGTTCTTAGGTGTGAGTGTGAGCGCGGATGGTTGTTCGTCTCTGTGTGCCCTGCGATTGGCTGGCAACCGGTTCAGGGTGTTCCCCACCTACTGCCCGAAGACAGCTGGGATGGGCTCCAGCACCCCCCACAACCCTTGTGAGGATAAACGGATCGGAAAATGGATGGATGGATGGACAAAATGAAGCAATTGCCCTGATACAAGGGCACACATGTCTTACACCGCATTCTGGTTTCATTTTGTGAAGGCACCTTTGTTGCGGTGTGGATTTTTTATGAAAACAGACGATGTGTGTGCATACAGAGCCTCCTTTGATGGCTGCTTGTTACTTTTGTATGGATGGAAAGCATCCTGCTGCTTTCAGCAACTCCATGTCCCTCCTCATGTTGCAAGATTTTCTTCCCCAAAAGCAATCACTTCATTGTTTTGATTACTCCATGTAGTTCGAATGCATTTTCTACTAACATGCTACTCCACCCAACTCTAGTCCACAACTCCGCCCATGCATCCCTCCCCCACTACTTCTACTTGTTCTGCAGCATGATCCTGGCTGATCCCTTACACCCGCTGCCACATGCTGGACAGATTTTAAATTATTTACAATGCAGACAAGCCTGTTCCTTCATCCAAGGCTGCATCGAACCCTTCTGTATTCTACGACCACCCCCACCCACCCAAAAAAAGAAAATGACGTATGAATACGTCATGGGTAGGCAGTCGGAGTAGCTTTTCTTCACGTTTTTCAACATCATTGGGAATAAAACAGTTAAATACTGGAGACAGTAAATGAATTATGGCAGAGTTTCAAGGGATCTCGTGATACTGTATCCATGTGAAAACGGCAGGAAAGATCAGAGGTATGAAAATGTTCCCCTAAATGTGGGGTGGCCAAAGACTCCTGTCCACCGCATAACTCCACCAGTGTTAACTGTCGATGCTTTACTATCAGCCATAAAGAGCTCAGCTTATCTTGGCCCTTGAGTGGCGCAGGAGCCAAAAGCCTTCGTTGATGTGCTCAAAATAAAACACTAAGATGTCATTATGCACATGACTCCTGGAAGATTTACACGACATTTGTGACATTTACTTTCACAGGAAGATATAAGGGCCGGGGTGTTTTCTGGCTACTGAGGCAAATATGGCCATTTGTGTAATGACATGGGATGAAATCCAATCATTGAAAGCTATATTAAATGTATCAAAATGCTCCTTTCCCGGAGTCTGGAAAATCATGACAGAAATAGAACCTCAAGCTGTTGTGGTTTCACAGATGGTCGTATGTGTGTCTGCGGCCAAGTTATTGATGCGAGTGTGACAATCGTGCGCTTTTTGCCAACAGATTGAGCATGCTTCAGGTGGTCTGAACGACAGATATGGGCTCAGGAAGATCTTACTGGCGGACTCTGTCAGTGGCGGCTCTTTTCTGCCTATTCTGTAAGTACTTTTTCATGCAACTTTACATTTAAGGTATATTTTCCTTTTCAAAAACAATCTCATGTTCTGTAAAAAATTAAGCATATGTATTCTTTTACTTGTCATAACCCTACAGGGACAATTGATGGCAAAATGCCAGAGGTGCGTGGAAAGGTCAACGGTGTGGCTGAGTTGACTTGCAGCGTTGGTCCACCCCACTCAGCTGACGTGTCATCCGGGACACTGCATGTGGTTGAATGGGTGCGACAAGGGCTCGACATCCCCGTGTTGATCAAATTTGGCTCCTATCCTCCTCGTGTCCATCCACAATATGAGGGTGAGCAAACAATGCTGACTGCAGCTGAACTGTGCGGTTTCACTCAGTTGATCGCTGAAGCATCGCGGGCAGGTTTTATTTGTGATCCATTGGGGGAGTTTTAATCTGAGATCTCTCATTTTAGAATGTATTTTAGTGATCCTCATGAAATCACACAAAAGTTGGATCCAAAAACGATGATGAAGGCTCTCTCTGAGTGACATGCAATCCCCGTGATTTACACGGAAAGAGCGCGATGTATAACAAAACACTGCTCTTCGATAAAAGACACAACCACACCTTTCCGGCCTTGCTAAACCAGCCTCTGTGGGAGCCACATTTAGAAGGACCTTACTTTTGTTGCATCGTCATCTTTTGTACCCGCGGCCCAGAAAACAAAGAATGTCTTCAGGGGAAACGATTATCGTACTCGCAGTACTTTTGTGTAGCTGCGGTTATCCTTTAAAATCACCAACAATGAATGGACAAAAGAAAAGCATGACTGGGTGTTTCAGATAGGCCTTTTTTGTCGGAGTACTTCTCTTTTCCACCTTGGTACCTGATTTGAAAATCGACCGACGTGCCCTTTTGGGTTCCTGCAGGCAAGACATCGAAATGTTTGAACAAAAGTCTTGTTAGAGTGACAACGTTGGAACTTCAGACAGCCTAGCTGCCAAGTCATGAGCTAATAACGTCAGAGTGCTCCTGGTTATTAAGGCAAAACAACGGAGTGTGCAGTTTGCGCCAAATAACTCGCTCACAGACACTTTTAACCATTCCCGATCATCTTAATGCCTTTGGTGTCCTTATTTGAATCATCTTGCGAACTGAATCAAGTTGCTAAGTGAAGGTCCATCATCAAAGAAAACCATATTGTAGCTATGACTCCCCCTTTCAAGTATCGCATTCTCTGCCATGAGATGCATTTGAAAAGGTACGCTATGTTACAAAATCACAAAGTAACATAGCTAACATAGAAATGACGCAACGACTACTTTGTTCAATGACTATTTATTAACGTCATGACAAAATAAAATCTCACTAATGACCAGTTTTGATTTTCAATATTTTCACTCATGCGAACTGATTTCCCAGTTAATCAATTGCTACGATAGTGACATCTTTTGTTGGGCTCCAAAACAATGATTTATCGATGTGATCCTTGGCGTTACATTTGTATTCCATTGTGGAGTTGTTGATTGGCCTTCCCAAGTGTTGTCTCGTGTTTCTCTGAGGTGGGGAGATTTATTGCTTTGTATGTCACTGCGACTCATCACACACGTGCAAACAATGTTTTCCATCTTGGTGATAAGACTGAAATATTTTCCATGCTGGTGCGACTTGGGTGTATTTGGGCTGTCTGTCAACGCCTTTGAGGAAATGAAGAGAAAGTGTTTGGTGGCACATCTAAATGTCATATTGAGATTTCCCGAGGCAGTGTAGGAATGAGCCGAAATGCCATGCTTTTTCAACGACGGTGTAGTTGGAGAGGGTGTTTTAAAAACATTGGAATAAATTGCTCCGGATCAAAAAAAAAAACAACAACTCATAAATACTGCATTCAGAATTATTGGAATGTGAAGTTACTACATTAGCACGACTTCAGCAACAAATTGACCTCGTAGGCAATCACCACGCCAAGTAGAGAGCAACAATAAGACTTTTTTTTTGTGTTTGTCAGAGGATCAGTTCTTTTCCCATCTGAGTGGGATGCCACTCCCTCACTTTATCTGACCAGGAAATATCACGTGGACATTTACATGTCAATAAACTTTGACAAGATGAATTACTGTTCTGTGACAGTGAAGCTGAATTCAATTCTGGCCAAGGCCCGTAAGCGACAGTCGACCTTTTGGGGCTCATTCTTGGGTCTGATCCATCAACGTGCTCCCACGTCATGCTTTATAACAATGAATATTACAGTGTCACATAAAGTGACACTGTAATATATAAAACATGCTGTTATTCAGGACCCCCTAAATCTCTTTAACCCTTGTCCTGCAATTGACGTTGCAACGTTTTTGTCTACAACTGCACCGGCTGTAAATCATCCATTAACTTACCTCCCTCTGCTCCTATGACAAACAAACACGACTCTCCTGCAGCCTTACAAAAAGTTTGAAAGGGTTGCTTTGTAGTCTGCTGTTTCACATAGCTACTTGGCTGTGGGAGTAACAGGTGCATCATGGGAAACGGGCGCTTTCAAAAACAACAGGTGTGGATTTCACCTCCTCTGGTCATGTGCTCAGGTGTCACGAGGGTTTGGCTTGGGGGAGCCGCAGTTCAACTGTGGTTTCCCTGTTGACTGCCGCTCTTGTTTTTCTATGTCACCAGATCATGAATAAATAAACGGACAGTGTTGCCTTCCAAACAGCGCATCATAATGTCCATTATTTATCTTATTGTTAGATAATGCTTAAACTCACCAATGTGTAGGATTAAATGGATTTGTAACTCATTGCTCACAAACCCCAGAAGATTCTGAATGTATTTGTTTTAATAGAGCTGTATAAAAAAAAGAAAGAAAGAAAAAGGCTAGAGTAGTGTCAGCTGTGTGAACATGACCGAGTCCTCCTGCATCCATACTCGATGAAAAGTAAACACAGCTGTATATCTATCTGTGATTTTAGTGAGCTCGTCCTGATTAAATCCAGTCGCAATCAGCAAGGACAGACTGTGGGCAGATGTTCACGTTTTGCACACAGTTCACATGAAGAATATGCTTCCTCTCTCACATAGACACACATGAATGTATGCACTGGGATGATTCACGCCTGTTCCAGCCCCCCCCGCCCCCTCCAACCGAACCACGGATGATCGGTTGATTTAAATGCCAAAATGATCATGCCTCACCGAAACCCAAACGTACACGCGGATCAGTCATTGCTCAGCACTTTCGATGAAAATGAAACCTACACAAAGTAGAACGAGATCATCACTCTGTGTCGCAGACCTCCGCCAAGGCAGAACAATTGTAAACGTATCTTTTGTTCAAAATCATGAATTGCACACTGTCCCTAGTCACAGTATGGAAAATCAAAGTATTGAAAAGGAAAGCTTTGGTTGGAAAGTGTTTTGCTTTAGGCAATTTGGGGGCAGGGAAGAGGGAGGGCTCGTGTTCACATGCATGAATTCACCAAATGGAAGACATTATTTTGAAGCAGTCAGCTAATTGAAAGGCGCCAGTGAGCAGAAGGGAGATGTGCAGACGAGGGAATGGTCGACGCAAGTGGTGCGTGTTTGCTTTAGTCCGTGTGCATTGAGACGACAGGGAGAAATTGGAGGAATCTTTGCCCAAGACTTTAAATGTGTTTCGTTGTCACAAACCGTGCCGCTTTCAGACTACCTTGGAGTCATTTCTTATATTTACAGGAAAAGTTTGGTTATCAATTGACTATTCATGTTTTGGCCCCGAATTTAAAATTTCTGAATATTGAAATTTCACTTTACTTTTTGGCCAGACAAGACTTATAACAAATGTGTAATTGAAGTGCAAGCAGTCCCAAGAAGTTTGATAAAACATGGTAGATAGGAGTAGTACAGCACAATGGAACTTGCGGTTTGGTGCTCACGGATTCACCTTATAAGACCCCAAAAGGTTTTTGTTGAATTTATTCATTTTAATTTTGTGAAGTGGCTGCACGAAATAAAAATCATCTGGACCTAAGATACGTTTTTTTTTAAGTCGACTACACATCCGCTTAAAAAACATGGCCCCACAATTTTCCCCCAAAATGTTAAGATTTTTTTTATTTATCGTTATTTTGTTTGGTTTTGTTTTTTTGTTTGTTTGTTTTGGTCAGCCAAACCCCATTCTTCAAAAATGGTTAGTGGGACTCTATCCCTGGTTTATTCTTTTTATATAAGCGTTGCTTTAATTTTGAAGAAACAGGCATACATATCGGACTGGTTGCCATGGGTGTTGAGAGAAATTATGGAATTTAGTATCAAGCGGACATTTACTGAGTGCAAACGCTGTTTAAATGGACACGGTGCACTTCAAGACGTTTTTGTGGAATTTATTCATTTTCAATTTCATCAACCGCCCGTGCCAAATAAAATCACCCAGAGACATTTTTCAAGCAGATCTAGAGCCTACTTCAAAAATTTACCTTGATCCAGATGATTTCATATCATGCAACCACTAGATGAAAAAAAACTGACTAAATTCAACAAGAACTTTTTTGTCAGTTCACTGCTCGCCATCAATACACTAATAAAGTCGGGTCACAATGCCAGAGATGCTCTTATCAATGTTACCATATATATTTGATGTATGTGTCATGTGTACCCTCTCTTTATTTTGGATGCATCTGGACATAAATTTGAGGAGGATTGCTGCTACTTTAAAAACAAAAAAAACAAAAACCAAAACGACAACATCAAATAGTACATGTTAAACAAGATACTATAATTCATGATATAGTTGGAGGAATATATCCTTTGTGTTTCTCTGTTCACCTACGTCACTCACAAATTGACCTCAGATTCAAATCTCTCACAGTCGAGAGAGGCTTCAGTGTAGGTTATGTCCTTAGTGCAGCACCACCTTCCTGTCCTTTTATCACACGCCTCCCAGGCACGTTTGTTAGCCCAGCCCAACCTTTCCGCTGCGGTGCTACGGTGACCTATTTATCACACTGAGCTGGTAAACAGTGCACTTTGCCCAATTTGAACTCCACCTTCCCTTATATTCTCTGTGGATTTCGTCCCCTTTGGCAGCCTGGAAAAGTAAATAGAGTGTGTTATCACCAATGACATACTTAACGTTAACTTCCTGCTTTTCTCGGACTGTCAGGAGCAACACTTGCTGCGCAGTCTCAAGAAACTTTGAACCTTGTGTTATATACTACACACGACCGCAGAACTTTGTGCCTTTTTCCCCCCGAGATTTAAAATAAATAAATAAATAAAAATAATACATCTAAAACAAATGAGAGGGAATGACACCACAAATCGGGAGAGGTCACTATAGATTACGGATATAAATCCAATAAAAGGGACACTTGTCACTGTTGATCACAATATTCTGCTATTTTTATTTGTAGGTGTGTTGTTTTTTTCTTTCTTTTTCTTTTTTCCTATGTTAAAGGGCCGTCACAGCCATGTATGGACGTTGTTGTGGAAACTAAACACGGGTGGAAATGTACGACGTCCTCTATATTCATATGATTTGTATGGTCCTATGGGTGGTTGAAATAATAAAGATGCTAGTTACAAAAAAAAAAAAAAATACGTCTTGATGCTTTGAACTAACCTGTCAAGGGAGCAATCACCTGGCAACCATTCAGAGATCAGATTTCCGAGTGTGAATGTGCCCGTGTTGTTTTGGGTTTTTGCACAGACTGTGTGTGTGTATGTGGGCGCTACAGGCAATGTCTCCAAAACAAAATACTGTTTTAGCGCAAAATAACACTGATTACACTGACAGTTGGACAAATCTCATCCCTTCAAATCCAATCAGATCAATGTTGCATGCTGTCCCCTTGCTGCTGTTTTCTGTTTACCTGCACTCGTGTCTTTGCAGGGCGGGTGTCTCTGGTGGACATCAGCACTCTAAAGCTGGAGGGTCTGCTCCTGGATGACCAGGGACCGTATGAGTGTCGCATCCTTTTATTCGATAAACCCTCAGAGGAGCTTCAAAACGGCACCTGGATCATGCTTTCTGTAATTGGTACGGCAGTTGTTCTTGTTATTTCGTTTTCACAACTACACTACAAAATTAGTATTTAGTATCTTGTCGTTTTATGACACATGTATGACACAGAACAATGTTAATATAATAATTATCTAGATACAATGTATCATTTTTGTCATGATTTGGTTTAGGGACCAACAGGTGGCACTGTAGGGCTCCCCCGGAAGCTGCACACCTGTTGGTCATAACTAATTAGGGCTTTAAAAGGACTCCCAGCCCGAAGACTCAGTGTCGGGTCATTGTTGCTTCTTGCTACTGTCATGTGTGTTGCTGTTTGCGCTTAGTTTCTGTCATATTTAGTTCATTGTTATGTTTTAGCTTTAGTCATGGGTTTTGTTTGATACTTTGGACTTTGTTTGTTTTGGATGTAGTTTTCTTTGTTTTAAATACAATTCTTCAAATACACCCTGCACCTCCCTCCTGCCTGCTTTTTGGGGTCCACCACCACCTTGCTACGTGACAATTTTAGGGTGGTTTGTTCCTGTAAAATTCCATACATTGTCACTGACAAGCTACTGTACTTTTGAGCTATAGTTTTCTTTACAGTTAACTGATTTTCTTTTTTAATGTTCAGGAAAAAAGCTACTGCATCTTGTTTGTAAAAAATATTAATTATTTAAATTATATAATCCATCTAAAAATGAAATCTTCCCCTTTGCTTTAGTTTCATTTGAGGGTGCTTTTGCGACAGGTTTGTGATGGTATGACATGCAGTATCGCACTCTAGTTGGCTGCAATTTATGACGGGCAAGATTGTGATTGACACAATGGAAGAGAGCTCTGGAACGAGCCCTTGATTAAAACAATGTATATAGTGTGTATACAAAGATTATATACAAGGAATTGAAGTCAAGAAATAGTTAATAATTCTTTTTTTAGTTTACCTTTTTCACCAACAGAAGGTGGTTCGTGTTTTGCTTTCCAGCGGCCCCAAGCTTCACAAAAACCCCACCCGCTGTCCTGGAGGCTCTGGTTGGAGGTCACCTCTCTCTTGTCTGTGCTGCCGTCGGCAACCCTCTTCCAACCATCACCTGGCTGAAAGATGGCAGTGTGATTCAAACAGGGAATGATCAGGTAGGCATAATTATTTAACGAGCTAGCTAGCTAGTTAAATGAGTTTTTATCTGTATGTCTAAACACATATGCAGACTTTCAAATGAGCCTTTTCTCAATGTCTGTACTTTTATGTTTCGGCCTTCGGTTCATTTTTGTGCAAACTAACCATTCATCTATTCTCTTGAACGTGCTTGTACGGTCCACCTGCATGTATCTGTCATGTCATGTTTACCAGGAGGGAGCCTTATCTCTGACAGCAGTGAGCGTGCAGTCGGCGGGACAGTATAACTGTCACGCTTCCAACTCGGAGGGAAACGCCACTCTCGAGACAAAGGTAAAGATAAAAGGTCAGTAACAGCCCTTGTCTGTCAGTCTGTCAGTCTGTCTACAGACTGTCTGTCTGTTTGTGTGCCAGTTCCTCTGGGGTGCCTCATGCCGGTAATGGAATGGCTGTGAGCCCATGCGAGTTTTAGTTTCCCTCTCTTGCATCATCGTGGAGAAGCAACGGACTCTCAAGCTGTACACTTTTATTGACACTCAACGCGGATCCCACAATATTAGACTTTCATCAGTGTTATGACTTTACCTTCATAAAAATGTTTTTTTCTCCTAGATTTTTCAGTTCGTGCTGACAATAACAGCAACAACTCAACACATTTATCTAGTAACAGGTTAATTAATCAGTTAATATGATTTTATAATATTTACAGATAAAGTAGTAAACAAAAAAAATCAACCATTATCATATGTAATTAAAAATGCAATTATTCAAGCCCATTTAAAGTAGAATGCATCTTAAAATGAAAACAATCTGTTGATGCTTATTTGATTTGACCCTATTTATATTGATCCCTTGCATTTTTGACATTTCTCTGGAATTCAAATAATTTGTCAAATTTCCCAATGTGTATCTATCCGCTCGTGCCATCGATCGATCATCGATTTATCAACCAGGGTTGGAGAATGACCACGCTGTACAGGATTAGAAATGACCTCATTGGAGGATGACCAAGGTGGAATTTTGTGGAGATAAAGTTAGAAGGAGCAGACTTGCATGGTTTGGCCATTTCCAGACAAGAGACAGTGAGTTGATTAGCAGAAGGCTGATGAGGATAAAGAGAGAGCTTGAGGAAAACCTAAGAGAAGATTGATTGATGTAGTGAGGGAAGTCATGAGGTCATTTGGCGTTAGGGAGGAGGAGGCAGAATTTTAGACTTTCACAGAGAACAAATGACGCGCTGTGACGACTAGTGATCGGACAAGGCGAAACGAAAAGAAGAATTCATTGCATTTGATCAATCCCTAAAATTAATACTGAACACACTTGAGGTTAGCTTGTTGATGTAGACATTTGACACCTGTTCCAATTTCTCATGCGGCTCCATTTTTGAAAGGGGCCACATGAGAAATTTAATTTAAAATGAATTGGCCGCCCCTGTAATCAATCATAATCCATCCATCCATTTTCTAATCCGCTTATCCTCACGAGGGTCGCAGGCGTGCTGGATCCTATCCCAGCCATCTTCGGACAACCTGAACTGGTTGCCAGCCAATCACAGGGCACACAGAGACAAACAACCATCCACGTTCACACTCTCACTTCGGGGCAATTAAGAGTGTTCCATTAACCTGCCACGCATGTTTTGGGGGGAAACCGGAGTACCCGGAGAAAAGGCACAGGGAGAACATGCAAACTCCACACCGGAAGGCCGGAGCCGGAATCCAACCCTGCACCTCTGCACTGTGATACAGTACTGACATGCTAACCAGTCGACCACTGTGCCACCCTCAATCATAATTTACAAGTTAAAATTCAATACTGAGTTTGTATTTATATTTTCAATTTTACTATTGAAACATTTATATGTGACATATAAATGTACTCAAATACGTGAAACCATTAGTGTCTGTCTATTTGCGGCTTGTGATTGACCTCTTTCCTATTGCAACGGAATGAGATCAGCAGTGACAAAGAAGAGAATCGGCAGCAGAAAATGAATAGGTGCATGGAAGACAATTTCCTGGGAAAAAGAAATACCAAATTGTTCAGCACTTAGACAATGTCGCCTATAGGTGATCGGGTTCATTGCAGTTCATTGCAACCTTCTTCCTCCATCTGCTACCTGGCAGCATGTCCAGAAAATTTGCTGAGAACATTGGAAGGCCCATTTGGCTTATCAAGCTCTGTGGTGGTTTTGCTCTTGTGGGCTGGAATCTGTCGCAGCCGCTCAAGATGCTTTGCTAAATGCTGACTTGCTGCCAAGCGCTCCTTCTAATGTTTCAGGTTTGCAATAACACAGTACCTTCCAGAAGATTTTCACCATACCATTTTACAGGGCGAGTGTGTCTAATTGGATTAGACTCCCACTCTACTGCATAGAGCAGGGGAGCCCAATCATTTATGACCGAAGATCTACTTTTCAAGCAGCCAACCTCCTGCCATCGATCTGTTACCGCATGTGCATGCATAAGCACACACACACACACACACACACACACACACACACACACACACACACACACACACACACACACACACACACACACACCATGATGAGCAACAGTCATAACGGACCATAACATGAACAAAACAGAAAAATAAAATGAGAAGAGCTTGTGAGTTTGTGAAAAGGGAATCACTGCCGACCTTTGTGGGAGTACTGACATGGAAGCAGGGACACGCTTAACACGCAGCGTGCTACGTGCTGGACGTATCGTACGTACGTGTACCATTTTAAAATGCTTTTCCTGGTGCTCAAGATTCCCATTTTTTGACAATGCCACCGGTGAAGCTCAAACAAACTCAGAATGAGAATAAACAAAAAATGGACACATCTCAACAGCTCTGATGGCTCGCTGCAATTGCAGACTGCCGATCGCTAACAACTTCCGGTGATGCAGGTCATGTGCCATCGTAGCTTTAAGGTGACCTGATTTTAAAAATGTATTTAATTTCTTTATGAAAGTGAAACTGATACGGTGCTTCAGGAGCGGTGTACATTAACACAAAAATCTATCCACACGCACACATTTCCTCCTACACCCCCTCGTAGTCAATTTGGGACAAGTCCATGGACTACCGGTTGCCCATGATCAATTGGTTGGACCCTCCTGGCAGAGAATGGTGTGAAAATTGAAGCTTCCTTCAGGATTTTTTTTCAATCATCTCTGCAGAGGAAATCCAACTCCATACACAGAACATTCAGAATACCCAAGTGTTCAAATGGGATTTTACGGGCCTTGGTGAAGGGCCTGCATGCATACTGGGTGGGCGTGGGAAAACATAAATATGGTGATGGACTGTAATTGTTACACTTGCAGCTGTCGAATCAAATTTATTTCCACGCACCGTACTGTCGACACTACAACAGTCAACGGAAATGCTGCATGACATTGTATCTTTTAACAATATTACTTATTGCACAATGGCTACAATGTGAGACATTGTTATTCCAGGCCAACTAATGTGATAATATGTTATTTTGAATTCATCTGCAATCCCCAAACCCAAACACATATTCACTGTTCAGTCACATGTTCCAGATTTGCCCAACCCACAGTTTTTTTTAGCCTATGATCTGTTATTTGCTGAAAAACTCATCTATTTTCTGTTCTGTCTAAATGTCTTGCTTTAGTTCCATCTTGTGTTAAAAAAAAGTCTGTGGAAGTGAGTTGAGGCACTTGATGATATGTCACCACCATCTTGTGGCATCTATTGGCAATTATAAATCCGACCCCCTATTACCAGTTAAAATTTCCTATTCCACGGCTACTGTTTGCTGACTTAGAAGTAGAATTGTATCTGCCTTGCGCTGTGTTCATTTCATTTTTAGATTTCAAATCACTGTTCGAGTGCTCGTCGTCAGCCAAATGGAACCGCTCAAACGCTACGGCAAACGCAGGCTGAGTTATATTATCTGTGCTTATGATGCTTGATTTAGGAGTGCTGCCACATGAATGGATTACAGTATGTTTGCCTGATGAGCTGATGGGAGAGACTAAAAGCCTTAAGCAACCCCTAAACCATCACTGAGGCATACATCCATCAAGCATTTAGGGATGTACAGTAGAACTGATGAGTGATGACTGCTGCAGTCTTGATGCGCATATTAAAAATGACCTATGCGGTGAATCAAACCTGCAATATGGAGGGAGGCTTTGCAAAAAACACAGTTTAGAGGTTTGGTATCAACATTACATAAGAATTTTTTTCCAGCTAATGCATTGCTAGTTTTTTTTTGCATAGGGATTATGGGTGCATCTAAAAAATGTATACAGTGACGTAGTGAATGATTTTTTTTTTTTTTTGGAATTCCGATGATGATAGCCTACAGCAAACAACATCTTCCAATTCACCATCAAGATAAAAGATGAAGAAACAAAATATGACATAAGAAACAATCAAAAAGGATTTTTAAATGTTGAATTTTGCTCAGAATTGGTCGTGTGTAAAGTATTTTCCTGTGTTGACTCACATGTAATATATTGGATTGGATTGGATAAACTTTATTGTCAAATGTACTGTATGTAAAACATACAGCGCAGATGAAATGTCTTCCCTCTCAACACAAAACAAGAGGAGCCGCTGCGGGTGTCCGCGCCGCCATCAAAAGAAAAGTTAACAAAAAATGACAAAATAATACAAAACAACAGATGAGACACAGACAATCGTGCACTCTTAACCGCTTTCCTTTTCATGCGTTTAAGAAACTACTGAGCTACAGTGAATTAGCTTTTCTGATTCATCGACACGCTCCTGCGTGGACATACTGAGACTCGCTGCATGGTTGTATATTCATTTCATTCCAACAAAATGATTTATTAGTCTTGTATATTAGTGTGCAACTTCCTTATTCATACAAGACAAGGCTACTGGATACTGTACTGTTTTGTGTGTTTATTTTGACATTGGTTGTTTTAGTTTGTGTGGTGTTGCTGTTACCGACACAAAAATCCCCGTTGTGGAGCATTAAATGCTATCTGCTGGAGTCTTTACCCGAATTTTTGTTCATCCGAAAAATCATTTTACGATATCATAATTGTTGCATTCCGTTGATTTGGTTGAATCTTTGCCATCGCATGGATTCCTCTATTGTCTGCAGCTGCTCTATTTTCAAGGTATGAGAGGATGGTTGTGCTTCTCTTTGCCAGCAGCATTGCTGAGCATTCATTTGGAATTTTAAAGGGTACGTTTTGGAACTGAAATTCCCCTTTAGCTTCTTAATCTTTCTTATGCTGATAATAAGTGCAAATCATCAGTATAATAAAGTCGAAGCATAGCCACAAATGGATGGAATGCTTGACTCGGTTTGAAAAAGAACTTCATTACATCAGTATGTGCTGTCTTTGCCTTTATCCAGGTCCCCCCGTCATCATTGTACCTCCCAAAAGCACCTCCGTCAATGTATCCCAGGATGCACTTCTTCACTGTCAGGCCCTGGCTGACCCCTCAAACATGACGTACGTGTGGCTGAAAGGAGGAGAAAATGTCTACTACCTACAGTAAGTTCTAAAATCCCATCTCATTATCGAGTGTGCCGGTTCACCTTTTACTCTCTATTTACTTCGTAGTATCATCGGTATCATCATTAACCCTTTCAGGGACAGCAGTTACTCCAGTGGCTTATCATTTATCAGGTTACAGGATTGATGAAAGTGTTAAAAACACGTCTTTGCAGCAGTGCAAAGTGACAGCTATTAGATGTGCCACGATTAATCGAGCACTAATTTTAATTCATTTGTCATCATCAATGAATGGTCAGTATAACTCTTTCATTTTAAAATTGTCCGAATGCTCAGAATTTCAGCTTCTCATCAGTAATCATTGTCCATGAAAGCAGACTGATTATCTTTGTGTTAAGTGAAAATGAAACAATTGTTTTTGCTTCGGAAACATTTTTCCTTATTTTTTCACGATTTGGACCAAACCCAATAACTGGAATCTGAAATAATTGTTTGTGCACTGTCCATTTGAAATAATGCCCTATTTTTGGATAAAAGGGAAGGAAATTTAAATCTGATTTTTTTTCATCTGATTCATCGATACATTGAACAAATAATCAATTGATTAAGTGATTATTAAAATATTTGTTAGTTGCAGCCCTACCAGCAATATAAATACTTCAATGTCATGTTGCAGAACAAAATAAGACTCTTTGGGAAACGCGCCCATGCAGGGCTTGTAATCACCACCCACCAACCTGCCAAATGTGGGAGAATATCAGCTGTGGCGGGTGACCCCGTCGCTCCCACGAGCCACTTTGAGAGTGCAACGGCTCATCTTTAATCCGACAGCCATATGGATTTCCTCTCCATGCATGATTCGGCACACATGTGCTTCCAGTATTGGTTGGTGAAATTAAAAAACAAAACAAAAATTGCATCTTCTCATGAAGGCTGCTCTGCCCACTTCAATCAAATCTGTGCAAGCTTCAACACAGTCTCCTGTGCTGCGAGCCACGTGCTGATTGTCTGCAGTGAGAATGGGGGGTGGGAATAAATTAATTTATTGTGAGAGGAAATCTGTTCATCTCAGTTGTTTGTGTGCCTTAAACATTTATTCAAGATGTATGAAGAGTTTGGAAGACAACGTTCGCATTGTATTGTGAGTTTCTTTCAGTGGTGAATGACGAGGCTAAGTGCTATCACTCAAATACACATTGCCGGTTTTACCAAAGTGGTGGTGTTTGACTGCTTGTGTGCCGTGTGGCAATGACCGAGTTAGTGTCGCAGACAGTCTTACTTGGGTCACGTCACGAGCCTCAAACGCGCAGCTACCTTATAATCCAACAACAGAATTGTGGCGAGTGAAAACGCCGAGTTGCTCGCATCTCTGGGAAACCATTGGCCACTGCTATCATATATTCCTCGCCACTCAAGCGTTGGCGGGCATGCGTGTGCGCGTGCGTGAAAATTGCTCAGAGAAAGCGAGTCTTTCATGCTTTGGTTGCCGTAAACGAGTACAACATTAAGGGACTGAAGCGCATAAATTGAAGTAAATGTCAAGTGCTTTGATAAATTTGGATGTGCAAAAATACCCACAGCCAATTGACGGTGCAACTACAAACTAAATTGCCTTGTCAAGACCATGAAGCGCTTTGCTGTAATCAAGTAGAAGAGATGAGAGGATACTTTCATCCTCCAGTGTGTGTCCAAGGTGGTAATATTTCAAGGATTATGTTATTTTTCTCTCAATGATAAGTGGAAACGGACCAATGGCTGGCGGTACATTTCAGAGCAGGGCGTTCAATGGGGACTTGGTTGACCTCATCCACCCCTTAGTACCACCATTATCATGTCACAATTAAAATATATATATATTTGCAGATCCTAAAACCCACCCACTTTCTTTGCTCCTCAGAGCTACTTACTTGACTTTGTAGCCGACGAACGATTGCTGCTCTCGTGGTCATAACGGACCATACTCTCTCCATACGGGAATCTACATTATTGTACAGCTGGACACAAAACTGAATGACAGACACGTGGGACATGAGGAAAATCAAATATATCCAAAAAGCAAATCATCCAGATCATCAGTATGGGGTAACTGACATCCACGCATCGTTTGTCCATCCATTGAAAATGGCATTTTTGTCATGTATCTGGTTAGGACGAATGTGATCCACAATTTTCGTCATCTAACCCTGCCATTTGGATTTTGTTTTGTCTTTCTGTTGTGTGTTTGCACCTGTCAACATGTCCATACATAGATCAACAGACACTCGTGTTCCATTGTGCGTGTGTCAACTTGTTGTGGATAAGTGCACACACTCCCAATCACTGTGACAAGTAGGCACTCCCACCAAACGCTCTACGAAAACACAAAATACAGCCAAAATGCGTTTGGCTCATGTCACATCAAAAACATCAAATGAAATTGGTTTAAAAATCACCAAGGACAAAGTTACATGGAGGACAGTTTTTGACAATTGCCCATATGAGTGCCAGAAAAAAAAGACCTTTGGTGTTCTGCATGATTGCCAGCACACCGTCCATCCACCACTTTTGATAAAGTGGTGAAGTGATGGCAGGGCAAGCAGTTTTTGCAGGACTGATTTGATAGAAAAGCGGCACTTGTGGAGAGGAAATTATACATAACTCTGCACGCGGCCGCTAAATGCACATCCTGATAGTTATTTGTATGAATGCAAAAAAGTTTTAAAATATGTTTGGTACTGTGGAATGCTTACATCTTGTTGAAACTATTTATTCAGCGGTTTCTCGTGATACCCATTGAATAGATTCCGCGACTGCATTTGTAACTCACAACATTCACATCTCAAATAGTCATTCTTCATTCAAGTCAGTGGAAAGGCCATTAATCCAGCCCCGCCCAAAACAAAACAAAACTATATTTTTATATAGATTTTCAGAAGCCAAATAGCAGTCTCTAATATTGTACTTTATACAAAGATACAACTTTGGCGTCATTTTTGCCACGTGTTTTTGCTTGAACTTAGTGGGCATGGTTCAGCTTCTTCCGGTTTGCGTGCCTTGGCCACTTGGGGTCATTGTAATACAGACAGAGACACACATGATGAAGAGTTTGACAAGTCTCAGTCAGTGACAGAAGTAGTTGGCATTTTTCTCTAAGCTTAGAAAATACCGGTGTGTACTGTATTGCGATGTAGTCTGTCTAATATCCACGATTTAAAGGGTTACAACACTGCAACAATGCTGTCATTCATTTGTTATTCATCATTCACTTTTACATTTTGCATTGCCTTTTAGGATTAAGCTTGCAAAATTTTATTGAAACAAATATCCATCCATCCATTTTCTAATGCACTTATTCTCTCAAGGTCGCGGGGCATGCTGGAGCCTATCCCAGCTGTCTTCGGGCAGTAGGCGAGGGACACCCTGAACCGGTTGCCAGCCAATCGCAGGGCACACATAGACGAACAACCATCCGCGCTCATGCTTACGCTGAGGGACAATTTCAAGTGTCAAAAAATGACACTTGAAATGAATAAATAAATACATACATATGTATTTTTCTCCCCATTTTACGTTGGTTTCATGAAAAACATTTGAATGCATTTTAAAGGGGTCAATCGTACACAGATGTTCATTATTCATGGACTGGCCCGGTCCCTAACCTTCGCGAATAGCAGGGGTCCATGCATGTTATTAGCAAAGATGTCAACTTCATCATAAGTATTCTATTGCTTTTCTCCACCTGACAACATTTATAAGATCTTCTTGGAAAAACTGGAATGAGTTGCCAATATTTGCTTTGCATCCAGCTTCGAGGTTAATCACCTGCTGGTATGTTCTTAGATCATTAATATTCACTCATTTCATGGCTTGTACACTTGCAGTCTTTTGAAAAGATGTCACATCAGACATATACATAAATGTTCCAATCTTCTGTTATGACATTTTTTCATGTTGCTGTTCTGGAGCGGTTTGTGCACAGAGAATTTATCAGAGATTATTTTGTGGAAACAGATGTCTGCAGCTAGATACCGTTTTGATGGGAGCACCGCGACTGAGTCATACATTTATTTTGTTGTGAAATGAGGCTCGAAAGCTGCTTACAGCCACTGAGTTGGCGGTAAATCTCTGTGTGTTCATAGCGGGGAGTAACTGCTTCACATTTGTCATTTGATTCATTGCTCGCTGGAAAAAAAAAAGGGTGCGCTAACAGCAACGTTCAGTCACTAGTTAACATTCGTATAAAGACAGGTAAGACACATTAAGTCAGCAAATGTGATGAGTCCCCTTTGATGTGAATGGAACTCACGCCTTGCGCAGGAAGAACTAGTAGAAGGCGTTCAAACTGCAATCAGTTTTCCTTAACATCCACCTTGGCGATCAGAAAAAGAAACAACACAACACCTCCTGCAGTGTCGAGAGCCTTGGCGAGCACACAAACGCTGCCTTGTTTCTCATTGTGATTCCGAGGCAGCTGTTTTTTTTCTTTCCATTCTGAAGCGCGTTTGTCTTTGAAGGTCGCTGAAGTCGCGCGTGAAAATCATGGTGGATGGAACTCTACTCATCTCAAGTCTCACCCCAGATGATTCTGGGAACTACACCTGTGCACCCACTAATGGCCTGCTGACACCACCCACTGCCTCTGCCATCCTCACAGTCATGCGTAAGTCCATTTATCAGAGATCAGGGATGTGTGTGTGTGTGCGTGTATATATATATATATATATATATACACAGTATATATGTGTGTGTGTGTGTGTGTGTGTGTGCATGCGTGCGTGCGTGTGTGTGTTTTCCTGCATAAACATTACCCATGTTTTCCCGCATCCAAATTTTAAACCTGGTATTGTTGAATTATTAACTCAGCACCTCAGAAGATACGTGTCAAATCTTCTCAAGCAACAGTGTGACCATGTTCCAAAATTGAGATGAGTGTTTTGAGTTACGAGCATTGTCACAGAACAAATTCAAGTCTTGGCCCCATCGTATGTCTTAATCATTGAAATTCTGTTGGGCCATTAAAATGCTTTTTGGTAGTATATACTTAGGTTTGCTGCTTCTTTGTACTCTAAATGAAACTTTGTTGACTTTTCAGTGAGTGTATTTGTATTTTTTTGGGCTAGTGTTTCAACAATAGGGGTGTTCACATGGCACACATTTGCATCGGTGCTGCACCGACGTATTTTGTTGCGATATATCTGACACCGGTGTAGATTTTGTGGCGCGTTCACACGTATAAAGCTGCTTACTAAAGAGAAGCGTGTTAACCCCGGTGCAGCCCCACTTGAGTTCACATGGCAGTTTCTGTGGCTGTGCAATACGATCGTAATATCCATCCATCCATTTTCCGAACCGCTTAATCCTCACCAGGGTCGCCGGGGGTTGCTGGAGCCTATCCCAGCCGTCTTCGGGCAGTAGGCGGGGGACACCCTGAACCGGTTGCCAGCCCATCGCAGGGCACACAGAGACTCACACCTCGTAATAATACGGAAATAAAACATGTGCATGCGTAAAATGTACTTCCTTTTCCCCGCCTTGTTTGTGACGTATCGAAAAACCATGGTTTATTCTTCTCCAAACAAATCAACGCTGTGGTCTATCAGACACCGTTAAAGGATGAGAGAGAGAAAGGAAAGATGGCGGAAGATACAACAGAGCACGAAAGCAATGCATTCAATACCCTTATGTAATCAACTCTTCTCATGCGTAGCGAGTCTACCCCTGTAGCATTCACACGTCCCATTTTATATCAGTGCTGCCCCGCAAACTAGCATTTACTCCGGAGTAAATTTTTAAACCACCTCCTGAGCAGGGTTAAATTTGCTCCGGTTTAATCTGTTTTCAGGGGCAACACCATCATAACTTTGTACGTGTGAACGCTCTACGAGGGGCAGCCCCGATGCTACATCGGAGGAAAGGTTGCCATGTGAACATCCCTTAAATCATGATGATACTGAAGAACACGATTTTTATTTTCATTACATGTACAACTGTTTCAAAATAATTATGGAGTGTGGAATCCAAATTGATGTTGGTGTTTGTTTTGGGCTCGAGAATCGCTGTCTATGTAAATAAAAACACTCAGGAGATGGAGGACAGAGGATGAGAAGTTTTTTTAAAAAGGACCAACTAAGTCGGGACGGAAGTGGGTTGTCGCCCGTCCCTTTAATCTGCTATACAAAATAAAGTTTAATTGATTGATTGTGTAATGTGGCAAGACATGTCGTGTGTTTTGTATGTTATGGACGGTGCGTTTCTCTCTTGAAGTGACCAAAGCTTTGTAGTGAGCGCCTCTAAAATCCTTAATACTTGGGCGATCATTGTAATATTTTTAGAGGTTGATGTTAGCATAAGTAAAGACATCAACATACATTTTCAGCATGTCAATTTTAGTTTTAATCAGCATAAAAATGGAACTCCACATTTTTTTCTCCAAACTGTTCCATAGAATTCAAGATGACTATGATAACACTGGTCACAAGTAATCACAGCATTTCCTTTCAAATTGCAGTATTATCCTACAAAATGAATAATAAACTAAGCACTGTTAACTGTTGAAGACAAACAAACAAAAATAGCAACCTGAACTTTTAACTTTTCTTCAAAAGTTACATCTGCTGATGCCGGAGTATTATTGCTTTGAATATTAGAATCTCATTCCATCATGCAGCTGGTGTTTCATCCCTTTTATTCTCTTCTCATTGTTTTTTTTTTTCCCGTATCGTGCCTTGTTAAGGCTTAGAAAAACACATGTATATTTAAACGCATAGTTATTCAGTTCTGAGGTGCTGTTCGACTCAATAAATCTTATTTTCAATGAGAGCTGTTAAAACCCCCCATGGGAAATTACTCGAGCACTTGTAAATTGTAGTATGACGAAACAATCTGTTCACAGGTCACAGTGCAGTCTCACCAGCATGTGTGACTTCCTCTGTGGATGAAAGTGATCTGTGATCTGTAGTGGTTAGTCAAAAAAAAAAAAATCAGGAATGCCATTTCAATGCTTTCTTTCTCTCAGATCCAGCCCAGGCGCTTCCAATGCCTCTGGAAACCTATCTTCCCACAGGCATGGACGGCATGGTTAACTGCCCCTTAATAGCTCAGCCTCCTCTTCTGCGTGTGGATTGGACTAAAGATGGAAAGCCACTTGACTTGTCCTTGGTATGAAAGAACACATCTATCCATGACAGCTCTGTTTTGACGAGATTTCTGATCCCTATTGCATCATCGATTGCATGCTTCTATCACAACTCCCTTTTTTTATTTTACCCAAAGTCTGCTGACTTATCTGGAATTGTCTGTTGTATGATGAAGTCTCATCAGTATCAAATAAGAAGTAAGGCATGGGGATTTTGTACAATTTAACTGTTGGTAGCCTCAGTGGCATGTGCAAGAATCATAAATAGCCATAGCACATCCTTCTCATGCTTGTCACCATCCTGGTCACAGGATGACGACATGATGTCAGCAAACAGTGTGTTGGTCACAAGAGCGGGGACAGCAACCCCACACTGCTCAAGCTACTCCCATTATTTTCTACTCCCAAAAAAAACAACAACACGGATTTAAACACTCAGCGGTGGTGAGTGTTGTCATGCGTAATAGCAATGCCACTTGTTTTGAAGTGATATTGTGATATTGCCTTGAATATGCCCTGAGAATGTCTGAATGGCCTGGAGGTACCAGAAGCTCAAAACAAGTCTAAATCATAGCAACAGCAGCCTAGCTAAAAGACTGGGAATATATTTTTTTCCCTCCTGGACCATCTGGGGGAGCATCGCATGTGCAAAATTAACTTTCAAGTAATAGAATTGGAAGTATTCGTGCAGGGCTTGGCAACCCAAAATGTTGAAAGAGCCATATTGGACCAAAATAAACAAAAAACAAATATGTCTGGAGCCGCAAAAAATAAAAAGCCTTATAATGAATGTAACACATACTGTATGTATCTATATTAGCTATATTAGCCTGCTATCAAAATGACTAAGTTGGCTTCAAATACACAACGAGCATTCATGATTAAAAGTTCCTCCCCCCCGCCCCCGCAGTTCATCCTTTAGAGGAGGGGTGCACAAACATTTTTGACGGAAGATGTAGTTTTCTAACAACCAACCTCCCGCGATCGATCCGTTACCGCACACTCTTACACACGCATGACGTAATGAGCAACAGCCATAACGGCCGCTAAGATGAACGAGGCACGGGACGCACTTTTGCAGCGTGTTAACTATCGTAGCTCACGTGTACCGTTTAAAAATGCTTCTCTCGGTCCTCCAGATTCCCATTCTTTGCCAGTTCCCTCTGTGAATTGGACGCTGTTTTTTACAGCCACCTGACTGACATCCCGCCCTGCTAATAGAAACATGTGTCGCGGGCTTTGACACAAATATTCATTGACGCAATGTTGACATTTAATATTTAGTGGACACATTTTTACAGCATCGGAAAACATTGATAATGTTTGTGTCATGTTTGTCCTCTGACAGAAACCATATTAAAACAAAAAAATATATTTCCCTCCCATCTTTTTCCATTTTCAAACATTTTGGAAAAAGCTCTAGGGAGCCACTGGGGGGCGCTAAAGAGACGCATGCGACTCGAGAGCCGCGTGTTGCCGACCCCCGTGTTAGTGGAAGATGAAAACATTACCGAGTTACAGAAAGGAAATCTATTACTCCGATCATTTTGTGGAGGCCAACAACTGCTTAAACCGTTTTTGGGAGATTTAACTCACCCTGTGTGTGTGGCAAATGGATGTATGAACCCCTCCTGTGCGTTTAAAAATTAGGACAGCACACGTGGAAAGCTGCTCTGGAACTGGCAAGCACCAATTGTCACAATGTTCAGAAATGCCGGCAGTAAAGTTCTCCCCACTTTTTTTCATTTTGTCCATGCTACGCTGGCACCACTTTGCTGGCTGATTTGCACCTTGCCGTTCCGTTGCGCAATTGACAGACGCAAAATTGACCACAGCCATGAATCTCAGGTTTGATAAATCACACGCAAGACAAACTGTGCAGCAATTTAGCACCTTTGGGACCGGCCTGCTCATCACTATTAGTAGGTCAGCTTCTTCATCTGTTTGCGCTTGCTTTGCGACCACTCTTGCATGCACAAACTTTGTGTAAATTAGGCCGCTATTTTGGACAGAAAGTCACGTCAATGGACAAGACATGCCACATGAAATTTGATATATTTCCTGCAGTGTGTAACGAAGTCATGTGGAGCCACACTAGCTCTAATTATCTCACTTCGAACAGCGCCGTCACAATCATTCGTAATCACAGCCACACACCTGTCAAAGACTCATGCGGATGGTTCTGCGGTAATAGCATAATGACGTCAATGAAAACTTCACAAAAGTCGGAGACACAGGGGAAGGACAATTGAAGGCCTTCCCAGTAGCAGATGTAAGTGCTTTTTCTATTAGTGGTTAAGAACTAGCACGTCAGACATTCGGCTTTTGTGCAAAGCCACAAGGCCAACAACAATGAATTGGCATCAAACTGATGAACTCATTTAAATGACGATCTTAAGCAATAATAGTACCAATATATTGCTAATATTAAGGGATTTTATTACATTCTACCAATGTAGTCATGAAGATGACATATATTACAATTTGTGTGTGATTTTACAAAGTGTCTGCATACTTTTTAATTTTGATGACTATATGACTGCGCAGCAGAGATGATCCTTTACCATCGCCTACTTCCAGAATGTTTTATTCAAGTTATTTAATTCTTACATTTTTTTTCCATAAAAAAATCAACATCAAAACTTTTACCGTATTTACCGCACTATAAGGCGCACCGCCAAGCATTTGATTTTATCAAAAGCTAACAGTGCGCGTTATAATCTGATGCGCCTCATATATGGATCAACATTCTGATTCTTTCGACGAAGCATTTTAAATGTTCTGTAAAGTGCTTTGTTACAGCTGCAGCAGTTGTGAAAGCTCTATATAAATAAAGCTGTATTGTATTGTATTCATTTTAGCGTAGCTCCAGCTCGTGGATGCATAACACAACACAGCCACTATTTTAGCTTCTATATTCTATGTGCCTGATAATGCGGTGCGCCCTATATATAAAAACAGTTTTAAAATCGGCCATTCATTGCAGGTGCGTCTTATCCTCCGAAGCGCCTTATAGTGCGGAAAATACGGTACTTGCCAAGTGCTTGTATAATGATTGCAGTAACAGTTCAGAAAATGCTAACAGGGGCAAAGTAACTGCTGGAGTGAATGGTACCTGGTGGTTCTTTTCAGCGTGCTGTGTTTTTCTAACAGTATCCAGGGTGGACCGTGACACCCGAAGGCAATTTGCTGATGGCCACGATCAATGATGATGCAGAGGGAGTGTTTACCTGTACCCCATTCAACAACTATGGCAGCATGGGACAATCTGGTCCAACACAGGTCATTCTGCAGGTTAGTGTGCACACAAGTGATTTGTCATGTACAGTATTTAACATCTTTGCTTATTGCAACCTGTCTCGAATGTGTGAACAGCGCTTTCCCGGGTGATGAATTGTGATTTTGTAACACAGTTGACTGAGTCCACCTGAAAGCATGCTCGTGATCATCGTGCTGTATAGTTTGACTGAAAAATGGTATCTTACCTTATTTTTTGGTGTTGTTGTGGCAAAGAAAATCACTACACATTATCATTCAAAGGTGATTCATCTTTAGTACTGTATATGTGGTTTTAAAATATGGGATAAAATCATGAAAAGTAAATGTGCTTAAAATTCCGACCACCAATGAATTTGAACAAATATGTTCTTGTTGACCACTCTCTAGTCGTCCGGCCGAAATGGCATCTGTCACACTGACTCATAAATGACATTTTGTTGACCTTTTCACGTCGAGGTCTTTACAACTCTGGGAGTAATGGCAGCCGGCTCTAAACCACAATGATAGTTGCACTATCCATCCATCCATTTTCTGATCCGCTTTATCCTCACAAGGGTCGCGGGGCAAGCTGGAGCCCATTCCAGCTGTCTTCGGGCAGTAGGCGGGCTGAACTGGTTGCCAGCCATTCGCAGGGCACACATAAGACAAACAACCATTCACGCTCACAATCAGATCTCAGAACAATCTAGGGTGTTCAAGTACCTAACCTACCATGCATGTTTTTGGAATGTGGGAGGAAACTGGAGTACTTGGAGAAAACCCACACAGGCACGAGGAGAATATGCCTAATGCCACACAGGAAGGCCGGGGCTGGAATCAAATCGTGGACCTCTGTGAGGCGGACGTGCTAACCAGTCGATCATCGTGCCGCCCTAGTTGCACTATTAGGGAGTTAATTGTGTGGCTAATCCTTCTGTTATTATGATAATCTTGTCTAAAGCGGCATTAATCCTGCCTTCGTATGCGGTCTTGGCACTGGTGCAAGTGCCATGATTCTGATGTATTGCTTGTACAATTCACAGGACCCCCCATCGTTCAGCATCACTCCAGAGAAGCAGTACAAACAGAAGGTTGGTCGAACCTTGCTTATCCCATGTCAAGGCAATGACGACTCCACAGTTAAAGTCAGTTGGACCAAGGTAAATTGAAACTGAAGAGGGGGTAGACACTCTTGAAAGAAGACATTATGCAGCTTATTTCCTCCGCACAATTCAAACCAGTTCCCAGGTGTCTTAATAAAAGGTCTCTGACATTGATCTGTTCAAAACAGAAAGTTGGTATGGGGGCAGCCATCATGTAAATTACAATGGTGTGAAACAGTGGGGTACAAATCTCTTGCTCACAAAAAATAGGCAGATAACAAGAGACTAACTTGGTTGTGTAATTTCACACTTGATGAGTGGGCAGGCACTCGGAGACCCAAATATTTGGATACAAAGAATTAAAAAGTCAATTTGCCGTAATAGGACTCAGCACATTACAAGCAACTCGACGTTCCACTTCCCCCCGAATCTGCCTTGCACTAATTAACACATTCTATGGGGACCAGATTTAATAGCCAGAGTGATCATAATATATTTTTAGTGGTGAGGAAGATGACTTTGAAAGATAGCAGTCACGTATAACCTCATGACCCAATGTTCAATCCGGTCTGCTGCTCATCGTAATACAAGATTGTTGGTTAATTCAAGAATTAGCAGGATTGCTGTTATTTCTCTGGAATACAAAAAGAAAAACCTAGTAAGGTATGAATATGATATTTCATGACTAATGCTATCGATCCACATAATTCCCCCATGAAACTAAGAAACTAACACGTGCGTTTTTGGATTCAGGGTTTACTCTTTGTTTATCCTTTGAGCCCAATATGACTTTTCTAATTGCTACAGTTATCAAAGTACAGTATCTGCAAAGTGATCACAACATCCTCATATGATTTAATGAGCCATTGGCAGTGCAGGCATGCCCACGTGTACTCGCACCTAGGACACCCTTTCTTCGGTTCAGAAAGACTCGTGACAGTTTTGCGAGCGGTTTTGTCCCAAACGTCGCTAAACGTCCATAAATAGAATGTTTGAATATACATGTTTTGAATAACAAAGGTTGATTCCTCAGACGGCAAGAAGTCTTTGTCACCACATTGTCGTATTTATACCACTCAGTCGAATTCGGCGCCTATCTGGGTCTTATTTTTCTCTTCATGTTTAATATAGATATGAAAAGTAGATATGCTAGCATGCCGTAGCAGCCGACTAACGTCGTGCCCAAGTTGTGGCCACGTTAGGGATGTCAACGTTTCCGTCAAAGGTCATATGGAGGTTGAAATTAAGTCCTTTAAAATTAAAACTTGCTCATTTCTCAACCCCTTTTTATGAGCTTTATTGTTTTTTTCAACACCAAAGCTTGTGCTATCAATGTATAATATTTGATAGTTTTTTTTATCGCGCGCACACATGAAATGCACAAAACAACATGACCCACCTAGCTTAGTGGT
Source organism: Hippocampus guttulatus (assembly GCF_054856545.1). Taxonomy (NCBI): domain Eukaryota; kingdom Metazoa; phylum Chordata; class Actinopteri; order Syngnathiformes; family Syngnathidae; genus Hippocampus; species Hippocampus guttulatus. The sequence continues at coordinate 11,617,765 of NC_141277.1, read as the reverse complement.
GCCGTAGGCATGTAAAAAGGGGGCTTGTCGTTGCTCCCTTTTCAAATCTGTAGGCTTGAGTGTTGACAGCCGAAACTGTTAGCAAGGTGAGACAACTTCTCTTTCCACACAAAAACGGACACGTCTGAACTTAAGAAATCCATCCATCCATTACCTGAACCACTTTATCCTCAGGAGGGTCGCGGGCCTTGGGAAATCCCAAACTATCAAATGACTATGCAGATAATTCCATTTTTGAGCTTGCATACGAGCAAATCGGGGTACCGGATAATACGTGACGATAAAGGAAAATCAGTTTTTGTGATTACGGTACACAGGAATTACAGAAATAATTCCTCAGACTCTGGTAGGAAGGCTGCAAATCAATATATGGTTACAAATGCATTCATCTACTGGTTCTATTATGCCACTCTTTCTCTTGAGCAAATGCTCTTAGTTACACAATGACACACAGCACGTATGGGTTATTAAGAGTTGCATTCTTCAATCTCTTTTCTTTTTTTTTTTTGAAGGTTGACCTGGCTCGTCACAGAGCTTATTCCGTCACACACAATGGTTCGCTGTTGCTGCGGCCCCTCGCAAAGGACCACCACGGCATGTGGGAATGCAGTCTTTCTAACCGTGTGGCCCTTGTAAAAGCCTTCACTCAAATCTTTGTCTTGGGTGAGTGCAAATTGAAGGCGTTTGAAAAAAAAAAAGTGTTTCTTATCGTGTTCACGATAAATGATGCCTTCCAACATAATGGAATTTCGGTTCAGCATCACTGCAGACTACAACCTCAATAATTCAGTTTATTGGTGAAGTGGCTGGCCAAAATGTGCAACAGTGGCTGGAAGCCGAATGTGGCAGTGTGCGCTAAGTCAACTTAATAATGCGGCAAAACTAGTGTACATAACTTTGCTCTTTTTACATTCCATTTTTTGGAACCAACTTTTGGCCTCATCTTTTCCAGCCCCAAAACACACACAGTTGAAGCAATAACACAATTGCTTCAGGGACTGTAACCGACCTCTGATTTGTTTCCGGGTCACGTTACCATTATAAAAACTGTAACACACAGCACAAGCAATATTTATAAGTGCCCGTAACCACTGTGTAAAAACGTAATGAATTGGTTTTATATATGGATTTTGCAACTACTCAAAGATGCTTTCAGATTTTAATTGTCATACAACATATCTACTGTATAGCCAAGTCATGCTGCTTTACCTTTTGATACATATTTCGAACAGGTTTATTTTCTATTTTGGAATCAGGTAACTTCTGGTTGTTCTCATATTCTTCTTTACTTAACACTACTATTGAGGCTGGTCGACATTTTAGAACAGGGGTGTCCAAAGTCAGTCCTCAAGGGCCGCTGTCCTGCCTGTTTTCCAGCTCTCCCAAGAGCAACACACCTGATTCAAATAATCAGGAACGTTCTAATGCTGCTTCAGAGCTGACTGATGAGCTGATCATCAGGTGTGTTGCAGCCGGGAGAGCTGGAAAACAGGCAGGACGGTGGCCCTCCAGGCCCGGAGCTGGACATGCCTATTTTAGAATACCAACACCCCCACAAAACACAAAGAAAAAGCAAAAGATGTACACATGCAGTTATTTATTTGATGATCGCTGAACTGAGCTGTTATGCTGTATGCATGATGTCAATTTAAATGACCACTCAAGGTTTTGTAAGACTTAGAGACATATTTTTCGTGTATCATGCCAGGGAGTTTAGACATATAGGTTCTGCTGTGTTAGCTATAATGACTTGTTTTGTGAGGGCGCATGCCTGTGAAAGCACCGCTCAAGCCGAACGCCTGCGCCTCCACTTTGTATCCAGATGCTAAAGACGCTCCAATCTGAGACAGGCTTTTTTTTCTGTTCAATCTACTTCAAGTCTCTGTTCTTCCCATCGCAGGCACCAGCCCCCATGTAGCGACATCCCTGTCCGTCTCTCCGGGGATGAAGCAGGCCAATGTATCCTGGGTGGAAGGCTTTGATGGAGGTTCAGCGCAGACATTTTCAGTTTGGTAGGTGTAAAGCCTCCCTTTTTTCTGCTCCGGCCGTAACCATGGCAGCCACCGACGGTGCTGGTGGTACTCTATTGATATTTAGGATGAGGAATTAATTTATCTATTATCACGTCATGGCAGCTCGCAAAAAAAAAATAAAATCACTGCAGAACACAGCTTTATCATTCAGTGGTCATAATGTAGCGACAGTAAGAGGGGACTGATAAGACAATGTTACTGTTTGTACAATATATGATTGTATGAATCAGGGCTTATATAGTGGCGAGGTAATTCACGCATGAAGGAAATTGATCGGTTTGGTTTGCCGTCTGTTCCATATAAATGGTAATAAAAGGTGATCAAGTATGATTTTTTTCGAGTGAGCTCAAAGGGTCTTGCGCGACCAGCCCAGTGTGCCCAGGAAACCAAACGAGGATAAGTCATATATAAAATGGGTGTGCACTTATATACTGTACATATGAATTAGAATAGAAGAATATACTATCGTCTTGAACTGAACTTGCGCCATGAAGAAAGGCCCTCTCTAAAATATCGCTGCGTTGCAGACATAAAACGGAGTTCAAGCAAGACCATAATGCAAATGTCTGAGAAGTCAAAGAATGATGACTAAGTACCTGTAGGAGCTTTTGGTTTTCCTCACTTAAACCAGGGACTTACAATTAAATTCACCACATTAATAAATGAATATTTTGACCTCTCGAATGAAAGAAGATAGCACTTAAAGCCAGGACATTCAAGCCATATTTTAAGACTTACATTAATAATTTTCAAAGGGGCTTTCAGTTGTGGATAGGTGAATCTTGTTCTCTTTTCTCATCTTTTTTTTTTTTTGCCTCAGGTGTCAAACAAATTTGCACTGTATAAAATAGATATGCAGGACCCCTGCTCTGCCGGAGATAACGACAATCACTCTAATTGGAGTGGCACGCTCTCTGTGCATTAGTCGCAATACATCAGTGCTGTCTTTGAAACCAATTTTTGAGCTGGTGATGAATATGAATGATTAATGAAACCCACTTTTCTGTCATGTTTCATAAAAGCAGACTCCGGGAATTGCCTCCTCCCCTCTTCTGTCTTCACATCTCGCCTCTCACGCTCGTTCCTTCTGCAGGGTTAAAAAGATTTCAGCGCGTGATAATGAAGGCAAGCAGGAATGGTTCTCTGTGCCTGTGCCCTCAATCTCCGGCACCACCTTGCTGGTGACAGGCCTGTCTCCTGCTACTGAGTATCAGTTCAGCCTCCTCTCTCACAACAAAGTTGGCGCGGGACCTTTTAGCGAAATTACCACAGCGCGAACCTTAGGTCAGTATCCTCTTCATGTTCTCCTTTGATTTTACTGGATTTATCTTGAAAAATAAATAAAGAAATAATCTCCTAACATCATCATTATCACACTATATGATTTCTGCATGCCCAACCCTCTGCCGCGATTATAAATATATATAATTATTCATTCATCTTCCGAACCGCTTTATCCTCACTAGGGTCGCCGGGGGCGCTGGAGCCTATCCCAGCTGACTTCGGGCAGGAGGCGGGGGACACCCTGAATCGGTTGCCAGCCAGCCAATCGCAGGGCACACAGAGACGAACAACCACGCACGCCCACATTCACACCTAGGGACAATTTAGAGTGTTCAATCAGCCTGCCATGCATGTTTTTTTGAATGTGGGAGGAAACCGGAGTACCCAGAGAAAACCAACGCAGGCCCGGGGAGAACATGCAAACTCCACACAGGGAGGCCGGAGCTGGAATTGAACCCGGTATCACTGCACTGTGAAGTCGATGTGCTAACCACTGGACTACCGGGCCACCTATATATAATTAATAATTAGAATTAGGCCGGCCTGGTAGTCGAGTGGTTAGCACGTTGACTTCACAGTGCAGTGATACCGGGTTCAATTCCATCTCCGGCCTCCCTGTGTGGAGTTTGCATGTTCTCCCCGTGCTTGTGTGGGTTTTCTCCGGGTCCTCCGGTTTCCTCCCACATTCCAAAAACATGCATGGCAGGCTGATTGAACACTCTAAATTGTCCCTTGGTGTGAGTGTGAGCGCGAATGGTTGTTCCTTTCTGTGTGCCCTGCGATTGGCTGGCAACCGATTCAGGGTGTCTCCTCCCCTATACTGCCTGAAGACAGCTGGGATAGGCTCCAGCACCCCCCGCAACCCTAGTGATGATCAAGCGGTTCGGAAAATGAATGAAGGAATTATTATAATTATAAATATAATTGGATAAATTTGCTGAATAACTTGACTAACGGTGTTGATACACTCAAGTCAACGCAAGCGTCTTTGTGTTGACGCACCTTTCTTGAAATCATTCTGTGTTTACAGCAAACTTTTAAAATGGGGGGGGGGGGGGAGAACATGTTTTGCTCCGCTTCCCAGTGGACGAAAAGCAGAATAACTTTAAAGCAAGTCCGTAAATTGTCAGCATTAAATTTGCAATACCGCATTGTTGTTATTGTTGTAGTTTGTAGCATCGAGATATGCATCTAATGTTTTAATATGCTCCTGGGGAAACGAAAATATTACAAACTGTTCTCAGTACGACAAAGTGCAGTTTGACGCCACTTTTTGCTGTTGGCATATAAAATACAATATTGGACGACCATCTTTGGTAATTAGTCTGGGCAACTTCATGATGAGTCATCATCCATTTCCCACTGTCCTTCAATCTGGCCCTGACTCCCCTTAAGTATTCAATATTTCACAGCAGCGCGACAATTTCTTGCACTGTGATTCGGATTTACCACTTTGGTGCATGTGGCTAATTAACAGCAACTCTTGTTTTGTCACCTTTCTTATGTCAGATCCTTCACCAAGCAGAAGTCAGCTCCAGCCGCCTTCCTCGCTGTCAGCCAATTTGGGCCCAACAGGTGTTGTTCTGCACTGGTCCCCCCCACAAGCCCAAGCCTTAGCCGTCACAGGGTTTGTTCTTCAGTCCCGAGTCGCCGAGCAAGGGGCGTGGATCAATTTGGATGAAGATATTAGTGCCCACAGCCACGAGATACTCATTCCAGGTCTGCAAAAGGTAAAAAGGTTTTCACCCTGTTCATCCATTGTTTTGCGTACCCTGTTTCAAGTTAGTTTGATTTGATTTGATTTAACGAATGAGTCTATTTTAGTCAGAGCTGGCAAATGACTGCGGAGGGCACCCATTAATGAAACCTTAGCTTCGCGCACTAATTATTCCTTCCTCACCCACAGTCACAAAAAAAAAAATCTCTCTGACCTTGTGTTCCTTCGTTTACTTCAAAATGATACAACATTATTCCTCTATTATCCCTAAAACTTTAAGAATGAGGAGGAATAAAGAGAGGGGGAAAAAAATAAGTGTGCGGCGCCATTCCTTGGTTCCCTGACCAAATGACTCACCAGCAGTTTAAGAAACCCACACCGATCATGGGAAATTAATGACAATTAATTACATATCAGAAAGCCTCAATATGACCTCAAATACACTATTATTATTTGTTCTGCTCCCTCATCTCCGCTGAGCCATCTCTGACTGGCATGACGGTGAACATCCATGAAACATCCATCCATGAAACACTGGACAAAAGTAATGGGACACAGCTGGTGTCTTTGCTCCTTTCGAATGTGAGTCTGCTTACTTCGCGGTAACTTTTAGTGCAAATTCATAACAAGTCCAAAGAAACACACCTGACAAAGTAGTCCTTAAATTAATTAATTTTTTTCTGACTGTCTGATTACAGACTGTGAAAAATATTGTCCATCGTCATTGCTCCTTTCCTAAAATATAAATCCGAGATTCTCCTTCCACTTACAGAAGCCTACCTACATAGTACTGCTACGCATTTTCCTTTTTGTAGACTCTCAATTATCCACGCTCGGAGGCATCACTTGTTCAATTAATCTTGTCTTCTATCAATCTTTGTGCACCGTTTTTTTCCCCTCTCTGTGCCGCTTTCTATTGGTCTCTTCTATAGCTCTAGTCAAATTCAAATCAACTTCATTAACATTGCAAGCACGGTTGTGTTGACAAAGTGAGGTTTCATCCCGCGTGTGTGTGTGTGTGTGTGTGTGTGTGTGTGTGTGTGTGTGTGTGTGTGTGTGTGTGTGTGTCTATGCGCGCGCGCATCTGTGTGTTGGTCTCAGGATTGCGTATATGAGCTGAGGCTGCTAACTCGACGCGGTGAGCTGCTGAGCGAGCCCAGTCCATCACTCAATGTCTCCACCATGGGTAGGTGTTGGAGCAACCTTGCCCCTCACATCCTTGTCCCACCTCGTGTTTTAATCCACTCAGTCAAGCTCAATTTCTATCCCTGTCGCTACGTTTCCCAGATATTGGAGCAGGGCTCCAGGGAATGTTGCCCATTCCAATCTTGAACGATAGAACTTCAACGCTGATAACTTATTGAGAGAATTATCGCTACTATGTTTGCCGCATTTTGTTCCATCTCTTGTTGGTAATGTGAAATTAATGTTTCATTATATACGGTAGAAAGACATAAACGGGAGCGAGCGATGCATTCTCGCAAATTTTATGCGGAGTGGGGGAAGCTATTTCTTCACCCATAGGCAAAAAGGAGTGGGACAACGTGGGTTCAAGTTTGAAAGCTGTTTAAATAAACGACATAGCGTTTGCGGTCCAAACCTACTTTGCATCAAGTCAAACTTCCCACGCGCGCTTTTTTTTTTATCTGCCATTATACCCTCCACAATAACTTCCTTTTTGACATCGATGCATTGAAACCTTGTTTGTCGCTGTTGTTTCTAATCCTTCAAAGGAAATGGATTTGTCTGATCACGTTTGGATCAGCCTCATTCAGCAAGATTGATTGATCAACTGTCTAGCCGGATTTTAGGAGACTGCTATCATTAGCTGGCTTTGATCTGCATTGACAAATGAATATGTCGTGACAGGAATGGAGATGTACCCTTCGTCATCCAGACTGCTCGAGTCTCCAGAACCGTTACTGGCCGGCATTCTAGGTGGAGTGGGTTTTATGTGTTTGGCGCTGGTCTTGCTGTTGGGGTCCGCCTGCCTCATCAGCCGCAGGAGGAACCTACAAAACCAAAAGAAGCAGAATGGTAAGTGGATCTTTTCCAGTACCATAAAGGATCTGAATGCCTTGCCGCATTGCTTGGGACAGTCAATAGCATGACTGCTTACTTAGTGGTTGCTAAACTTTGTGTCGATAACCATCGATATCATTTTTAGGGTCAATTGTGTTAATTCTTTGGTCAATGTGTTTGGACCCTGCAATAAGTCAGATCCAATTTTTCCACCCCCCCCCCCCCCTCTTCCAGAACCTCCCCCTGCCATCTATAAGCGCTCACCGTCAATGTAAGTACATTGATCATGTCCTCAATTTGCCTCCCATTGCCCATTCTATCCCTTCTGATTTTTTTTCTACTGAAATTATGTTCACAGTGTCAGGGAATTTGTTTTAAAATATACTGTGGTCTTTATTTTTTTGTTCGACTCATTTATTCTCACCCCGTTATTTTCTCTGCATCTGACACACCTCCGCCTTGTCTAACTATTTTCTTCTCGCACCCCTCGTCCTTGCTCTCACTCACAGAAAGATTTCAGACTCCGGCAGTGCAGACACTGTGTTGAAGAAAAGCCTACTTCCAGCCAGTGCTCTCTATCCCATCACTTCCTCTACCATGACATACTCCTCTTCCTCCTCCTCCGCCTCCTCAAACACAGATTGTTCCTCTTTCAACAGTGAGACTCGACATCACAAGCAGCAGCTCCTCTCTAAGAACAGAAGAAGCCCAAATCAATTTCTGTGTCTAAAATCATGCCCCGTTTCTCCTTCTGTTGAGTTGATCACCAGAAGTCCAGATGGGCGCTTTGTAATACCGCCATATGACACGCTGAATGTTCAAAACATGAAAAGTACAAAATATAACCATCCTTTTCAAGTCCAAAAGTCTGTGCCATTATGCTCGGAGCAGCGTGACAGTAAAAAAACACCATTCGTTCTTTCTGTGGATCTTGCTCCCTGCAAACAATCTGAATCGAATACGTCAAGGCAAACCTGTGACATTACCCGGCATCTGGATCCAGGAATCTTCGACCATAAGGGAAATTATGACAGCTTTCCTGACTTCAAGAGTATGCGCTCCAATGGTAGTTTACCCCATATTCGTCATCGCGAAAGAGCAATTTCCCCCACATTTCCAGTTCTGCCACATATACGGTCAGGCCTGGGCCAGCCTTCAACCACAGCCAGCACACTGGTTCTCCAAATGGAGCACGAGCGAGAGAGGGGAAACCTGAGTCACTGCCTGAAATTGGCTCAGGAGAGGGAAGAACTGGCAAGGGAACTCCAGAAATACAGAGCGTACAGATGCTCTAAAGAAGAAATAATAAGAGAGAAGCCGGTGGCTGAGACGGGAGTGAATGGTGGTGATGAGCTTTTTCAGGGATACGGGAGCCACACCTTGCCATGCAGGCACAGGCAGAGCTACAAGGAAAGCTTTGGTCTGTCCCCAAGTCCTTGCTCTTCAACTTCCGATGATTTTCCCACAATGATGACAGGCAGGTCAGGTTCCGGTCCTTCCACTCCTCCGAATTCCTTTTTTCTAAATGCTGCTCACCAACATCCTCCTCCATCCTCAACCGCAGAGATCCCCCTCAAATGTGAGGGAGCAGACCATTCTGCCAATAAGAGATTAACACCCCCACATCTCTCCCAAACAATGAGACACGGAAGGGTACGGGAAACACCACAGGGCCATGATGATGTACCGCCATCCACATTCTCCGAAATGCAAACAAACGTATCCTCCTCTGAGACATTGAGACAACACAATCCATCTCTTCATTGCTGCATATATGGCGAAAGATCCAATGTGACTCTTGATGCAGGGCCAGGCTACAAAGATGCGGAGGAAGAGATCCCCGAGCCCACTAAGCAGAATGTGGGTATTGAGATGAGTGTGGACGAGCCAGCGTTTGAAGCGTGCGTCACGGAGCCTGCAAAAAAGCCAATGGCGCACCACGGATTCACCTCTCAAGTACGAGAAGGATGCCCTCGTCAAGGCCGGTGTGAAGAAATGAGGAGGAGCACAAGCTTTCACGACCAAGCTAAATCTTCAGAGCCGCAACTGCGTAGAGCTGTGAGCCACGGTTCAAAACCGTGGGACTCCAAGCAGCAAAGGCACAACCTCGGCAAAAGAAGACAAAACGATACGGATTTCCTGACCCCTGATGCATGGATAGACTCTTTAAGCCGAGAAAAACAATCTGATTCCTCCGCCTTGAATCCAGACACTTTGCGCACTGATCAATCAATCCCCCAAAATTCTGCAAATGTTCCTTCTGCGAGTCAAACTACGTACCACTTACCTCCTGCCATGTATCGTCCTATGAGCAAGCCACGAAGGCCAATACAGAAACCGATTGTTATTGCTGACCACAAATTAAGAGATGCTACATGGCCTGATGAATATCAGGAGGGCATAAAAAATGCACTGGGCTACTCGGGCTCAACTATGAACTTGGTAGCCGATGACAACAAGGCACACAAAAACCGAGGCACACTAGGCTTGCAGGCAGAAGTCTACGAGGAAGTACCTGATTGTGGAAGCAGCTACAGTAGTTTTGCAAGCAGTGGCCGAGGGAGCATGGAACCTGCAAACCGGCGCTTGTCTTTAAGTCATTTGTCTACGAAGACCACCAGCTCACCTGAAACGGTAGAGGAGGACGGCCAGTCTAGCACAGTGGATATGCACGGTCACCATATGGAAAAGGGTCACAGGTAAGACCTAATAAATAATACGGCGGGGCGGGGGCTTGCTTGTGTAGCGTATCTTATGTAATTTATGCAAGGCTTTTCGTGTTAGCCTAATAATGTGAAAAGAATTCAGTACGGGCTCTACAGGCGTGCATAAGCGCATGGTGAGATTGAAAAGATTCTATGTTCTCTATCTCCGGCAGAAAGCCCTCCGTTGATGAGAACTACGAGTGGGATGAGGCTGATATCTGTTCACAGTCAGGAAACCGTGATGGTGAGGCATTTTTTTTGTGTGTTTGTAAAAAAAACAACAACAACAACAACAAAAAACTACTGTACAAAGGCTTGTCTGTTTCAAATGAATAATGATGAAGAAATGAAAGATGTATTGCACTCTTGACCTAAACAGGATCAGAGAGAGCGAGGGTAGGGAATTGTAAAAACTGCGATCATAGTTGAAATGTTGGAAATGGAAAAAAAATGCTCTTTGTTTGGAAGATGGGATTAAGTGGCAATTTTCCCCCAAAAAATCATTATGCCAGTATTTAACGCAAGCTTCAATAATGATAGGTCAGCAATAGATGTACAGCATCAAAATGTTTTATAGCACCATCAGTGAGTACAATTTATCTCATAATAGTAGTACTGCATATTAATGATAGTAATTTAGTGCGACATTTGTACATTTTCTATTAAGCTCAGCGCTGCAATCCGGCACCGGTTGCTAATCCAGTGATCTGGTGGTAGCTTTGTCCTTTTTCGAGATCCAAACTTGTATTGTAAAACAAGCCTTTCACAAAGCATTGAAACCGTTAAGTATCGTTTTAGCATTTTTAACAAAAGAAATACACCAAGCAAGAGCACACACGCACCACTTGTCACGTCTCCTCCTCAACCTTCAAGGCAAAGCCCGGGCTTTCCATTCATTACTTACATTTCAGTTCAGTCACTTGGTAACCAGGGCCAAGTAAGGTCAGGCTTGCGCTTGGGCACCACCGTCCTGCGCCCCAAAAACCGAGTCTATTGTGAAAAGGATTTGATAATAATAATAAGGTAACTTGGATATTTTTGATTAATATATGTAGTTATTCATAATTATGTACCTGTCACTGCAATACATGGAATGCCGATGCAATACGTGGCACATTTTTGTAATTTAAGGTTTCGGCTGTAAGTTCAGGAAGCTTCAATGGTGTCAATCTGGAAATAGTCAATACAGTAAACATTCTCTAGTACGGACTCATGTTTGCGCTGTCCTTATAACAGAATTTCTTTATTCGGGAAATGAGCAAGGTACATGTCCTTTATGAACCTGCAAGTATGTTGACAAAATGCATGTGTAACAACACAAGCAATGAAATATATATAAATATATTGTCCAAAAACTGTTTATATAACAAAAACAGCAGTACAGTATACAGTACAGGTGTAGAGTATTAAAAAAAACACAACACAGTACAGTACGTACAGTATTTTATTGTTGATTTTTTTCCGTCTTGGGAAAAAAAATGAGTCTATTTTGGGTTGTTCTTCGTTTCGATGCCATGATCTGCAGGACGTAAGTGAATAAAGTTAAAATCTTTCGCAATTATAGTAAAATGCACGGCAATAAAAAGTCACTTACACGTCGTTTCGGATCCGATGATAGAAAACGGCGAAGCGAACACGTTTCTTCCGTCGTGTCTCCCGTTGTGTTGAGTGGGCGCTGCTTTTTAAGCTAGTGCCGCGATCTACAGGACGTAAGTAAATAAAGTTAAAATCGTTTACAATTACAGTAAAATGCACGCCAAAAAAAAGTCACTTAAACGTCGTCGTTTCGAATCCGATGATAGAAAACAGCGAAGTGAACATGCGTCTTCCGTCGTGTCTTCCGTTGCATCGGGTGGGCGCTGCGTTTATTTAAGCTCCCGCGGCCTTCCATCTCCATCCGGGTTACGGATAGTGGAATTTCCGCTTAAGTTAAGTTCCGGTAAAATGTAATATAGTAGTCAAAATGTTAATGCATAGGTTTTTATTCCGGATGAAGGAAATTCCTTTTCCTAGAATTCCGGAGATGGGAATATTTACTCGACTACCGTAAATCAGTTGTGCTTTTAGCAAGGTGACATGAGTGCTTGCAATCGAATTAAGAGCCAAGCGTTCACTCTTTTGATCATCTGATTTAAAAATGCAAGCCGAGCCTTTACGCTGTAAAAGATTTCCATCAGTGGGATTTCTGGATGAAATCCAGTTAAAGATGTTCCATTCTTTTTTTTTTTAAATGTGATGAAGTGAAAGATAATATCTCAAGTGTCTTGTTCCCCACAGGCCTTCTTCCTTCATTGAACCGACGGAACGTAGCAGCACTTTGTAGCCCTCCCAGCATGGAGTTTTCAACTAAGCCCCCGACGAACTTCAATGGGAGCTCTTCCCTTCAGGGGCATCAAAGCAGCCGCTGTGCATTGCCTCAACCTGACACCGTGCTTTTCTGACAATGTCACCGTATGTCATTCAATTATTGATCGCACCAGGCGACAAGAACGTAAGCACCTGATTCAGCTGCTCTTTCTTTCCTTCAACATTGTTTTTGTTTTTTGGGACCGAGTTGTTTGTTTTGCATTTGTCACCTCTGCCAGTCGAGATATTTCTAGTCGATTTAGTGTACTGGCTGATGCATCACATCCTCTGTCTACTTTGACAAAAAGTCTTGTCACGGTGGCAAGATGCGGGTGAAAAAGATGATATCAATCTCCATCTTGTGTTTCTGGCTGTGCCGTCGCGTGTACTTTCATCGTGGATTCATACACTCCATCGTCTAAAGCAGGGGTGTCAAACTCATTTCACATTGTGGGCCACATACGGACTCGGTAGATGTCAAGTGGGCCGAACCATTAACATGATACCATGCTGTGTTATGAGTCACCAAAATATCATCTTTTTCCTTTGTTTTGGTCTCGAGAAGCATTGATGGGCGCTTTCATACCATTTGCTGCATTGGGTCTATCTCGGTGACAGACTGAGACTGCTGTTTTTTCCCCTGATCAAAACAATGGTTGTCTTCTACTGTGATCAAAACAGTGTGCCCCTAGCGGATAATCCACGAATTGCATTTTATTTAAAATATTCATTCTGTGTCTTTAATGCATTTTTTTCACTTTTAAATGATCCCGCGGGCCGGATCGAACCTCCTTGGGGGCCGGTTCCGACCCGCGGGCCGTATGTTTGACACCTCTGGTCTTAAGGCATTCCATTCCAATTGCTTCCTTCCATGTGGCACAATTCTAATATGGGTTAATACGCGTGAAAATGGATATCCTCAGATAAGATTCAGGTCTCTTCCAGAGGTGAATGCGAATCAGTCATGAATCAATGCCAATTGGAGGGCACCGTCTCGGCATAATGAAACAGACCCGTGCGTGACTACCCAAAGAAATACATCAAGAAAACAATTGCTGACGCAGTCGGTGGGAGTATTAGAGATGCATTTAACCACCACAATCCCTTGTGAGCCCAGTTCTGCTAGACAGAATATGTCATTTAAGATTTGCATGATTTCTTCTTCCGTCTGTGTCGCGAGCGGATGTCGACTGACATGCAGTCGTTGACCTGCGTTTTGGATATTGAGCACATGCGAGGTTTTTCAGAGGTTCATTAAATGTTAACACAACGATATTGATGTGGGCCATTTGAAAGTCGATGAAAAGGGAAAAGAAACGGGTGTGGGCGTTAAATCATAATTGCTCACTCAGACCATCAGTGTAAATCCAGCATAAAGATCTCCCAATACCGATGTCACGTCCTCTCATAAAAGATTAACTATGTACTATAAATTTGGCAATACAGCAGAGAGTAAAATGTCTATCTTGCTCTTAAAGTGCAGCGAATTGTCCATCAAGCTGCTTTGAATGTTGTTGCCGAAGAGAATTTCTTTGTTCTTCAATGCAAGACCACTTGTGCACTTATCTTCACTTATTGGAAGGAATGAAGTGCTCAGTTTAGGATTGCTCTTCATAAAGACAAGAAGAGAAAGCTATTATGGGAGACTGTGTTGTATCATAAAGAAAGCACATTCTTTAAATATTACTGACAGCAATAATTGGTTCACAGAAATGATTATTCATCAAGTTTTCCCATCAATACGTCTTGCATCAATGTGAAGTCATCTTCGGGACAAACTTTACTTTTCATTTCAAGATGAAATGACAGATTTTGTCGTTGCCCAGCCGATCGATTTATTCGTCGCGAAATGCATATGGTGAATGTGCATGTTGTAGTTATAAACTGAAAACAAACTACAACCAGAGCAAAAATGCTCCTCTTAGTCTTTGTCGATGCCTTTGTTTAATACATGAGCTTTTGGGATTTATTTTAAACGTCTTTATTTCGGATTACTGCACGGCCTTTTGCCGCAAGACGCAAGGTCAAAACAGCCACTTGGGAGTTGTGGTCCTTTAACTATTACGTCGCCGAGAAGTGACTTCATCCCGCCGCAGCCAACTAACAATATCTGTACGTTTGTTTGTGTGTGCGTGTGCGTGCGCGCGTGTGCGCATGCGCAGTGGTTGGCATCCTGCTCCCCGGTCATGAAATGAGTCAACCAAATAATTCAAGCCACAATGGCATACCGTCATGGTGGATCTGTTTGTGACCAACAGGTGGTACTGTAGAGCTCCTCCCACAGCGGTACACCTGTTGGTCATGATGTCATTCGTAGTTTTCTCAGGGTCGGGTCATTGTTTGGGTTTGTGTTTTTGCTTCTGCCATGGGTTTGTGTTTGTTGCTTTGGGTTTCAGGGCTTTGTTTTGGATTTCGCTTTTTCACTGTTTTATTAATGCTTTTTTATTTTTTATTTTTTTAAGTCCACCCAGCTTCTCCCTCCCGCCTACTTTTTGGAGGGTCCTCCAGCACCCCGTTCGTGTCAATACTGTTGAAGAAAGTCCTCGGGTATCCTTCCTATAATTGAAATTCACATCGGATGCGTTCACTGCAAATCAATGTTTCCCTCCTGTGGAGTATTTTCATTTTCTGCTGCTCACATATTACAAGCCTATAAAAGAGAAAACCACATGTGGTACTCGGGGATTTGTAGTCAGCACTACTTTAGTTTCTAATCCAAACACTGTGTCCAAACCACAAAACAAAGAATAATGTGTGTGTCTCCCCGCTGAATACCATCACAACATTTTCTTATATTTTTCTTTTAGTCGTCTATACATAAAATCGCACAATATTTCCATTGACGTGGAAATAAAGTCATTAATATACAATCTGTATTACTTTATGGTATACAACTTGATTGACAATCATTTTTTTGTGCATGCGTATGTTTGAAAAAACAAAGGCTTTTGAATGAAATTTATTGGAACATTATTTACACGACACCAACCTAAAATGCTATAGGTTGAAGCTTTCTTTTTTTCCACACAATGAGTTAAAAAGGATGAAATACTCACATCAACACGATGTCATTTCACTCTTCACCAAACCCTCAGTCGATATCACACTACATACAATCACGGAAAGATTAAAACAGGACTAAACACTCAGAGCATGCACAAACCTGACAGCCACTGACGTTACAACATCCGTACAATTCGTTGCCAAATCCACCTTTCAATTCAGCACAACAACCTACAAACAAAAAGAAGGCTTCGCAATGTGAGATCCACTGTCTGCAATTATGAGCAGTTTTTTTTCATGGAGGATTGGAAACCAAAGCTATTCAAATGGCTCCACCGCAACACAAAATGCCACACTCTGGAAACGATACCTAGAATGACATATTGGAAATAACAAAGACGGGACACACACAAGAACTCACAGATCACCTATTCACCATAGAGAGTACCAGAAACATCCAATTCACACACGAAGAAGAAACACACCGGATCGTATCTTTTATGGACCTAAACATTCACCGTAATGAAGACAGCAGCATATAAAAAAAAATCACAAAATAGAGGAAACCCACACATATTGACCAGAGGAGTCTAGACGTCAAAACATCCCACAGCACACAAATTCTTCGTAGTCAGAACACAATACAATTGGACTAACATGATAACAGACAACCAGGACAGACAGGAGGAAGATAAATCACATATAACACGCTCATACACTCCCGCCAATTACCCAAATGGGCCATCAGCAAAGGAAAACTGCACGCCAGAAAAAAACACCATAAAAAAAGCAAGGAAACCAAAATAATAAATTAACAGTGGAAACAAGGACTCAAAAACACTTCTATATGTCAGAGCGAGGAATCACATCATCCATTCAATGCATCCTGAGGAAACATCAAATCCATACTAACACCGGACAAGAAATGAAATGCAATCTATGAAATCCCATGCAAGTCGTGCAATAAAACTTAGCGTATTTTGCTCACGATAAGGCGCACCTAAAAGCATTCAATTTTCTCAAAAGCCGACAGTGTGCCTTATAATCCAATGCGCCTTATGTACGGATAAATATTCTGATTTCTTGGACGTAGTATTTTAAAAGTTCTGTAAAGCACGGTTGTGAAAGCTCTATATTAATAAAGCTGTATTGTATTTTATTCCTTGAGTGTAGCTCCAGGTAGTGCAGGGGTCCCCAACCTTTTTTGCCCCACGGACCGGT
This sequence comes from Hippocampus guttulatus, assembly GCF_054856545.1. Classification (NCBI taxonomy): domain Eukaryota; kingdom Metazoa; phylum Chordata; class Actinopteri; order Syngnathiformes; family Syngnathidae; genus Hippocampus; species Hippocampus guttulatus. Next base: position 11,601,434 of record NC_141277.1, on the reverse strand, counting down.
TTATGTCAGACAATATTTTCAGGGACCAGCATTTGTGTGGCGGATAAATAAAAAAAATATATGGTATGAGCTGCATGCAAACCGAGGTGAAAGATAATAATAAACACGAGGAGCGTCTAATCTGATCGCTATGGTAATGTTTAATCAAAATACGATACAATGCAAATTCATCAGTGCATGAAAATGACCACTCACCACAATGCTACATCAGTGCGAGCCCCGAGCTTGATTTTCTGCAACCAGGCGGTCCCATCTCAGTGTAATAGGAGAAAATGACACCTGAAGTGTGTGGTTTATGGCCAGTCTACTTCGTAATTTTGTTTTAGTCGCCGTTGCTGCAGAAACCCCCCGCTTCACACAGGTAGGGTGTTGGAAATAGCAACAGTACTATTGTGGCGATCTCAGATTATTCAACCATAACTTTAATCCAGAACACCGGCAGAGTTGTTGTCTCGAACATACTTTTAAGGCCGCCGTCATTTGCGATCTCTAGCAGGTTTTTTTTTTACTCATTTTGTGAGCTCCTGCGTTTTGTTTTGAAGTAATCGGTCACGTGACGTGTGGCTTGACGTGCGTCAAGAGTGATACAGACAGATGTAATGGAGAATCGGGTAATTTTTCAAAATAAAACATCTTTCGTATTCCGAAATCAATAAAACGGAATTATTGTAAGTTCTTTCTGTGCGGCCCGGTACCAAATGACCCGCGGACCGGTACCGGCGGTTGGGGACCTCTGATAGTGGCTTCATAGAATAGAAGCCATTATTGTGGCTTCTATTCTATGCAATAATGCGGTGTGCCCTATATATGAAAACAAAAATAGGACATTCATTGAAGGTGCGCCTTATACTCCGAAGCGCCTTACGGTGCAGAAAATACGGTATACTGGAGAAATTGAAATTTGCACCTGCAAAAAATCAAAACAACAACAGGATATTATACTGGAACATAAAAACAAAAAGCAGAACAAGACAACAAGAAATCAGCCATGTCCGAACACTGCCGAAGAAACAATCACATCATGGACTGGGAGAAGGTGAAAGTCCTCACATCAGAAAACAATGAATTCAAAAGATGGATAAAGGAGGCAATTGTCATTAGGAGCTGTGGCAATGGCACCATCAACAGGGACGAGGGGGTTTACGTGCTCCACACACCTGGGTCACATTGCTTCAGCGGCAGCAGGGGGTTGGAACGCAGCTTTGGGGAGCCTTATTTTGAAGGTTTCCTGACTCGGTCAGCTGTTTACAAGACACGTCACCAGGAAATATTGACAGCTCCAATGGAGGTTGAAGGACAGCCAGGTAAGAGTTTTTCTCTTCACCAAAGATTTTTTTTCTCTTCAAATAAATACATTAAAAAATAAATAAAAATTTTAAAAAAGAAACCTTAAACCTAATTTAATAAGCATACGTAGACAAGATGAACATTGCGCTAACCTATTTTTTTTCCTGCATTCTAAAACTGTTAGTCACCAATATTAAAAAATGCTGCACAGAAAGTAAAATGAGTCGGACTCGGTCTCAGTAACGATGCAGTAAATGCATTTTTCAAAAAGCGCTACCTTGAGATCCGTTTTTCATTGGCAACACTGTACGCCGCTGTAATTTTTGTACTGCACTCTCTTTACTACTCAGCACTAATATGTCCAAACTGAATACTTAAAGGCAAAGTCAACTCCCAAATTTTCTGAACAGTACCATGTTCTCCACTGGTCTGAATATGGCATTCTGATTCGTTTGTGGAATATGAGTTGAGCTGTAAAATCAAATCAGTTTTAGTCGTCTCGAGGGGCGTGGGGTGGCCATTTTGCCACTTTCTGTCGATTGGAAACGACCTGACAGTTAACGACCGTACAGGTAAGGACCAATCATGGCTCACCTGTTTTCTGAAGCTGTGCGTGGTTGTTACCTGAGCCCTGAGCAAGTGTGATGTCATTTTCAGTCGACAGCGAGTGACAAAATGGCCGCCCCTTGAGATGAACAAAAACAGGTGCATTTTACTGCTCATATTCCACAAACGCAACATTATTCGAAATGCAAAGTAATATATAGACAATGCAAAGACATTTTGGGAGTAGATATCCTCTTGAAGGACTTAACGTCTTTCTTACGACAATCTTGCTCCCATATCCATTGCAACTTATAATGGTGAAATACAGCTCAAGTCGACTCTTGACAGCAAGTGGGCAGATGATTTCATTGACTGATAAAATACTCGTCATAGACTTGAACAAGCGCCCAGCCATACTAATGGTATTAGAACTGCAGCACAAGGCATGCGCGGTCTCAAGAAAATGATGTGAGCTAATGTCACAGTCATCTGTTTTAATTCTCCGCAATTCACTTTATTTAACCTTTTGGAGCACATGAGCAACGGTTGAGTGGGACAAGCATATTTCTTCTGTCTGGCTTGAGAGTCTATTGTTGTCCTGTGCTGAGAGATCACTGACGGAGTGCAGACCATACAGCTCGTTTCCTGGAAGTGTTTTTGCTACCTCTAAGTGGCAAACAGGTCGCGCAAATTGACAGGCAAGGTTGTTGGGGTTTTTTTTGTTTGTTTTTTGTTTTTTTGGTAGTGCAACTACAATGTAAGTTGTCTATCATTACATTTTTTTTCTGCTAAGACTTTCTTTTCAAACGTACAGTATGTACAGCTGGCAGTGTGCATGACACGTGACTGTTTTTTTTTTTTAAACAAGGAACACGGCTGTCGTGCAAACTGTAAAACTCGCTGCAGTATACTAAACAAATATATCCTAGCTGTAAACATTGTCTTTATGCCATTTGTGCCATGCTCTATTTTGCAATAAGTTGTTGTTAGGGGTTAAATAAATAGGTGTTGTTTCTACTATCTAAACTTTTTGGAAAATATTCCACTCAATTCTGAAGAGACCAAGCTATAAAATTGCAGTTTTTCCTCAAATACTGCATCCGCTCTAATCAAGCACTGTTTCTTGTGTTGTTCCCTCGACGCCACCTTTACAGGAGCTAAGTGTGACAACCACCTCATCGAGCCGATTCACCACAATCAGACTTTACTGTGGAGCGCAGAAGAACTTCATTTCCAAGTAAAACAGCAGCAGCCACTGTTGAAACAGTCGTTTAAATGAAAATAAAGTGTGGAGTCTCGCCAGCATCCACCTTGATGTTGTGCTCCCCGCGTAATACTGAAGATGAGTTGACGTTAATTGGAAAAAGGAAAATAGCTGCAGATTTTCCTTCCACTTTCCCTCCAAGTGTGTCCGTGAAGACGCATTATAAATCACTCAAATGTAAAATGGTCCTTGGGCCGTTAAGTCAACATCAGCATTTCAAAACTGTATTTCTATCTTCAGTGGTTATCAGAAATCTTTCAAATTTCGACAAAGTGTTTGTCTGTAACTTCAAAGAAACATCCCTGATTGCGGCAAAAACAGCAAGTGACAGTTTAAAAGCCTGCATCAGACAGCCCACCCAGCCGCACACCCCTCTTGGCTTTCCTCATGGACAAGGACGCTGCCAAGCTGGCACTTAACTGCTCATTGAAATAGGAACAAAAACCATTTGGCCTCACATCAGGATTATTCATTTGGTGCATTGCTACAAGGTTAAAATCAGGTTGCAGTAATAAAAGTGGGAACCAGACTCATTAAATGCTATTGTGTAAATGACCTTGAGATATGACCAATTACGATGTAATTAAGAGAATCTGAGTTGGGGTGGGATTAATTATTGCCTTTTCACATCCTTGCACCTTACTTTGTACATCAGACCGAATCATTTCTGTATTGGATGTAGAACAAGGGAGAAGTGTAAATCAGTGAACACGTTGCTTGGATGTGGAGCCCAACTTTTGAATCCATCAATCCGATTTCTAATTCGCTTATCTTCACAAGCGTCGCGGGCATGCTGGAGCCCATCCCAGCTGTCTTCGGGCGGTAGGCGGAGTACACCTTGAACTGGTTGCCAGCCAATCGCAGGGCACACATAGACAAACAGCCATTCACGCTCACAATCACACCTCGGGACAACCTAGGGCAGGGGGCGGGAACCTTTTTGACTAAGAGAGCCATAAAAGCAAAATATTTGGAAATGTATTTCAGTGAGAGCCATCTATCTATCTATCTATCTATCTATCTATCTATCAGAGGCGATTGCTCTAAGACTGCAAGGGAAGCTCAGCTTCCCCTAAAATATCAAAAAATTTGTGATCAAATATAGGTGTGCACATACAATTGTGTGTACATTTCATTGACTAAATATGCGCTACAACGCGCTCAACTTTTTTCCAAATCAGCTTCTTATTACTGGTTACGACACGGCTCGCTACTCATTCATTCCCGCAGCTTTACTGTGCTTTAAGCTGTGTGGACGCGGAGCGTCTACAGCGCGGACGCTGGGCGTCTAGAGCATAGGTGGCAAACTCAGATCCTGGAGGGCCGCTGCCCTGCATGTTTTCCAAGTCTCCCTGTTGCAACACACCTGATTCAAATGAACAGGTTCAATGTCAGGCTTGCGCAGAGCTTGCTGATGATCTGTTCATTTGAATCAGGTGGGTTGCAACAGGGAGACTTGGAACACATGCAGGGCAGCGGCCCTCCAGGACCTGAGTTTGACACCTATGGTCTAGAGAGTTCAGTGTAGGTTGTCCCAATGCATTGAAACGAGACGAGTTATTGGATGATTGCTGGTTTTGTCCCGCCCATCGGACGCTTAGCGTCTCTGGGAGTCTATGGACAATGGGTGTGTTTCGGCTGACCCTGACGCTGAGCTTTTCTGCATGATGATTGGATGATCTGTCTGAGGCTGAATTTTTTTTTGACTGACAGCAAAATGAGCCAATCACTGATCATTTGGTGCAGGCATCCGCGGGAGCATCTTTCAATTCTCATTCTGTTCTAAGTTGAACTGGAGACTTCTTCTAATCATCTTAGCGACACTCCCCTTGTTGAAAATGACTAGCGACGAATTCATCTTTTATTTCTGGTGGGTTTTATTGTCGTTGTAGGACACTAGTTAAGTCCCTGGAAAAACGGCGTGTTAGTATAACAGCATCACAGATAATTTTCTTGAAAAGGAACGGAGAGTAAAATTATAAGTATAAATAAACGGACACATTTTATGATGTCGGCCAAAATTGAGCTTCCCCTCCTTGACAGACCAGCATCCGCCACTGCTATCTATCTATCTCTCTCTCTCTCTCTCTCTCTCTCTCTATATATATATATATATATATATATATATATATATATATACAGTGGTTAGCACGTCGACTTCACAGTACAGAGGTACCGGGTTCAGCTCCGGCCTCCCTGTGTGGAGTTTGCATGTTCTCCCCGGGGCTGCGTGGGTTTTCTCCGGGTACTCCGGTTTCCTCCCACGTTCCAAAAACATGCATGGCAGGCTGATTGAACATGCTAAATTGTCCCTAGGTGTGACTGTCAGTGTGCATGGTTGTTCATCTCTGTGTGCCTTGCAATTGGCTGGCAACCAGTGCAGGATGTCCCCCGCCTACTGCTCGAAGACGGCTGAGATAGGCTCCCGAAAGGAGCACTGCGCTTTTCTGGACTGAGATGTCCGATGTTGCTCCCGGGATCTGTTGCAACCACTCATCTAATTTGGGGGTCACTGCCCCTCGTGCTCCGATCACCACAGGCACTGCTGTCACCTTTACATTCCAGGCTCTCTCCAGCTCCTCTCTGAGCCCTTGGTATTTCTCGAGTTTCTCGTGTTCCTTCTTTCTGATGTTTCCATCACTTGGGGCCGCTACATCCATTACAACGGCTTTCCTCTGCCTTTTATCTATGATCACGATATCTGGTTGGTTCGCCATTACCATCTTGTCACTGTCATGTTCCGTATTCGGCAGCAGGTGGCACGCGTTCACTTCTGCCGCCTGCAAACCTGCTGCCTATTTGTCAGTGATTGCACCTGCTATTTCTAGGCGCTCCGGCGGTCGACCCATTGCCGGAGTATTGCATGCCGTGCCACTGCTATTGCCTATGATTACACATATTGTTCGACACCATTCGCGGTTGGTTATATTATCGTCGTCCCAAGGGAATCATTATCTTAGCGTACGTGAATTAGTACTCGTTTAACATATTTACCTTGCCGTTGTTTTGCAAGCGTTTTCTGTTGTCGCGTTCCTTATTTCCTGGCTATCGTTCTGTGACCAGCGTTTTCTGTTGTTTATTAGGCGGGATTTTTGTTTATAATAAATATTATTGTTTTACAAAGTCCTTGTCGGTGTCTGCTACTTCGGGGATCCGCTTATTTTCGCTTTCTCTGTTACGTATGTATGTGGAAGTCTCACAGGATCTTCGCTCGGTCATTTTCCACCACCTTTGGAGGGGTTACTATTTTGACCTTGGGGTTTCCAGTCCATACTCCACACAGATGTTTCGGTAGACTATGCCAGCCACCTGGTTATGGCATTCCATGTAGGCTTTCCCTTCCAGCATCTGACACCCTGCAGTTATGTGTTGGAACCATTCACACTAATGGTGAGTATTATCACAAATCTATTTTAAAGAATACATTCAGAGGCTAATTATACTGACATTTTGTTGAAATCACTTTTAAAATAGTTGACATATATAACAGCAAAACCATCGGAATGAAAGTCAGCTTGCTGGGTCCATACGCGAAGTTGCTGCTGGCTAGCTTGCACTGTGCTCGGTAGCTTGCACGCTTCCTTTCTGCTGTCTCTCTCTGAGTATTTTGATGCGAACGTAGCATCGGGTGAGTCAAAGTGCCGCTTTTCATCGATGGTATTTTGTCATTGCAAATTAGACACACCGCAGAACCTGTTCTCTCCACAAAGGCGAATCCTTCAGTCCATTCGTCCTAAAGTGTACCATACTCGTCCTCTTTTTTTCTTTTAGCCATCTTATTCGTCGAAGTATTAGCTTCGACCTAATGACTGAGAGGGCTGATTCAAAAGGGGGCGTTTGCCTGTTTCCACGGCAACGGCAACATAGACCAGTATCATCCAATCAAAATTGCTCCTGGAGCCAACTGCAACCCGAACAGGAAATGAGCAGTGAAAAATCAATCGATGGATGTATTAAACAAGCGAAAATATTTTGTTTTTTTATCTGCGAGCCAGATGCAATCATCACAAGAGTCATATATGGCTCGCGAGCCATAAGTTCCCGACCCCTGATCTAGGGTGTTCAATTAATGCATGTTTTTGGAATGTGGAAGGAAATCGGAGTACCCACGCACATGCAAACTCCACACAGGAAGGCTGGGAGCGGAACCCTGCACCTCTGTACTGTGGGGGGTGACGCGCTAACCAGTCGACCACCATACTGCCGCTTTTATTTCAATTCATTCAATCCAATATTGCATCATCAGTTAGGTATGAGCAAATTGAGAGCCAATTTGCTACCAGGACTCCACGGGTCGTGTGAATGGACATGCAGACTCAAAACAAACCTGCCTGGGGAAATCTTGATAAATCGATGTTGGTGCACATTATGTGAGCCACAAGTTGCCAGGTGGTCACAATATTCATTCAAGTCATTCATCACCTGTCTTTTACATCATCTAATAATTGTAAAATGTAGGTTGTGTTTACACTTGTTTGGTAGTCCGGAGGGAGCGAGAGATCGACAGGCGGATCGGTGCAGCGTCTGCTGTGATGCGGACGTTGTATCGGTCTGTCGTGGTGAAGAAGGAGCTGAGCCAAAGGGCGAAGCTCTCAATTTACCGGTCGATCTACGTTCCAACCCTCATCTATGGTCACGAGCTATGGGTCGTGACCGAAAGAACGAGATCCCGGATACAAGCGGCCGAAATGATTTTTCTCCGCAGGGTGTCCGGGCTCTCCCTTAGAGATAAGGTGAGAAGCTCGGTCATCCGGGAGGGGCTCAGAGTCGAGCCGCTTCTCCTCCACATCGAGAGGAGCCAGATGAGGTGGCTCGGGCATCTGATTCGGATGCCTCCTGAACGCCTCCCTGGTGAGGTGTTCCGGGCATGTCCCACCGGGAGGAGACCCCGAGGAAGACCCAGGACACGCTGGAGTGACTATGTCACCCAGCTGGCCTGGGAACGCCTCGGGATCCCCCGGGGAGAGCTGGAAGAAGTAGCTAGGGAGAGGGAAGTCTGGGCTTCCCTGCTAAAGCTGTTGCCCCCGCGACCCGGCCCCGGATAAGCGGTAGAAGATGGATGGATGGATGGATGGTAGTCCGGACAGCGGCAAATTTTTTTGTTGTCGTGCGTTGATGTCTGGTCAAGTCTTAAGGAGATCAATCAGCTGTACATGCATGCAGGAAGCCGAGACTACACACTGCAGTATGACCCACAGATGATTAATATTCATATTTAAAGAAATGATCTTTAACTATATCGGGTCAGTTAATAAATATTTATGAAGCCCAGTTGGATAACAGCAGGTATTTCAATTTTGGAAATGTTGAAGGAAACAATTTCATATTAACTGTCGTGCTATTGGAAAAAGAACACTACACCCTTAAAAAAGTAAATCAGGACCCACATGATACACCCTTTGGAGTGTTCCTATTTGGAAGTTCCACTTTCCAGTTGCTAGTACATGGCCATTCTCATCAGCAGCCATTAAAGCACAATAGAGAGCCAAACGCTTTCAGGCTGAAAAATATGTCTGTAAAAACCTTTTCGTTGTTGTTGTTGGTTGCATTGTGTTGTGTATGACTCACATTCAACATTTTCTGCAGCTCTACAGGGAACATTTTAAAAGCGCTGCTTTCCAGCCAACTCAAGCACTTTGGCAACAGTGAGCCTGTCATTTTTTTATTTATTTAAAGAACTTGGCTCAAATGAGATACTGCATTCAAATGGTATGTGTGCTCGGTGTCATGCTTCCACTTAAATTCTCTTTTTCTGTTTTATGCAACAATGTGTCCGCTGTTTGACAAAACGCCCCGGAGAACAGAAATAACGCTGACACTTAAGAGTGTTTTACGTGAAGAATATCATTTCACAATGTATTGTTAATGTGGCGTGGTAGTCATTCTCTGTTGGCCATTCATCTGCGAATCATCGTCTGCGTGTTCTATCATTCCCACATTCGTACATTTGCTTACCCAATCTCATTGAGTATGTTTCCTAACCAGTTAGGCACAGTTATGTGACAACACATACAATACAAACAGAAAATCATGGGGGCTAAATCCCCCCCCCCCCTTTTTTTTACACCAATGCATAATCTATAGGGAGCGTATTTAGGAAAGCGAGAGGTTTGGCACAAAGAAGGAAATGGTTGGCCAATGAATGCAGTATGTCATTCTATTCCTTGAATAGCCTTCAGTAACATTCCCCCTGTTTTCAGACTGGATCTACATCTGTCGTGCGTTTCTTTTCCACAAAACATCCACTGAAAGATCCGATGCAAGTAATCACATCTGTTACCCGACTAAAATGGGTATTTCCAAATCTGACGTTGTTGATTAGACTCTGATCACTGTATGCCGATGGCTGGATATCAAAATTGTCACGATTCGGTTTAGGGACCAACAGGGGGCACTGTAGGGCTCCCCCGGCAGCTGCACACCTGTTGGTCATTTGGTAATTAGTTGTATAAAAGGACTCCTGCCCGAACACTCGGTGTCGGGTCATTGTTTGCTTTTTGCTCTTGGCTTCTGTTATGTTTAGTTCATTGTTATGTTTTAGCTTTAGTCATGGGTTTTTGTTTGATACTTTGGACTTTGTTTGTTTTGGATGTAGTTTTCTTTGTTTTAAATACAATTCTTCAAATACACCCTGCTCCTCCCTCCTGCCTGCTTTTTGGGGTCCACCACCACCTGCAACGTGACAAAAATGAAGCGGGGGGTATGAGTGGTTTTGTTTGGCGGCAGCTGTGGCCACGTGGTTAAGATGGCCGCCTGCCGCTGTGGGGATCCCGCTTCAAGTCAGCAATCAGCAGAAGAACGCGCTGACAGAGGGGAGGACACCAGATTGGGCGAATTAGGGAGGATGCGGTAAAAGCCTCATCTCATCCACTCACAACATGCCCCTAGACTCACGGCTGCCGTGTCTCCGAGCTCGACGCGGAAGCTGGGGAACTGCTCCAGCGTGTGTGTTTGCTGCAATGGTAGGATGCGGCAACCTCTCTGAAAACCACATTCCATTCCTGGAGTATACGCTTGTGTTTTTAGGAATTGCCCAAGGTGAAAGTCGAGAGTGTATAGATATTCCGCTGCCGGCAAAACACAACGATCAGATAGACATAGACCCGATTTGTTGTAGATCAGAAGCTATTCTTAGAGCACCCAAGGCACTGTCTGCCTCACGCGACGTTATTATTAGAAAAATCTCTCGTGTCCCTCTATTCACTTCTAAAATGTGATTGCATGTTTTGAAAGAGCTGTGCTCTATCAAGACATATTTTTTTGCTGATAAAGGCGTGTCTATATATTCTGTACACATTCACCTTTTGTTATTGTACAGTACCACGAGAATATACGGCGTTCCCAAGGGATGAAGCATTTCTAGATTGAACCCACCAAGTCTTGGGTTAGGGGACTCAGGGGACAACGTGTTCATTTCCCTTGACATATTGGGAGTTGTTTAAGTGCAGAGTGGGATGTTAGGGTAAAAATTTGATGACATATACTTCAGTATGCAACTTTTGACATCAGAGCCAATCCTTTTCTGTCCAAGGAGGGCTTGGGAGGTGAGGGGTGGGGGGTGGGCAGGGGTGTTGAATTCCAATATTATCACCATATTGATTTCTTGGATACTACTCCAGTTTGATGAACTTGATATCAGTAACTCAATCAAAACCGCTGACAGATTAAAAAGCAAACGCATGCCAAATAACAAGATTCCCAACAGGCGAATGATTACCGGTACATGAAACAAACAAGCTGCTGCAACAAATTAAAAATCTGGTATGCAAAAATAACTCATTAACCATTCACGAAACCAGCGAATTCCAACCTGTAATATTTGTCGCATTGGTTACAAACCAATTACAGAGCACATATAAACCAACAATTATCAACTTCACACTCACGCCTGTAGGCAAGTCAGTCTCTTTTGAATTTGCAAACACAACACAGGAAGGCATGAGCCAAAAATTCAAACCCAGAACTTAACTCAATTGTTAGGCTCTCGGGCTAAGCGCCAAGTCACTGTGCTGCCTCGATGTGGAAATAATCCTACCAGTCTCTTTTACATATCAGAAGTCGTACTCCAGAAGCAGCCAACACAAGACGGTGTGTTTGTGAGCACGAATGGTTGTTCATCTCCTGTGTGCCCTGCGATTGGCTGGCAACCAGTTCAGGGTGTTCCTGCCTGAAGACAGTTAGGGTGGGCTCCAGCATGCCCTGTGACCCTTGTGAGAATAAGCGGATCAGAAAATGGTTGGATGGATGGATGTATATGTTGACTCGAGATTGCATAGCAAAAATACGTTGAAACCTTCCTGGGGATGAAGCGGTTCAGATAATGGATAGTTGGGCTTTTTTTTTTCCCCCCACTCATGCATCAAATATGCCTTTGTGACACTGTGGCGAAAACACTTCACAGTCACAGACTGGCCTTGAATTCACTCTCTTTGGAAGGAATAAAATGGTGAATGGCAGCAACTGACAAGGCAAGCATTTGCTCCGACTTTGCCCTCACACTGTGACGTCTGCTTTTTTAATGAAAAATCATTGATCTGGACTTCTGACCTGAAACACATCCATTGTTAATGCACACAAGGCTTGAATGGCACAGTGTGCAAGCCTCCATTGGAAATGCTAATATTTGTCTTCATTCGCCTGAGGCTTGGTCTAACAAACATATGAGAAGTTATCAATTATAATTGCCCATACCTCCCATATTAAAAAAATAAATACAAATAACAGACTGTTTCTTTTTGTCCATTCACTTTCCACTTTCTGATCCACTTTATCCTCACAAGGGTCGCGGAGCCTATCCCAGCTGTCTTTGGGGAGTAGGCGGGGGACACCCTGAACCGGTTGCCAGCCAATCGCAGGGCACACAGAGACGAACAACCATCCGCGCTCACACTCACACCTAGGGACAATTTTGAGTGTTCAATCAGCCTGCCATGCATGCTTTTGGAATGTGGGAGGAAACCAGAGTACCCGGAGAAAACCCACGCAGGCACTGGGAGAACATGCAAACTCCACACAGGGAGGCCAGAGCTGGGATCCAACCCGCGACCTCTGCACTGTGAGGTCGACGCGCTAACCACTGGACACTAGGCTGCCCTTTTTGTCCATTTATTTGAATAAAATGCATAGAAAAGCATTTAATGCAGTCAAGCAAGCATCGTGGCCATTGGCTAATAAGGAGGCATTACAAGGGGTCATAAAGCAATATGGCTCAAAAATGTTACGGTAGGTAATCAACTACCGATATTTCGAGTGGAAACACCCCCTCATCCACATAGAGCCACCCTTGTTCCGTTCGCACACACCCACATTCTCCCCTCCATACTTCTGACACGCCCACAAACCAGCAAAGAGGCATGACTCATTCAAGCTCCTCCTGTCGTGGCGTGAGGGGGGTGTCGAGGAGGAAGGAGGAACGTGCGCTCAGCCAGGAAAGCACGCAGCTGCGGGCCTTCTCTGACTTGCGCGCACGGGAGAATATGGCCTCCATTACATGTGTCAGAAACCGCCTCTGGTGCCACCTCTCTTTGTGCACATCTTGTTGCAGCACTGCTTTGTAATCAACCTGTCAGCAGATGAAATCTTTTAAGAAGTGACATTTAGATGATGGATTTGTCTGAGAAGCTCACTGAACCCCTTTTACTTTTTCTGTAGTTGGATCGGTGAGTTGAAGTTGAGTCAAGAAAGAATCTATGTTCTTGCAAGACCTTTATAATACCGGCACTGTGTTTGTTGAAACTGAAGAAGAAAAAAGTGGCTTCCAGCACAATCCATAAGGAAGATCCAGAAATTAAAATGAGGGAAATTATACCCTTTGGTGATAGCGATTTCATAAATGCCGACATAAAAGTTGGGTTGTTTCCCGCCACGTCCCATGGGAAGATTGGATTTACAAAGTAATTAGTCGAGTCGAGTTTTGCCTCCGATGTACCCTCAGCCCACCCTGCTCACGTCTGCAAACAGGTTAAGTTTACTTGCTGATGAATTAGGAGACTTGTGCTTCTAATACTGTCGTCACTGATGGTGCCTGACTTGTGTGCGGGTAGCGTGGGATCGGTTTTCACTCAGTGACGGTGTGGATGCTTGCCTGTCTCTATATGTGCCCTGCGACTGACTGGCGACCAGTTTAGGGTGTAGTCTGCCTTTCGCCCAAAGTCAACCTGTTCAGGATAAGCGGTGTTGAAAATGGATGGATGGATGTTACTCAAACTTTTTCTTTTCCGCTGCAATCTCTAGAAGTTGAAGATAAACTGGGCCTAAATCAAGACAAATGCACACAAATCATCCAAACCAATGCAGTGGGATTTTTTTTTCCCGCTCTTAAATTTTTTTGTAGCATGTATTGCATCTCCATTTACTGTCCTTATTTTCTTCTTTAAACGTACGAATGATTCAAACTACACCTCTCACGTTGACTTCTGATTTTAACCCTTTGAGGTACAGCGGTTACTACGGTGGACAGGTCATCGTTTTATCAGGTTACAGGGTGCATGAAAGGGTTAAGATACAGTGTGTTTTTTTTCTGATCATTATATTTTGACTGAAGCTAACTTGACAAATTGTAGCCTACTTGCTGATAAATTGACAGATGACATTTAACTTTCTTTGGAAGATTCTGTTTCTGTCAACACTGCATCGTACCGTTCACACAATAGGTTGCGTAAAACAAACCGTCCCAAGATCCGACTCGAGGGTCAATAATGTTAATTGTGCTGGAAATAAACAGTGCGAGTCATCTTGAAATGAAATCTACCTTACAGCCAAAACAACTGGCAGCACAGATTATGGCTGTTTCTCAGTGTGTCGTAAGTTGATTCACATAGAAATCAATGTGGCTTGAGATCTTCGTTTCGACATCCTTGAACAAGAAACAAAACCCCAATTTGTTCGCCGGGGCTGTGATTTTTCATTTAATTTCATTTTTACCTCATCTGTTTTGTTGTTATTTTTTTTTCATAGCCCACTAACCAAAATAGATTTCAATTAGTCATTCAATCAATCAATCCTCCCCAATTCTGAACAATGTGTGAAAAGCATTTGTCGCACTTGCAGAGGCTCCTTTCACATGTTGAGTCCGTTTTCCTTGGCTGCCATGCTCAAGTGCTGTTTTTTTCATGGTAGTGTCATGATCCTGTTCTTGTGTGTCCTCCAGCATGCACACCTGCTGCCAGTTTGATCATCATGTTAAGCCATGTATTAAAGGACCTCCCAAGCGCCAAGTCAGCGTCGGATTATTAACCTTGTTGCTGCCAGACCTCTCGAGCTCGTCATTGCCGTTTATGCTCTCTAGCCTTTCGCCTGGTAAGTATTTGTTATTTTTTTTCTGATTTTGCTCTTGTTTTTGGATCGTGAAATTGGACTCAAGTTCTTTCATTGATAATCTCGGATTTTCTATTTCCTTGCCTTTGCAAGCGCTTTTTGATCATGTATTGTTTTTCCTGGTTCTTTGGAATTTGGTTTATACTTTGTCTGTATGCTTTTTGTATTCAATATTTTTTTGTGTCTGCTTTTGTGGGATCCGATCGCCATTCAGTTCATTTCCGAACTGTCAATGACAGCAATTTCATCTAATTGCCATGTGATGTTTTGTTTCAGTCGGACAAAAAAAACCCTGTTGTCCCTGTGAGAAGGGATTAGCCATGAGGAAAATTGCCAAATGTTTCATCTGATGAATGTCAATTTTCTACCAACTACCCCAACGTGCACGTATCATCTGACTGACAGAATATTGTTGCTGAAAAGCTTTAACATCGACTCTCTTTGACGCGCACAATACAGCTATGATGATGGAGTCAGGATATAGGCTCACATTCCGAAGTTCACCTTTTGTTTTTAGTCGTAAAAAAGCTCTTAACATATTTAATTTCAGAATTTTTTGGAGCCAGTTTTTGTGGGGCCGCACATTGTAACTCAGCAGTTAAATACATGAGTCATGTCGTGTCAAGGTTTGGCTCATTTAATTATTCTAAATTTATTTGTGTCATTCGTATTTCATTTAAATACATGTATGTGATGTTAGCTCAATATTTCTTCATGGTATGATATGAAACTTAAATTCTGTCTGTGGACAAAAGAACAAAAATGTCTTTCCACTAACACAGCAAAAGGCCGAGTTTAGACGAGAGTTCCATATTTTTGCTTTTGGGCTGTGTTTGCCCAAATGAACTTTTCAAATACAACTTCAACTCTTTTTTTGCCTTGACTCTTGTTTCATTTTGTGATTCCCCAGGGCTGACAGATGCATCATTAAACTCTATGTGTGTGTGTGTGTGTGTGTATATGTGTGCGTGTGTGTTTGTTTTTTTTACATTCCGACAAAGCAGCTGTTTTTGTCTTTATGCAAAGTGACTGGATCAAACAGAATTGGAAAAGAATGGTTGCTTATTACTGACTTTGAATCGGGGAAAACGTTTTATCTTTGGTCTTACCGGTGGTCAGATTCATATCTTTGAAATGATTTCTCATGTTTGACATGACTGACAGCCATTTGCATCTGAAATCACAAACACCCCATTATCATTGCATATGTTAGTAGTTCCTTATTATGTCCGTCTCATGTTGCTCTTGTTTCATTTTAATGCACATAAAGGACCATTAATATTAAAGAAATCCTCCTATCTTTACAAAACAATTTTCTTGAACAATTTCCTGCACCTAATTAATACTTAATACATCAGTACAGCTCTCAGGCAAACGGCCACAACAGAGGAATGTTTTTCCTTCGTGAATGCTTTCTAGGACCAGATCCGTCTCGTTTCATTTGCATATAATCGTTTGCAAGAATCGTCTGGTAAGAAAATGTCATCAAATGTACTCCGGGCGATGTGGGAGCCATTGGGACCCAAGTCCCACAAAGCTTGACTTTCAGCTCGCCTGTAGAGAGTCCGTTTATCGATCTGTAGGGTATTGCTTATTTTTTATTTTTAATCCATGCTCAAAATTCATTATTTCATTCAAAATATTTCATTTTCCTCTCATGAAGTTGATCATTTGCGCTCACAAGCCAAACCCGAAACACTCAGCTCACGCTTGTTCTCTCACTTGTGGATGAAATATCGAACTGGTAATTCCATATGCAATCCTCCTTTGCCATGAAATTCAATGTTATCACTCCAAAAGTACCCATCAACTGATTTATCAGATCGCTGCCTTAACCTGTTCAGGGTTGCGAGGTGCTGGAGCATACGTACCTCGGCTGACTTCCACCGAAGGACAGACTATTTCCTGGGGGCCACTTTGACTTGATGATTCATTTTTTCTGGTGTGATAGTCTTATCAGTGTCTGTGGATGAACGCCCATGCGTGCATTCTCTCGAGACTCCCACAAAGTTCAAGTTATAACTCCAGACCTGACTCCAGCATTGTTGATTTTGCGCAAAGGTTAAAGCGTTTACCCGCCCCCCCCGCCCCCCTTTTTCAGGTAAAGCTCTTTTGCAGCACAACGTTTGTCAACGTATAAGTGAACTCTCCACTGTATGTTTTGCTAAAAAGAGGGGAAAGCAAAATCTTCACGTTCACGAATCTGCTGACTCAACATTTTGTGTTATTCATCCTTCGGGTGCTGGAGACTGGTGACGCATTCCAAGCTGACAATTAACCGAGGCCCAATATTATTCAGCTCGTACAGTCAACACAGAACAGTTGGGATGGGAAATCTAACATCCTTTTTTTATAGCTGATGTAATAACTAATATCGAAACGGTTGCTCTTTACGACTTCACACAGTGTCGCTGTGTAGTCAGTAAACCGAGTGGCCAAAACAGTAAAATGGACTTGGATCTTTGCATTACATTATGCAAATTAGACGCATAATCAAAATGGGCCTTTGTTAGAAACTCAGACCAGCGTTCGGACAATGAAAGTCAATGTCAAAACCTCCATCCGTGATTTGGCCGCGCAAACGTGCCGTCGTGGGCAGATGGCACACCATTCCATGCCAGCAAACGGCAACGACCCCTGCACTTACCAATCAGAAAGGTTGCTTTCCCTCAACGTGAAAATGGTATGATCAGCTTTTGCAGTCCAAATATGGTCGGTTCAGTCATTTCACCCCACCTGAGCCAAGCGATGGCCTTTCAAGAGAGTCACACACTAGTACAGGGGTGGCCAACCCGCGGCTCACGAGCCGCATGTGGTTCTTTGGCTGGTTCAATGCGGCTCCCGGGCTTTCACATGACCAGTTACTTGATTGACATAGAGGGCAACCAATCAGATGACTGCATCATGCGCAAACAACGGCGCTAAGCGCAAAGCTAGTCAGTGAATTACCTCTGATTTTAAGGCAGGGGTGCCCAATACGTCGATCAGAATCGACCGGGAGCCAGCGAACTGGTCCCAAGTTGACCGCAAGGGGTGGGAGGAGGAAATGGGTGGGGGAAAAAAAGATTTTTTTGTTTGTATCTTTATCTTTCGTTCATATTTGCCCGTTCCGACTGTTGCTCATCGTGGTGTGCATGCATATGTGCGCGAGTGCCCTGATGGGCACCCGCGTGAGTGTGAGCGTGTGTGTGTGTGTGTATGTATGCTTGCACGTGCGCGATCGGGTCGTTTGTGGGAAGTTGGTCGCTTCAAAAGTCGATCTTTGGCCAAAAAAAGTGTGTGTGTGCGTGTGCGCGAGAGGAAGGATATGATGTGGCTCTTTGCAGGAACACAGTAAAAAAATTGGCTCTTCCTCTCTGACTAGTCCATCGTGACACACTCAGCCACGGTGCATATTCAGACACACGTCAGGCTGAGAGACCAAAAAAAAAAAAACATTGGTGAAATGTGAAGATTCAGAAAGGTTTCAACTTGTTAAGAAAGGATCAGTTCCCACTCGCTAATGATGTGAATGTGAGTGCGAACGGTAACAGTCGTTTGTGGCCTGCAACTGACTGGCGACCAGTGCGGCGTGTAGTCTGCCTTCCGCCTGAAGTCAGCTGAGATCAGCTTCAGCAACTCCCCCTGACTCTCTTCAGGATAAGCAGTGTTGGAAAATGGATGCATGGATATACTGTGGATTGGATATTGACTGGGGACCAGTCCAGGGTGTTCCCTACCTCCCACTCAAAGTCAGAGGAGATAGGCTGGCCCACCACTCGAATGAGAACAACCGAGCAGAAGAATAGATGTGCCGCAACTCATTCATGTGTTGACAGCAAATAGAAATAAATGTTGGTATGATTCAACAGTCCATCCATCCATTCATTTTCCAATCCGCTTTATCCTCACGAGGGTCGCGGCGGGTGCTGGAGCCTATCCCAGCCGTCTTCGGGCGGTAAGCGGGGGACACCCTGAACAGGTTGCCAGCCAATCGCAGGGCACACAGAGACAAACAACCATGCGCACTCACACTCACGCCTAGGGACAATTTAGAGTGTTCAATCAGCCTGCCATGCATGTTTTTTGGAAAGTGGGAGGAAATCGGAGTACCCGGAGAAAACTCCACACAGGGAGGCCGGAGCTGGAATTGAACTGTGAGGCCTTGTGAGGTCGACGCGCTAACCACTCGACCACCGGGCTGCCTATTAGCAACAGTGATAGAAATAAATATAAACACTTTCAAGTCTGACTAACGTGGAGAGGGCTCGTTGCACACTGGCCACTCACAAAATTGGCATTAAAGCATGTAGTAATACAACTCTTCCAGTTCAGTATTTACTCCTTTTCAGCCAAGAAAGTGACTGTGCCAAGGTGCACGCGCATCCTCTCGAGAATGCTGGGAGTTCTTCTTCACCTCAGCGAATTCCTCTACACAACACAGCAAGAGGTAAACACATACGAGGGAACGTGTGAGGTCTCCTATGTGGTTCTCATACAGCAATGTGGTCTGGCTGCTCAAAAAAAAACGAGGCACCGAGTACACAGGCTTTGCATTCAAACGGAAGTCGAGGCTCTGGTGCAGTTATGTTTCTCGAACAATGTAGAAGAGGCAACATTTGCTTCCTATCCACTGAAAAAAAAATATTTGGTGGGATTAAAGGTACATCTGGGGCAAATAAATGTGGTGTGAACAGAAACGGTCACGCATGAAAACATGGATGGTACTTTAGAAAGCGCTCTCTTCTACAAAAAGCATGTCCAGCTTTGAAAGCTGAAACATCACTCCATTTATGGAGCATTTAAATGTACACGGTTGTTACCAAGAGCATTGTAAATGAGTTCGTTATTAGGGAACTGTACATGGATTTTCATAAATTGTTCATGTCTTGTTTTCCCCTACGAAGCAGGTAGTAGGCCAACACTAATGCGACACTGTCATATTTCTGGACCGCATCCCCCAAGCACGTTGCTAGGGTCGTCATCTAGCGTTTATATTTGATATATATTTAACAAATGAACAGCAACCGTAAGGCTTATGGCATAGGTGTCAAACTCAGGTCCCGGAGGGCCGCTGTCCTGCATGTTTTCCAAGTCTCCCTGTTGCAACACACCTGATTCAAATGAACAGGTTCAATGTCAGGCTCGCGCAGAGCTTGCTGATGATCTGGAAATCTTGGAAAACATGCAGGACAGCGGCCCTCCGGGACCTGAGTTTGACACCTATGGCTTATGCGGTGTGCCATTGAGTGAAGTTGGAATCCGCACCAGACTGCCAACGGGAAATTTCCACGTGAGCTTCGTGAAGAATGCACTCCTGACGGCTCTTCATTTGTTTGCTTGCCAAGCACACAAACATTTGCCAGTCTCGTCTTTACTGTTGTCATGAAATGTACAATAGTCGGCACCATCCAATGAAAAAGGGATTTGACCTTAGCATAAAAGTATTCGCTTAATTGTGCTAATTGCTTTCAACATTTGGACGGCAGTGAGAAAGCCTGAAAGAAAATTCCCCAAATACAAACGTGAAGTAGTGCAGAAGCTTTCAAGTATACGGGTGTATATTCTGCCAACATGCGAGTGTTGTTTTTGATGGTGCTTGACAGAAACAAACAAGGGATCGGATTTATTCCGAATGAGCGATGGAGAGCATCGATTTACCACAACAAGAGGCAGACACAACAAGACAATGCACTCAGGCTTCATTACTTTTTGAGCAGCTTTGAGTTCCCCGGCTTAAAAAGGCCACAGACTTAATAATTTCTTTGCCAAAGTTCTGCGTTAACTCAAAGCTTCCTCTAAAAACATCCCGCCACGGATACACTCAACTAAATCTTCCCGTTGATCGACTCAATTTTACTTTCTTTTCAAATGATGTCCAGTAGAAGATCACATGAGCGGGACTGCTTTGATGACATGTAGTTTAATACACTGGCGGCCCGGTGGCCGGGTGGTTAGAGCGCCGGCCTGACAGTGCAGACGTGCAGGGTTTGATTCCGCCTCCGGCTTTCCTGTGTGGCGTTTGCATGTTCTCCCCGTGCCTGCGCGGGTTTTCTCCGGGTACTCCGGTTTACTCCCGCATTCCAAAAACATGAATGGCAACCTGCGATGGGCTTGCAACCGGTTCAGGGTGTGCCCCGAAGACAGCTGGGAGAGGCTCCAGCATGCCCCCGTGACCCTTGTGAGGATAAAACAGATCAGAAAATGTTTAATACACAGTAGGAGTCCGTTGTTGGAAATGTCACGACGATACATGAAATGCTTGCATTGACCTGATATGAAAAAGGACATTTTGCTGTGCATCAAGTGAAACGTGTGAGGTAGCGCAGTCTATGTTGAAACATTGCCCAGATAAAGCAAAAATATCGTGTTTTAAAATTTTTTTTTCTTTTCCCAAGGCGTATCGAAAACATATCTTTGGCATGCTTTTATAAAATTTACACAACGATCTACAATAATAGTGCATTTCATCGGCAAGGCCATCTGTCTTTGCTGGCCGAAACACTATCGGAAGCACTTGCGTGCTTTTCCGACTGAAACTTGCTGTGGGATCAGGACTATTTTTCATTTATTCTTGTGGGAAAACACTGACATTATCGGCGTCTTCATTCACAGAGATGAGTATCATATATTATCGTACAAAAGATATTTTGAGCAAATTTGTTATTTCCTTTAAATGTGTATCAAGCTGGTTGCTTGCCCTTCCCATTAATCAGTCAGTGCCCACAAAGTACAAACAAAATCTCTCATTTCCATACCTGTCGACCTCGGCTAATAGCTGCCCTGATAAATGATTACGATTCCCCTTACAAAGCAACAAAAAAGAAACCTTACAACGGCTAACCGCGCATGCGCATATCATGCGCATATCAACCCTACTGTACGCAGCGATGAAAAAAAAATAATGATTGAGGATGACTTTTGCTGGTTTGCCGTGACAATAGTAGCGATCAACGACGGCGATCGTTGGCTACCAACAGGTGAGACGATCTGGATTTGAGCCAAAATGGTCTTTGTGAGATCGGTTCACAATTTTTTTTTTCCCGTATCAAAGTTGTAATACGCCGTACATGATTTGAAATGATATAAAAACGTATAAAATACGGGGAAGACATACAAGTTGACAGGTATGCATTTGCCAAAAGTCTGGTGACCCCTGCATGGCGTCTTAATATCAAAGGTTTCAAGAGAAGTTGTAAAAATAAATAAATTCATTCTTTTTTTAAATACATGCTACAACTTGGATTTATTTTAATCCAAGTTGTAGCATGTATTTTTTTTTAAAAATAATGAATTTATTTATTTTTACAACAAGCCTCGAGAGTACAGCATAATGCCTTCACATTTGATTTCCACAAAGCAGTAATTGCCATGCATAATGCAATGCCATAAGTGTGGAAACAACCTCACAGGCTTTGGGTTATGTGAAATGAATTTGAAGATGAAGCGACTCAGGCAAATTATTTGTGACTTTTTCCTGTGCTGTAATGACTCAATAGTAAATGGGGTTAAAACATGGAATAATATTTAAAAAAAATTTTTTTTTATAGCTATATATGAATACATACCTATATATAATTTTTTAACCTACAAATGAAGACAAACAATATTCTGTCTCCTCCGAAACATCAAAGGTGGAGTTAGTCTTCTAACTCCAATTTGCATTGATACGTGAATAAATGAAATGAAACATATATTTTCAGTCGCTGATGCTGTAGTGGTACACTCGCTTGCCTTGCTGGGATATTTGTCAATATTTCTGTATTGTCATTACTCAGCTTAGTTTGACACCACTAAACACCACCGTGAAGATTTTCCATTTCGAGCCCTAAATGTCATCTCATTCCCCCTCTAATGGGCATGATTTAATTCTAAGATCACGACGGAGGACATTTGTTCCCATTTACATCTTGGCTCTTTGTGAGAGTCATTATTCTACCTGTGCCTTCTACTTATTGGTTCTCTGGTTGCGTTAATTCCTCAGAGCTCTACATTCATCGCCGGGTATGAGAAAGCTGACAGTAACTGGCCTCCTCCCCTGAGATGCAAATAAACAGTGGCTGCTTTCTCTCGGGAACAGACAGCTGTATTCACAAGGATATTCACGGGTGCCGAAGGACGGGCTCACAGCAGCAAATTAAACCGATTGAGTTTATTTAACATACAATAGTCTCCGAATAAACATGCGGCCATGTAACTGCTAATCAAATTTCTCTAGCTGAGCCGTCCCCTCGAGCCATTTATCATTTCCTCACCTAAGGCAATACGCAAAACCTTCTCCTGTTGCTATGGCATTCAAACAAACACCTCTCCGTAGTCGAATCGAAATTGTTGTCCAACTGCATGTTCATTTAACTGTGGGAGAAAGAGGAACATTGTTTTGCATGGAGGTTGCGTTTTGAGATTTAGTCCGCGGGCGACTTTTGCAAAACAAACAAACAAACAAACAAACAAACAAACAAACAAACACATAAATAAATAAAAGAGACAGAGAATAAACATTCACTAAAGGATCAAGATTTTATAGGTCCTGAACGATGGACCTAAGTGGATGGACCAACGGGGAAGACATTGGATACTTTTTTGAAGCAGCCACCAGGGAGAGACGGTGATGACAGTGTGTGTGTGTGTGTGTGTGTGCAGAGAGAAATGGGAGGCCATCACTTACCAAGCCAGTGGGGGAATTAAAGATTCTGAGATGCAGGCTAAAAAAATACCAAAAGACCAAACATTGGACAAAGGTCTGAATACAAAAACAGAAACACACACGTTTTCAAAGAAAATACGGCCCAAAAAAAATGTACTCTAGAGTTTTGATACCCGCTGCAACAGAGTTTTTTTTTTGGTTTTGTTTTATCTGCATCTGGTCACTGTGCCCACTTGCCCCCGATGCACGTGGACTGCAACGGCAAAAAGTGAAAATCCATTTATGGAGCCGCACTTTTAACTACTTCTGTAATGAAATGTAATACTTTCCTATTTTTCCGTTGATACCCTGTAAAAAGTAAATTGTGTTTTTTTTTCTTCTTTTTTTGTGAATGTTATATTGACTATGACGTGGACTTTTCACAGGGACAGTTTTATGCATGTGATTGTTATTTCTGCTTTGTGACTGAAATAAACTAATTCTGTACCTTTGATGGAAATGACTTCATTACATCAGCACTTCCACGAAGAAAAGAAAAAGGGATGAAGAATTTCACTATTATTTCCAGTTTGAATAAAAACCAATTTTATTTGAACCCACCTATTTTGTACCAAATAATAGCTTGAAAGTTGAAACTGACTGCTGACGCCCTTGCATTATGAACTTTTGGGTTTTTAGCTGACAAAAGGAGTTCTTCTATATCTAACTGACCTATGCGGTTTGTAATTGCCTCATTTTTTTTCGGCAAAAAACGCCTTACTATACATGGTCGTTTTTTTTCGGCTAAAATTTTCATCCAAAAACACCTTTATACATGGTCGTTTTTTTTCGGCGAAAAACGCCTTACGATACAAAAAACGACTTCAATAAGCCTTACTTATCATGTTGGTCAAAGAAAGAATGGCTATGGTTGCATACCTCTGGGGATTGAACACCCAACCACTAGTTTGGGACATGGTTTCTCTAACCCTGAGCCACACCACCACATAACTTTTTGCTTGTTTTGTGTTTTCTTCAATAAAGCTGCAAATGGTGGTTAAAGAAAGATGTGACCTTGTTGCAAACACTGGGAATCGAACACCCGACCGTTGGATTTGGGACTTCAGCTTTCTACCACTGAGCTAACTCACCACAATGAACCTTTGGGTTGTTTTGTGTTTTTCCTCAAATAAGTTGTATATGGTGGTTAAAGAGTAGACATTGTTGCAACAACCAGGGATCAAACACTTTACCTCTGGTGTGGCACTCCATCACTCTACCACTGAGCCAAAGCACCACATAGAACAGTGGAGTTGTGTTTTTTTTTTATTAATCGTGGTCGTTTCTTTCGGGTAAACATTACGATGCATTGTCGTTTTTTTGACTAAAAACGCCTTACGATACATGGTGGTTTTTTTGGGCTAAAATTTTCGTCCAAAAACGCCTTACTATACATGGTCGTTTCTTTCGGCTAAAAACGCCTTACTATACATGGTCGTTTTTTTCGGTCAAATACGCCTTACTGTACATGGTCATTTTTTTCTGCTAAAAACGCCTTACTATACATGGTCGTTTTTTCGGCTAAAAATTTCGTCCAAAAACGCCTTACTATACAAGGTCGTTTTTTTCAGCTAAAAACTTTCGGTTTTTTCGGTCAAAAATTGCCTTACTATACATGGTCGTTTTTTTCAGCTAAAAACTTTTTACTATACATGGTTGTTTTTTTCGGCCAAAAATTGCCTTACTATACATGGTCGTTTTTTTTTTCGGCAAAAAACGCCTTACTATACATGGACGGTTTTTTGGGCAAAAAACGCCTTACTATACATCCATCCATCCATCCATTTTCCGAACCGCTTAATCCTCACTAGGGTCGCGGGGGATGCTGGAGCCTATCCCAGCTGTCTTCGGGCAGTAGGCGGGGGACACCCTGAATCGGTTGCCAGCCAATCGCAGGGCACACAGAGACAAACAACCATCCACGCTCACATTCACACCTAGGGACAATGCTAGAGAGTTCAATCAGCCTGCCATGCATGTTTTTGGAATGTGGGAGGAAACCGGAGTACCCGGAGAAAACCCACGCAGGCCCGGGGAGAACATGCAAACTCCACACAGGGAGGTCGGAGCTGGAATCGAACCCGGTACCTCTGCACTGTGAAGTCGACGTGCTAACCACTGGACTACCGGGCCGCCCCTTACTATACATTAACGTTTTTTTTCAGCTAAAAACGCCATACTATACATGGTCGTTTTTTTCGGCCAAAAATTGCCTTACTATTCATGGTCGTTTTTTTTGGCTAAAAACGCTTTACTATACATGGTCGTTTTTTTGGCAAAAAACGCCTTACTATACATGGTCGTTTTTTGGCAAAAAACGCCTTACTATACATGGTCGTTTTTTTCGGCAAAAAACACCTTACTATACATGGTCGTTTTTTTCGGCAAAAAACGCCTTACTATACATGGTCGTTTTTTTTGGGCAAAAAACGCCTTACTGTACATGGACGTTTTTTTTCGGCAAAAAAACGCCTTACTGTAGATGGACGTTTTTTTCGGCAAAAAAATGCCTTACTATAAACGCCTTACTTTTTTTGGGCAAAAAAACGCCTTCCTATACATGGTCGTTTTTTTCGGCAAAAAACGCCTTACTATACATGGTCGTTTTTTTCAGCTAAAAACGCCTTACTATACATGAGGAACTATGTTGAAGCGAGGGAAGGCCATCACCCAGTCTGATCAAAAAGTAGCGCTTTTGCCACCATCTCCTCGCATCATTCGACAATTTGATAATATTTCAAGGGATGCCAATGAGTCACAGATTGTTGCGATTCATGGCAGGGCTCCGTCCTCAGCCCACACTAATAGTAATGCATTTGCAGTGGACTTGCCTTTGATTTATCACTGCAGGGGCTTGTGACATATTTTGTGGGTTGATGTTTTATTTTTCCCCCAGCTCATGTCATGTACCAAATATATTTATTTACAATACATGGAGTGCTTGTATGTAACACGGAGGTAACTGGGAGAATTGGTTGCTAGGAGGCTTGTTTGATTGACCCCCCCCCCCCCCCCAATCAGCAAATAAAGATAACTTAATGAATGTGATAAGTGCAGTGCATTGGGTTGTATTGAGATTTCCAGTGCGAAAAATTATTCCAGAAGTTTCTATTGTGCAGAGTGAAGACTTTGTAAATCTTTCTCCAAGGATAGAGTATGTGAGCTTTGAGTATCTAATAGAGTTATCAAATCAGTCACAGCTGAGATCACATACTTTCTCCCTGGAGAACCAGCCAGAGACATGAGTCATTTTGGTTCAAGAACAACGCAGCTCCATTGACTGACTTTGTCTTAATTGCATTTCTCGTTTAAAGAAATTAGCATAATGCTGACAGGAACAAATGGCCAACTTCTTCGAGGTGCCATGCAGTATTTCATCCAACATGAAACCAAATGTCCAGTTAATTAAAATTAAGTTTTGAGGTTTATTGAAAACCATGTTGTTCTCTGTCGTGAATTTTCGCCAAATGAATATCGATGGAAGAAAGCTGTCGGCGAAGTAAGTTAAGTGCATTATGAATAAGTGATGTTTTATAATGCTCACTTTGCTTTAAAAATACTTTTAAAAGGAAAATAAAAGCCGTCAAAGCCATACAACTACATGAATTATAGGCAAAGCTAAATTATACTACGAGACAGTTGATCAGTTTTAACTGCATGCACCGTGCTAATTGTGCCGGGAGATTCCTTACGGCAACCACCATGTTGTTTCTGCCTGCTGGTGATGCCATGGTCCTTGTTAGATGTTACTTGATTGCTGTTCATATGCGTGCCTGCGTTGTGATCCATCCTTCGGCCGCTTGCCTATCGTAACAGAAGCCAAGCCTGCTACATGCATGAATGACCTGAAAATGAGATCTTGCGGCTACATGTGTATCAAACAACACAGTGGAAGCATGACATTCTGATCTAGAGGCAACAATGGGGATAGTGTCTACATTCATCGCTTCATAATTCAAAAACCGACACAAAGCGTAATCAAGGCCACTGGTGTGGTATCAAATTCAAGCCCCAGGCCCCCCTTAACCGTCACTCTGGCTCGCCACAATACTGTATTTTGCGTGGCCCAACTAAAGCAAGTCAAGTGTGCCCGGTTCATGATTATTATGAAATCGATTTGGTCGTCTCAGTTTGTCAGAAAATCTCTCCCCAAATTGCTATTTTCACTTTAACCTGTTTGACACTTTTATCCTAAAATATTTGCTTGCCACATGAGGAGCGAAATTAGGACACAGGAGCAGACATGACACAGAAGTTGAAGAGTAAACGTCTTTATCCATGAAAATACAAAGTGACTACGGCGAGCAAGGCAGATGTAAGCATAAAGGAGCCACAGCAACTGCATAGCAACTAACACAACAAACACTCACAAAAATCGATACTGTTTACTCTGTATAACAACAATCAAAAGCGGGAAGTGAAAAGGATGTGGACTGATGAAAATTAGTTTGCCACTCCTGCTCTAGAGCAGTGGTGCCATCCCGTTTTTTTCCCGCCAGGTACTTGCTCACAGTAGTTCAGATTTTTCGCAGAGCAGCAACCACGCAAATTCCTGTGATGGAGCAGCACAAAAAAGACAAAAAAAACAGACAACTGTAAAATGGCTGAAATGCCATTTTACGGGATACCGGTACATGCTTGTTTTGAAAATGAAAGGGTGGTCAATGACTCTGCCAGTCGGATGAAAGACAAATCTTTTCAACAGTTAAATATACACCAAATTTTTCTCTTCAGCATGCGTCTCAGAGCAAAACTGTGGCCTGCTGTCTGTGAAAGGATGTCACGCAAGCAACGGCTCTCTAAGTGTGTGGCACACCTGTGTCCATTGGGGCACAACAAAAATCAGCAGGAAGCCAACCGGCAACAGTCATCAAACATCGTCACAAAACTGTCTTTTAATGTGAACAGTCACTTTGTCAGAGGATATGCTCGGAGACACAGCGAGCAGGGACTGCTGGCGGAATGACTCCTATATTGGATTTATTGTGTCCACATGTCGGGTCTTTACTGACTGCATGGGTTGCTGTGGTCACGACTTTGGTGGCCATTACATCCGCTAGCTGTTGATATTTGCAATCTGAGACATTTCTGGCCACATAATGGTTTTCTACGGTGATCCGGAATGGACTTGTGACTCGTTAATGTTGATCGGAGTTTGTAAGGTAAATGGATATGCTTGTAAATAGGTCACAATGCCATCGATGCAACATGTGCATTTGCATTTGCACTTTTACGCTGAAAACAGCCCAGTCATAGTTGAATGGGTAATTTTGCCGCCGCCTGATGTTGACCTCCTCATCTCAATCAGTTTCACATTCCAAGGCTGCTGCAGGCTTTTCATAGCTGAAAAAACTAACTATTGTACATCATGCTACAAAGTACAACCAAGTTTTTGCAAAGGAAGGAACAAAAGAGCAGAAGTTTGCGATACCCTTTCCAAGTTGATTTATGAAACAGAGGCAAGAAGCTTTTCCCCCCATGAATTTGTGCAAAACAATAATGTGAAACAACCCATCTGGTTATAATCCCAAAGAAGTTTCAAATAGTTTCTATTGTTACCATCAACGAAATGTATCAAACCACCCGTGAATGTTCCATGATGTTAATCTCGCCGAGGGTTACCTTGGACTATAAAACAATTTTAAATTGACCTTTTCTTGTCCTCCAAAGAGTGTCTGCTCATCCAAATTAATTGTATATTTTCTATTACTGTGATGGAAGCGATTCATTGCTCTGAATGATGGAGTTCCATTAATTAAGGTTTTATATTACTCCACTGGAAATTTATCCGAGGAGGCTGCCGCATTTGATTGTGTCATTATATCTTTGTCTTAAGACACACGGCAGATGGCAAATAGGCCGTGTTTTTCTGCGACTGTAAACAAATTACGCCCCGCGATCGCTCGTCTTGTCATTTTGATGTAAGTGCCGCGACATCTGCTCTGCTAATCAGCCCTTTGCATGTGGCAAATGTGTTGCTCAATGCTGGTAGTTTTCAGTTTAAAAACAGAAGAACGAAAATAGTTTTCTGCTGTTTATTCTGGCAATAACATTGACTGTAAATATAAAACATTCTTTATTATGTTTCTGTTGTTGTTGTCTCATTCTTAGTTTCCATTATTGAAAAACAACCTTGAGTGTGTGAAAGCTGTAACGTGTATTATTATTTTTTTGACAACGTGCAATTAAACAGACGCAAAATAAAAATAAAGATGACATGAATAAGAAACATCCACGGTGGCCTTCTTCTTCAGTTTCTAATCAGAAAACGGCTCATGCTTTTCTCTCGCACAGTGCAGGGGTGTTCTAAGAACGGTACTGATGCACACTTTCTTATGCTTCAGACCAACCATTATCACCATCTCACTTTTCGTGGCGCAGTCGACACAATGGCATGCGCACAAAAAAAAAAAAAAACGAAGGAAATTGGACAGAGATAAGGGGAGGGACTTGTACAAGTACCTGGGCGGTCCCCTCAACTACTGAATTACAAACACACAGGCTCCTTGGACATATCATTGTTGTGTATGTGTATATGTTGTGAAAGCGCTATATAAATCAGGATGTATTATATTAGATCACAAAACCGAGATAGCAGATTTGTATTATCACATGTACAACAACTCCCACCAATGCTGGATACCCTGTCTCCACATTCAGTGCCAGAGACCCCAAATTTGAGAAGGCGAGTTGAACCGCAGGCCCTTCCTCCCTGCTGTTGTCAGACTTGCAGCGGAAACAAATAACTTGTGACCAAGAGGTTAAACAATTCGACATCTCAAAAGCGGGATTTTTATACCTTCCTACATACAAATGATTCCATCAATAAATATAGTGCAGAGAGAAAGAACCACAGTGGTCAAACAAAGATAGAGATCCCAATGAGGTGTGTGTGTGTGTGTGTGTGTGTGTGTGTGTGTGTGTGTGTGTGTGTGTGTGTGTGTGTGTGTGTGTGTGTGTGTCACTCCATACGCCATCACTTTTCACTGTTTGTTCCCGAGCACACAGATTGGAGTCACTTCTTGTGTACTGTATTCTTATTTAATCAACTTTTGCAATTGCCAATTAAAAGGTACGCAATATCCACTTAAACAATATCAAACAATTAAATTCTTCAGTATAGAATTTACAACCAACACTTCTGTCAATAGACTCAATTATTGTATAACTAGCTCGATCCAGCTCTGGCCTTCCTGTGTAGAGTTTGCATGTTCTTCACGTGCCTGCGTGGGTTTTCTCCAGGTACTCCGGTTTCCTCCCACATTTCAAAAACATGAGTGGCAGGCTGATTGAACACTCTAAATTATCCCTAGGTGTGAGTGTGAGCACGGATGTTTGTTCCTCGATGTGTGTCCTGCGATTGGCTGGCAACCAGTTCAGGGTGTACCCCGCCTACAACCCGAAGACAGCTGGGATAGGCTCCAGCACGCCCCACCACCCTCGTGCGGATAAAGCGGTTAAGATAATGGATGGATCACACCTTGTTAACATGGATGGATCCCCTGCTGAATTTCTAACTTTGCCCACTGACAAAGAAATGAAGGCTTTATATTTCATGCTTAATTATTTCTTATTGGAACAGATGATCAGTGGAGAAAAAAAAATAGGCCTATAAAATGTGCATTTTATTGAGTGAAATAAGTATTTGACCCAAGAGCAAAGCCATGAATTAGGGTTTAGAAAAGGCAAACAAAATAGACTATCCAAAAAATGGAGGAGCTGATGCTCATCCATGTAATCGAATCATGGCTCCACGGGTAATTCAGAGTTCCCCTTGATTTTTGAACTTTTTGAACAAAATTGTCCTGTACTCACTTGCATTAGGCTTGAATGTTTTGTTGAATGTTCTTTGGCCAAATTCAGTTTCAAGTGCTTTCATATTGAGCGTCCTTGTTCTGCTTATCATGCTTTCATTGGGAAGAAAAAAAAATAGATAAAAGTCAATTACTTTTTTTCAACCCTTTCAGATATCAGGTAAGCCCCCACCCCTCAGTCCCAAGAGAGAAAAAAATCCCGGAACCGTGCCTGGCTCTGAAACTACAGACTGGGCCATATATTTACAGAGGAAACTGACTTGGAAGGTCTACACATCAGATGCGCTCTCCTACATCAACTTCTGCACACAGAGCGTGACAAAGACAATCAAAGACTTCCGGAACCAGAAACTGCAGCTCAACAGCGAGGAGGATGGAGGAGGAGGAGGAGGAGGAGGAAGATTTCTTTGAGTCAGGAGACACTCGCTATACATATTTATGCAGGAATATCTAAGTAAAATGTAAGCTATGTTTCAACAAATGACTTTATATGTCATGTTCCAGGTTTTGAATCTTCTCCAAAACCCGAGAAGATTCAAAATCTTTACAAACGCCATTGTTGCTTCTCTCTCTGAATCCAGACCTTGAGCCGCACTGTGCTCATGAGTGCAACCTAGCAACCAGATTCGTAGCTTATGACTTTGCGTCCGGGCGGTTTAGTGGTTAGAGCGTCGACCGCACAATGCTGAGGTGCAGGGTTCAGTTCCGGCTCCTGCCTTCCTGTGTGGAGTTTGCATGTTCTTCCCATGCCTGTGTGGGTTTCCTCCGGGTACTCCGGTTTCTTCCCACATTCCAAAAACATGCATGGCAGGCTGATTGAACATTCAAAATTGTCCCTAGGTGTGAGTGTGAGTGTGGATGGTTGTTCGTTTCTGTGCGCCCTGTGATTGGCTGGCAACCGGTTCAGGGTGTCCCCCGCCTACTGCCCGAAGACAGCTGGGATAGGTTCCGGCACCCCTCGCGATCCTTTTGAGGATAAGCGGATCCGAAAATGGATGGATGGACTTTGCGCCCTGAGTCAAACACCGAGTGAGAAGCAAACAGAAGCGAACAAGATGCAAGTCATTTTTTGTCACATTGAATGTGCTCGAAATGTATGACATTTCCAAGCTTTTTCTGACTTGCTTCCCTTTTATTTTCGAGAAAGCTCTAAGCGTCATTATGCTTGGTTTTCCACTTTACAGCTCCGGCTTGCCTTTGCTCCCTATTATTTGGGTACTAAAAATAGCACAGCAGGTAACTGTGGGAAAAACATGCCGCATTGAACACGTCAGTCAAAGCGATGGGCTTGAAAAGAAGAAGAAATATCAATGGAGGGAAACGGCAAGCCCATTTTTATGTTTTGGGATGCGGCTTTTGGTACCAAGACTCAGCATTTATCTGACAGGAGACCGAAGACGGCATGAGGATCGAACATTGCAGCAAAGTGGAGAATGTGGAATACGATGCGTGTCCAGATGTGGTTTGTGACATGACCCATTTGGTATTAAATGAGCACATGCTGACCAGGTGCGGGAAACAGTTTCTCATAGTACTTTTTTGTCAATGAAATGTGCAACAGCATTTAGCAGAGCCAAGCTGGAGTACTGCGCAATGAAAAATTAACAATATTGTGTCAACAAGAACTCGGACCTGGCTGTGTTGTGAGCGGGTACTCAAAACACCTTCAGCAGCGGAGCGCAAGTGGGGGGACAGCCGGGGAGCGTGCAGTTGTTTCAAGCAATCGGGGAATGAGCTATTGGTAGCGCCTGCCCCCGAGCCCGAGCACCTGGTCGTAATAATTTATCATTTCAGCACAGACGTGAAACATTGGTCAACAATATCAGGCCTGTTTTAAATGTCGCCCTCTTCCAACAGACCTGATTCGCTTGATCAGGATCGTGATCAGGCTTCTCAGGGTTTGCTTATGAGCAGATCATTTGAATCAGGGAAAACCCCGTTGGCAACAAAATGCCTGTACTGGTTCAAAGCTGAATTTGCTCCCAAAATTCATGCAAAGGCTCGTGCGGCGTAGGAATTAGGTGGATTGTGAGAAGGCACACACCTTGATGCGATCGGAACCCGGATCGCATCAAGGCCAGTCGGGCGGTTTTGAGCCCCCTTCCTCAAACAGATTTTGAATTGAGACGAGAAAGTCTCAACAGTCAAACAGACAGACAATGGCCTGCACAATATAAGAATAAGATGGACAATTTTAAATTGGGTGTTATTTTGAAATTCAGGCCACCAAATGTAGGACCTAATCAGAGGATATAATCGACGGCGATAAGGGGAAAAGAAAGTCTTCGGTGACCCTTTTCAATGCAAAGATATCACAATTCCAACTCAAATATTCTTCCCTCTACCCATGACCAGTGAATGAACTGATGGTTAAACAAAAAAACTAATCTCGCACTGTTTGGTATACAAGAGCAAATCCAAAGTCATCTATCTGAAGTCTGTTGGAAAGATGAGGAAAAGCATCCTCTCTCATCTTTCCCCTCCCGAGACACTCTCTGTCTTCACGCGTTCAAACACACTCATACACACACACACGTAAAGATTCTATTAAGATTAACCTGCACAATATTGTACAAATTGAAAAATGGAGACAAATAAAGTACACTAAGCTTGAGGTTCACTTTTTTTTTTTTTATCAGTTTGTACAAAGAAAGTCCCTGATTCGCTATCTTGAACACACCTGCAGACAGATCTACACGTTCACGCAAACAAAGCTGAAACACATGAAGCCTCGTGATCTTGCAAAAACGCTCAGCCCACCACGGCGCTTAGGAATGTAAAAATGGTCATTTCATTTCCGATTAATGAAGGTTTAATCCTGGCAATAGTTTCAGCCTGGAAGCAAGGAAGTAATTTACAATATTTTTCCCCTCTGAGAATGAATAAAAAAAGTTGAATCAACGTGGAAATTATCGTTTAGAGATTCCACCGTAGAGAGGATGTATAATTTAGAACAACCTCCATTAAGAGTATACTGTATGTAACATAACTTATTCAGCGTTTGTTTGGCTCAGTTGGTTCCCGGCAGAGAATCAATGAACGTTCCAACCCTTGATTGAGTAGGAAGTTTCTTTCGGATGAACGAAACTGTTTCACACGTGATTTTTTTTTTTTTTCCTCTTGAGCCACAACGACACTGACATATTTTGCTTTTCTCACGTCATGCAACAGTGGACTTCCCATGTCTCCAAAATCTTCCTAAGCTACGGTAACCCCGACATCTGCCAATGCGTCCTGCGTCCCGGGATAGTTGTCAGGCAGTAATGGAATGTAACAGCAGGAGTGATGTGATAACGAAAGATGGCTGCCAACTTGATACTTTTACCATTTGCGATTCACCGCAGAATGCAGGGTTGTCCTATATATGACAGAAAGTTTTTAACTTGTAGACAACAAAACCACACACCGATGCTTGCCATCGTCGTCATCGTCATCATCACGCTTTCAATAATGCAGGCGTTTTCTTGAGAAAGGTTACTAATATATGTTCACCCCCGCTGTGAGAGCATTCATCCTTTTCTGGGAGGCTCAAGCATTTGTTCTATTACACATTTTGCACTCTTGAATCCGCTGCTCGGAAAAGTTTTTTTTTTTTTTGAAGAAAAGTCTTAGCATGATAAATGAAACGTTCTTTAACAGCAGAATTGTTCTCACCTGCGAGTAGAATATATTTCCCAACTGCTTGCCCCGCCCTAATTAGCGATGGTAAACCCCTGCAATCATGAACTTTGTGATCCGCAAACTCCAGTTCACTTCCTGTTCACACGATTTCAATTGTTGTCAACGATTTCGAGTGTTCAATCAGCCTGCCACACATGTTTTTGGAAAGTGGGAGGAAACCAAAGTACCCGGAGAAAATCCAAGCACGCCCGGGGAGAACATGCAAACTCCACACAGGAAGGCCGGAGCTGGGATCGAACCCACGACCTCTGCACTGTGAGGTCAACGTGCCAACCACTCGCCAAAGATTATGTGCGCAGTAAATTAAATAAAAAACAAAGAAATCCTCCTTTAGCCAAACAAAATGGCACCACACACATCATTGTGCTACCTGCGGAAACTTAAATCGCTGTTAAATTTCACATTTTTGCCAACAAAGCCGTATTTGAGCCCAACCGTATGGGATTGCACTTGGCTGCGATCCGATAAAAGAGCAGATTTTGCTGATGGAGCCGCTTGATCGGGTGCAAAGTGGCACCCGGCAATACTCATTTGAGCCACTCACCGTTCATATATGTTTGCCTTTTTTTTTTTCCTGGCAGCTAAAGTGCTCCTATTTTTACCTTCATCCATCCTCCCGTAATTGAAAACAGAGCAATGGCAAAAAGTCCAGGGGGTAACACCATCTCTCACCCACTGTGTCTCCTACAAGAAAATCGATGAGTATTACAAATTGAAATGTATCGTATCGTAGCCAGTTGTATTGATATGCGTATCAGTGATGAGATGTTGTGACGCATGAGCTGTACATCCTTGAAAAATGGATGGCTGGCCACTGCAATTTCATACAGTTCGACCCTCTTTACCAGCAACCGCCTGTGGTAGTTTGGTTGCACACACGGACGGCCTGACCCTGGTTATTTACGTCCCGACCACGACTGTAATCTAAGGGCATGATTTTGCTCCGAACCCAAATTGTGGGCACTAAATTGCATGTCCAATCATTCTAACAGATTGCAGATGTTGTCGTAGACATGTAAAAGTGGTCGAGGCCACTATTTTAGAAAAAGAGGCTTTTGCGCTTTAGGTGGCTCTGATGGTTTTCCCGAGGGAGAAGTTGTGAGAGCGTCAAGAGCTCAAAATGAAAATGAAAGTGATGGAATTGCAAGTGTTACTGGAGGAGCCAAACAAACGTATTACTGCGTCCGGGAGAAGAAATCTGTCACGCGGGTAATTTTGTGGGAGTCAGCAAGTGCGCAAAAGGCATCTTTTCTTTGATTTAACTCTCCTGAGTATGTGGCAATGGGCTGTGTCTGCCCATCCTTTGGAACTAGCGTTCAAAACTTAGGATGGGGCTCCTTCTTGTGCCCAGCTGCAAGTATCCCCGATACGCTCCAGTACACGCTGCGTCCCACCTGCCAGTGTTTTAACAAGCAGCGTTAGCCATCGCAATTGATAAATCACCTTGCGCGTGCAAAATCAATCGATTGGCAGGTTATGCATGTGCAAACCTTGGACGAACCGAGCCTTGAGTTACCAGAACAATGTCAAACCTCCATCGGGCTGTGCGCCAACTGATATTTTGGGGCTCTTCTCAATAAAAGTATCAAGTATCCTTTTCCACATTTAGCCACACTACACCTCATGCTGTCTCAAGATTCTGACCCAGAACCAGAACCAGAAGACATAGCCCCCCAAAGTGTTGTTGTCGAGCCAATAAATAAATTGGGACCACAGCTGGTTCGTTAGGTGAGATCCATCCAAAAGGGAACATGCTGATGTTAGTGATGTGACTGTCTCAGACAAACTGAACTGAACTGACATCCAAAGGAGCTTTGACCCAGAAAGATTTTTTTTTTTTTGGCCCACAGCTATGACAATCAACTTATTCGGTACATACTTTTCACTCATGTTATACTGTCCATCTTGTTGATCATGTAAAGCTTCTAAAATGTCCTGTTCGAAAACGAGAACGCATTGGACACAAAACAGCGTTTTGTTATTTTGATGCATTCAAGCATGTTCCTACTGCTCATCTGTTGGGTTGTTCAACTTGATATTTTACTTTCAACACACTGACTGACAGGATTCATTTCACTTTTCTTGTGCGCTGTATAATCTCAAACAAAGATGGCAGTATGCCCTCAATTGGTCGGTTGACAGTCAATCGCAGGGCATCCCTTGAAATAGACAACCATTTATTGAGCGTGAACTGAAAAGGCACTGCCTGCACTGTCGTCGGGTGTGTAAACCACTAAACCGATGGTGACGATTTAGAAGGAAGAAGGCACATCCAAGCGTAACAATCGTGTGCTGTCTTACAGTTTCTGGGAACACTAAGTTTAAAAGGTGTAATATGATGATAATGTGGGAATCGAATGAGATGTCATTTTTCAAATCTGTCACAAGTTTCCAAGTGATACACTGGTGGCCTGTGAAAATATGGCGGGACAAATGAGTGTCTTCTGAGGATATCAGGGCCGCAGTTATACAGAAGGCTTGGTTTAAAGAAGATTAGGAGGAAATCATAAACATAACAAATGGGTATTTCATAGAAGCAGTTTTAAAATAACTCGTCGTTTTTGTTACAGAAAACAAGGATACCAAAAAAATAAATAAATAAACACACCAAATGGGGCTTTTGTTGATGGGAAATGTGGTTTTACAGCATATTTTTTCCTCCGGGCTGGTTGTCAATTTAGAGCTATGACACCTTGGTCTGAAAGCACGCAGGCCGGAGTATTATTTTGATTGAGGGTAGATATAATCTGGTTTATGAGCATGGTGGCATTTTTGTGTTAGAAAAATACATGCTCAGCGAGCATTGCCGCAATAATCAATAGTATCATTATTTGAACTCAGAGCAGCCTATAATAATGTCTGTGATAAAGAATATATTGGTAGAACCCATTTGAACAAGTATCGGTATGAACGGCTACCTCTCGGAAAAGACACCGGGAATAATTCATGGCAATGTGGCTTCAAAGTTTTGCGATGTCATCTGTGGAGGTCCACAAGGATCATTACCGGGCCCTTTGTTGCTCAGTATCGATTTGCTATTTTTACACTATTTATCTGTCAGCCATCTTCACCATCCATCCATCCATCCACCCCCCCCGCTTATCCGGGGTCGGGTCGCGGGGTCAGCAGCTTTAGCAGGGAAGCCCAGACTTCACTCTCCCCAGCCACTTCTTCTAGCTCTTCCAGGGGGATCCCGAGGCATTCCCAGTCCAGCTGAGTGACATAGTCTCTCCAGTGTGTCCTAGGTCGTCCCCGGGGCCTCCTGCTGGTTAGACATGCCCAGAACACCTCACCAGGGAGGCGCTCCTAATTAGATGCCCGAACCACCTCATCTTACTCCCCTCGATATGGAGGAGAAGCGGCTTGACTCTGAGCCCCTCCCAGATGACCGAGCTTCTCACCTTATCTCTAAGGGAGAGCCCTGACACCCTTCGGCTGCTTGTAACCGCGATCTCGTTCTTTCAGTCACGACACATAGCTCGTGACCATATTTTGTAAATGTCTAATCACCTCTTCACATTATTACATAAGGAGTACACAACAATTTGCTGGACAGTTCATTTTGCTTGTGTACCCCTGTATGAAGTTAGCTTGGACAGGATCCAGCTCACATATGAATCCTCATTTTCTGAATGTTTTTAGGCATTGAAATTGCTGCGGGAAGCAACGATCGCATTTTTTTTCATCGCTTTCTATTTGCCCTGACTTCGTGAGTGTCTTTGACTTCAAAAAGTATTCTTGCACTTTTCCAAATAGGTGGTCTGACGCTTCATGTTAAAATTCACAGTTTTATAAACATTTTCTGAAGCAATACCGAATGTCAGGTCAATCATGAGTAGGCTATGAGTCAATGGTGAATTAGTGAAAAAATCCAAACCTCGTCACAAAGACTAGACGTTTCACGACATTATATTAATGTGTTCGAAGACAACAGTATTTGTTCTTACAAAGCACTCAATTTAGCACTCAGCTGTAATAATTATGCAACGTGAGACTGGATCAAACTTGGAACCACCCGACCCGTAATAATTACAATCCTCCAGCATGCTCCCCTCTAGCACAACCACGGCTGAGTTTCGGGAGCGAATTGATTATTGAACAAACAACAAATCTCGTATTTGACCATAAGCGCCCGCAGCTGTTCAACAACGAACCGAGTGCTTTCACATTCACTGGCTGGCGTTCTGCCTCGCGCACGCGTACGCCACGCATTCGTGCGCGCACACGTACCCGTGTAGGCTGAGCACGCGCCTCTGCAAACCCAGCACACGCTAAGGCGCGCTCGCATGGAGCACCTGCTCGGGAAAGAGGCTGCGCCCATCTCTGCGCCACAACTGTGTGCCTTTCGCCTTTTGACACTTTTGAAACGTGCTGAATTTTTATGCGGGTTCTAAAATCATGCTTCAAATCCGAAGAGCCATTCGCAACTTGGGCTTTGAGGACACCTTTTCTCATGTGCGTAGCAAGTTAGGCGGCGTCAGTGCGCATTTGGAACAAACTTTGAACGCTTGAATCACCGGAAGACTTTCCTTGAATTTATTTATTTTTTTGTAGAAATAATAGAAGGTGAGTCACCGCTCGCTTGAGGTGTTCCGCCGATTTTGGGTTGTTTGGATTGGACACGCGACGCAAGGTGAAAGTCGTGATCGGTGCTGAAGGATTTCACGACTGTGAACCAGCAACGAAGCGGACGCGCGGATGAGACAACATGGGTGAGTAAGTGAGGGCAAGAAAACGTGTACCAAATGTAGTGAGGTGCATTTCATGCTCTTCTCGATAACAACGTGACCCCCTAATCATCTGTGAGCGTGCCCCTGTTCGAACCAAAACATTTTCAGCTTGCGCTCCAAAATGCGTCAGAAAAGCAGTAATACGGGTGCATTCCTAAACCAAACACTTTTTTTTTTTTTTTTGCATCGAGGAGGTGACATATTGTCACATTGTGACGTGTAAAAAACCGAGTCAAGCGTCGGGGTGTAATTGCGCAGCGTACGAATGTGGAATTAATCACAAGAGGATGTTAAAAAAAAAAGAGCTTTTTCAAATGGAAAAACAACAGGGAACACTTTACGACAGCATTGCAAGCTGTGGTGGATTTGAGTCATTCCTCTAACTTCTGCTGCCCCCCACCCCCAATCCCCTCAAACAGCTTCTCCAATCTCATCCCACACGCCTCCTCCATTTTACTGCACAGAAGGTACAGCTCAGGAGCCACAAACCCACACTTCCCTCGCCTTCTGCAGCTTTCAATCAATCTTCATTTTACTCTGTGGGGAAAGGTGGTGAAAACGCAGTGCCGAGTTTGGGAATAAAAAAATAGATCCATTTTTTTTTTGTGTGCCCATGCATGCTTTTGGATCTGAATTTCCATGTCTGCTCGCACGCACACGCACACACACACACACACACACGTGTGTGTCAAGCCTATGTATTTAAAGAGCTCCAATTGTTTATTGATTTTTTTAGTCCCACTTTGCCATTTCATCTTTCCCATTCTCTATTTTTTACAAACATACACTCACCCGGCACGAAAACAGGTAAAGATAAAATATGATATGCGCTGTATCAAAGACGGCGCAAAAGATGGTGCAAGGTAACGTTCAGTTATATTGAGGTTTTTCATTAGCGAGATGCTGTGCTTGTTGTTCGTAGGCAACTGCGCGACGCTCAAGGCTTTCTGTCATACTTTTATTGAGGCTGAAATAAATATTTGGATCCTCTGATTTAACTACTTGTACACAAGAGCGGCCACATTTCAATCATGTGAACTATCACGACCATGTGAAGCATTACACACTTGCAAAGTACAATCACAGTCTTAAAATGGAAACCGTTTGGCACTGTCAATCAAAATGGAGCATTATTAGTTTGTAGAGGCAGAATACATGCTGGCTGAAATAATATTGTTCCACATGTTGTGAATCTACATGACCCAGAGCAGCAGGCCATCCACACTGCCCACACATACATGCATAAACACGGGCTGAGTTTTAATAAGCAGCTTAATGCAGCTCAATAGCACCCGCAATTATGCTTTTTATGAATTCATTACAACAGTTACCCAACAAAATCACAATTGTTTCTATAACTGAAGTCCATCCAGCAATAAGAACCCATCTCTGAGTTTTCCAACTGAATTCCTCAACCACAGACACCTGCGTGGTAAAAGTTTTTTTTTGTTTGTTTGTTTTTTGCATGTGGCCTCGGCACGCTCTGCCCCGTCCTTGATGGATGATGACATTTAAAAAAAAAGATATATTTTATTTATTCACGTGACACAAAATTGATCTCTATCAATCAATCTCAATCAATCTCTAAATGGAATGTATTCATTGCAAAATGATTTACATAACACAATAATGTCTGCATCTCTATTCGCAAAGTCCTGATTGATAGCCCTCCGATTGGCTGGCAACCACTTCAGGGTGTCCCCCACCTACTGCCCGAAGAGGGCTGGGATAGGCTCTAGCATCCCCCGCGACCCCTGTGAGGATAAAGCGGATCGGCAAATGGATGGATGGACGGTCTCAGAGTAAATGGATCTGGTACGCTTGGGACACTCGAGCGGGCTTGATGGATTGAACAAGTCTGATGTCAATTCAAGTATCATGCCCTTCAAATGCTCGCAAGTGTGGTAAATACCTGTAGTATAGTTGCAAATGACACTCTTGACATGAGTGTATTTACCACACTCACGAGGTTCCTGAAAGAAGCGAATGAATATGTTGGGCAGACCTATGGGGCTCGGAGAGGCATATCTGCCTCACAATCAAAAGGCTAGAATATATACACATACTGTAATTGTTTATATTTGTAACTGACCTCAATTGTCTCTGTAAAAAGCAGAATCTTTTCAAATCGGTCTTGCATTTGCTCTCAGATTGTTCCAGCGTAGCCAATGTTCTTTCTTCTATGTGTCTCTTGCCAGCCATCTACATCCGCAGTATGTGACGTATCCGTGTTAGTTTATGCACGCTGTCTTGCCTACTGTTCCAAAAGTACATTCAAGGAGCATTTCTGTTCTATAAAATAAAATGAAATTGTCTATAAAAAGACAATTTATCCCATAATAGACATTCTTCCTTGACAAGAGATTGCAATTGGTCCTCGGTGGAGAAGTAATTATTTTGGAAAGATACATATTTGTATGGAATGGGGAAAAAAATTTTTTTATGGAGCATCAATGATTTATAGACAACAGGCACGAGTGTATGAATGGAGAATGTCCAAACACCATTTTGAGGGGAAACCGTTATGTTTTTGGTCCATTATGTTCCATTTTGTGTATTTTTTGTCATTTTCAAATTCTCTCAAAAGCCTCAAATATAAAAAGCTTCTCATTTAAGCTGCCTCGAAATAAACAACAGGGAGACACAGATGCTTTATTGTCATCCGAACAGAGCGTATCAGCGGGACTATATGAATAAAAATCACTTTGTGGTCATACTCGGCAGTTTTTAACAAAGCAGTGGAAATGTTCACTCATTTTTTTTTACCTCATTAGTTATTCCCTCCCCAAATAATAGCTTACTTATCACACTTCAACAAGTGAAACCCTCGCGGTTTTCACTAGTGTAGTTTGCAAATCTAATTGGGACCAAAGCATTTTTTGAATCACTTATTTGGGCATGGTGCATTTCAAGTCCTTACGGGCATTTCATGGAACTTAAAAAAGTCCAGGAAAAAAAAAGTGGATGCATCAAGTCACAACCAAGTAAGTAAGAGACATGCAGTATAAATATGCCATTGTGGTGCCGAGGACAATCTTTTCCTGCTCCATATTTGATTTCCTGATGCTTTCGGCTGCTTTTGAAACAGTTCTTACCGCTGAAATTAACTTTAAGTGGACTGAGACCGCTTCTTCGAGCGATCTCGATGCAATTGCTGGATGCACTTAAAGGCTTGGATTCAAGCGTTCCCACTTCAGCGTGATTCAAACAATCACACTCGCATTCACACGCAGTCAGATCCTGTTTTTCGACAAACCATACCGTGATTTCCCTTGCGCTGCATTTACGTCAAGACACACGAAAGAATGATGAATTCCAAACAATCAATAGATTCCTTTAACAACCAGTTAATCAACCATTTTAATATTAGACCCATTCCAAGTATGCAGGACTTCAGGTTACGGTACATAACTTCAAACCGAACAAACAAAATGGAATAAAACGGTGGCAATGAAAACATAACCTCCTTGGCACAGGTAATTAAACCACTCAAGGGGCGAACGAAGCACACCAACCACAAAGACGCAAGAATGAATAGAGGTGAAGCAGCACATCTCGGAGGAGTAAAATTCAGATCCGTGACCTCTTCAAATGATCGTGGCAGCCAGGAGGAAGGAAACAAGCGCCGGCTGTGGAATACCAATGGCTCTCGAGCAGGACGATACAGGCAGAGATTGAAAAAAAAGTTAGAGGAAACAGGCACACTTCGGACTGTAGTGGGACCTTGAAAAGTCTGTCGACTATCTTCTAATATGGATCCGTCTTTGTGTCTGTCTGTTCGCAATATCTACGTCGTCGTCACAGTCATTCTGAGCATCTAAGCATGATTGATCGTAACAGCAAGACACAATGCGAGGTGATTCACGTCGTAATAGGCTGAAATCGTTTTGATTCTTGGCACAATTCAGGTGGGTTTCAGGCTTTGCATTCGTCATCGCTGCGCAAGAAGCCTGGAAAAGGAAAATCTGATCTCTGCCAGAATTTCTCACTTGAATAATGTGTTTCTTGTGAGTTTTGTAATCACAGTAATTCTCTTTTGTCCGAAAGGTGCCTGCATGATTGTCCGGTCAGATTGCTCTGCCATGAACCCGATACTGCTTTTAGCCAATCAGGGTACGGCACCCGATGATCAAGAGGATCCAGCCATAGGTCGGCTTATATTCACCCTGGATTTAAAAGCATTTAAGGTCATTGTTGACTTGACTTTCGGTGGAAGCCTTTGAGGTGCAGCGTAACTGCTAAATGCCGCTTCACCGTGTTTGCTTTGAAACCTGAGCTCCACAAATCAACCAGGCCTCAACGTATGAGACTACCTCTTATTAAATAACTTCAATAAACTTATGGAAGAAACACGGACACGATCACAAGCCTTGGTATTGCAAGAAAATGGAAAAATATCAATAAACAAGTGACCATTTGTTTCCTTCCGACTACTGAGCCCGAGCAAAATCTAATCGATGGCGCAGCACCTCTGCGTGCTATTTTGCATCGATGACCGGTCTGTCAAGGTCCGATATTTGTGTTTAAGTCTTTCTGACATATTTTTTCCGGTCCTCTGGTCCGGTGGACGGGCTGAGCCTGCAGCGCGCATCTGCTGCGTGTTATGATTAGTTAGGCCTTGAAGGGTCCGAGAGCTGGGAGCTGTTCATTAGCGCCAGTACTTGGCACAGCGCGTGCATGCCAAGTGCATTGCAGTCAGCGCTGAGGTTCGAGCTGGTCACCGGAATATTGTTTACTCATTGCTGTTTGCATTTTTGACATCTTTTATTTTGAAAAGTCACAAGATTTCATGCCTGAAGGTGAGAAAAAAATCTTTCCGTTTGTCAGAAAAGCTGCAGCTCTGCTGTGATTTTTGTGATGGATGAACAAATCCTCCTCGCTCATCTGTTTCTTTTGTATCGTCGTGCATTTTCTGTGGGGACTGCTATTTGCAGTTTGAATTGCGATTCGGCATGAATCAGCATAGCCAACAAAAGTCGCATTTTAATCTGCTCGAGTCAGAGGGAAGGCTGCAGGCGGGACACCGAAGAAGTATAACCAAAAGTCAGAGATTCCAACGTGACAGGGAGAAAAACAATCGCACAGCACTAATGAGTCTGTGTGCGTGACAAGAGACACTGTGTGCACCAAACAGATACAGTTGTCTCTGCTGGAAACTAGATTTGAATCTTGTTGTGGGAGCAGAATCCTGCACAGTCTGCTTCCTATTTTGATTGCTTGCATTTGAATACATATTGCCAAGCGAATGCATTGCATTCCGTGACACTTCAATTAGAAACAATATGTGAAATGCGCTCAGTAATGTCAGACGGGGTTGATATTCCCGAGTTCCGATCAGTAGACTGCGATGATTTCAAAGGGCAATACGCACATGGTGAGTGAAAAGAGCCACAGTAAAGTCTGCTGGCTTTCTCGGGCATCGGCTAATAAACTCCATCGCTATATTTGCTGAGC
The DNA here is from genome assembly GCF_054856545.1 of Hippocampus guttulatus. Lineage (NCBI taxonomy): Eukaryota > Metazoa > Chordata > Actinopteri > Syngnathiformes > Syngnathidae > Hippocampus > Hippocampus guttulatus. The sequence goes on along the minus strand of NC_141277.1, from coordinate 11,556,677 downwards.
CCAGGTTCTCAACTCATCTTGAAATTGCAGAATATGCCTTTTGATTTCATCTCAGCGTGGAGGGATAACGAGGAGAATACGTTTGCCTTTGTCATGCAACAACAGAACAACAACAATCGCAGAATAGCCTACATGTAGCAGAAGTACCAAAACAGAGTTGTCAACTAAATTGAGCCTCAAAGCACAGAAATTGTCTTGCGCTCGTCACACTTTGTTGTTGTGTTATAAGCCAGCTATAACGCAGTCGTAACAACAAGTTTATGAACTCAATTTACAAGAAAGCAAAACATATCAAAACCAACAAATACCGTATCCTTTGTTAGTTGGGCTTGTCTTATTTAACTCTCGACATGATAATGTGGACCATACAGGAGATGACACCCTAGAGCGGGGGTGTCAAACTCATTTTTCTCGCGGGCCAGATTTTAGTGAGTTTCCCTTGGAGGGCCGTTATGACTGGAACGATCAAAAGAAGTCAAGAATTACGGTTTATTCGTTGTTTTAAGTTACTGTAACGAGGGGTTTGGGAACAGGAAAATGCTTACAGTATCACTCTTATTTATTACAAATGAAGATTTGAAATTTTGGTCGAAGTTGTAGCAAGCATTATGACAGTTGTCATCTTTGCTTTCGCGGGCCACATAAAATGATGTGGCGGGCCAGATCTGACCCACGGACCTTGAGTTTGACACCAGTGCCCTCTATAAACGAATTCAATGAATCAAAAAGAGTACTTCAAAAAATAGCTGGACACAACTAATGATAAAAATAATGCATGCATTGCTCAGTGCATTTTCCGTGTGTTTTGGAGAAAATAACTTGCTTGCTTGTTATGCTTTACTGACATTGTTGTCATGTAGGTTTTAAAATGACTGGTGTAGCCCAAAATACAAGATGATTTTTTTTCAACAGTTGCAGGTGGAGAAAACCTACCCAAGCACTGCCAGAACACGTTACCTCCACACAGAGAAGCCAGGATTCGAGTTTTAGAACGTCATGATTGTGAGGCAAACGTGCTTAACCACAATACACTCGTTCGGTCCTGAACCGGATTTCTTCAGCTCAAAAATTTGGTCATTTTCTGCATTATTTTCGGCAGAACTGTTTGAAAGATTCGAAGCTATGTGGGATTTGTGAAATATGAGCTTAAATATAAACAATCGCTGAATTCCGGGCCCACATTGTTTTCTTACGAAGTGGAGAGCAGTTTGTTTAGTTTGTTGTCCACTGTAGTAACCGCTGTCCCTGAAAGGGTTAATTTCCAACTACAATGGTGTTTGTTTTTTTAATTTTTATTATTATTATTTTTTTAGATTCGATGACAGTTGAGATTATTTTGAATTATGGTTAAAAAATAAATAATCAATGCACACCAACCAGTCAGAAACGAGATGGCTCAGTGGCCATATCGCACCGAAAATGACCACGATAAACGCTGCAATCAATAGACGTGTAAACCGGCGCTGCATCACCGCACTTGATGTGTTTGAGAAAGCGACATACGTTGAAGCCACTTAATTATGGGGAGGAATTATTATTGGGGTTCTACTGTTCATATTCAGCATCTTCATAATGATCTTAAGGTGGCAAAAGGCCTTGGAGAGGTAATCTTTCAAGTCTTGCTTCTTTTCTGACGAAAGAGCCAACGAGCAGCTGAAAGGCAGACCTTCATTTATCTACTTTTATACTTTAGAAGGTCAAGGCACCCATGAGAGCTTGGTTATTACAACATCCCCCACTAAGCCTGTCAGCGAAACTGAGCCCACAAAAATTGACCGTTCATCACATCAGTTATATTGACCGATGCAATTCTTTTTTCCTTCACACGCAGAACCGTGTTGACCTGTTTGTAGAAACTTACTTACTTGTTGTAAAATAAGCTTGATGATGAGTCAGCCACTTTAAACAACTCCCTGCTCTTGCTTAGTTGATCCGACTTCCAAATTTGATCTGATTGCTTCTGAAATAATTGGTTTTAGTCGACGAAAAACAGATTTCATTTTTCTATAGTCATGCATGTGTCCGGTTGATCGCCATTGCATAAGATGGTCCCCGTGACTTACAATATGTCTCGTACTTTAAGCCCTGGGAGTGCTTCTCATTTTATGTGCCCTAAATCTAAGTGCACGGGGTCAGTTTTGTCGTAAATCACAATACTAAAGTGCCCATCTCAGATTCTGCTTGCCTAAGCTCAGTCACACATCATCCACTTTCACACTCACAGCTCCTCTCACTGGCAAAGAGATCGAATGAATCTGAGCTTTCTTATAATTCTCAGTTTTGATCCACATAAAAGTATTCATTGAACACTCATTCTCTCTAGAGTAAAACAACACTACTTTGAGGTTTTTTTTCCCCTCCCTTCAAAACCGTCATTAATTAATTTACATTATGGGATTTATTTTCGTGCCCTAGGCAAGTCTTGCGTGAAGTGTGGTCTAACTGTGCGCGGATGTTTTGGCAAACACACGTAGCTCAGAGCAGAAACGAATGGGCAGTTTGTGCAGTTGTGGGCGTGAACACAGCAAATCAATGCGGCACCTCTTTTTCCCTTTTTAAATGCCCTGCGCGAAAGGTGTGGTGATCGTCCTTGACAATGCTGAAAGCACAATCGGATTCGGAACCGCAAGCAGACCTCCGTCGGCAGATTATGTAAAGTTGGCTATAGGGAGAGCGTGGATCACTGCTGTGAAGCGCCTAATGAATTGATCAAATTCACCAAAATCACATGAGACTATCTGCGCCAACCCGTAGACATGGTTGCCGCAGGTTTAAAGTTGAGTCTACTTTAGGCCACCAAATCGTGCAGCGTGTAAAACTAAAAGCCCTCGGAATGCCACAACGCCCCGCAGAGCCATTTGCTAAGTTCCCCAAAGACATTAAACGAGGCTTGCTCCAAGTCGTCATAATTTTGGACACCGCACAAAGGCTTCGGTTTTATTGTTTTAATGAGCTCTTTCGCTGCAGTTATTTGAACTCTGAAATATGGTCACTACTAAAAGAGCGGCAGTGACATTTTTCGTTCCTTTTTTGGTTTTGCTGCAAATTGATTTAATCAACATGCACCCTGTATAGCATTCTTTAATGCATAACGGCTCGGTGAAATGAAAACACAAAGAAGAAATGGCTGTTTGCATAATAGAGGGAGTCGATTGCGCTATTTTGCCAGTTTGTAATCCTAAAATGTCCTCTGCAATGAAACGCAAACTACTGTATAATGTTCCGAAGCTGTTGCATGGTTGAAATATTAATAATAAATAGTGGCTATAGTTGGTTTTCTGGCTATATTTTCATTTGTTTGAAGTGCCTCAAAATTTGACCTGCACGCTGTTGGCCAACCCACTCGGGCACTCTGGCTAATAGCCTTTGCAATGGTGCTTTGAGCGTTGTGCATTCAAATGAAATATCAAGTCGTCACGATGCCAAGCAACACGGCAGCTGACTCTTTGGGGACTGGCACAACTTTCTACCCTTAGGCTGGAAAGTAATTTTTAGGGGATTAAATGGAAACTCCCCCCCCCCCCCCCCACCCCCCCCCAAAAAAAACAACAACTTGCCATCAATGCATAACCTTCAGTGACATATGAAAAGATGTGTTTTGAGAGCGTCTGGAAACAATGCTGGGTGGTGCGTTTGCACACTGATTTTTAGTTGGAAATACAGGCCATAAGAGTTGGTCAATCGGCGAGTTACGAGCCATGCCTTGTTAGATTTTTGGCTTTGTGCAATGAGCAACTTCAGCCCGGCATCCTGCGTGCCACTTGCACTTTTGAGAACAGATGTAAATTGAGCTAGTGGCTCAGTTAGGGAATTCTCAAGTCGAGGTGCTGCTTTACCTTTTAGTTCAATGTTAAGACAGCAGGAAAAGAGCATTTCACCCGCAACATGTAATTAGTACAACATGGATGGAGGGATGCCTGAAATGGCATCTTTATGAAACTCAAAGATAAAGGAGTCCCAAAATTAATTAAATAAAGCCAAGGCTAACGAGGAATACTGCAGACTGACAAGTAAATCACACTGAATCAATGAATGAATGTCATTCCTCATTTGTTAATTAAAATTGTGCCGGCAGAATAAAAAAATAAAAAAAAGAACACCAACAACATGGCAGTACAGAAGTGCAGTGGCAGGCTTACAAATCAATGACGCACACATAATATTTGGCCTGTGCTATATCATACCGGGACGGCCCGGTGGACGAGTGATTAGCGCGTCGACCTCACAGTGCAGAGGTCGTGGGTTTGATCCCGGCTCCGGCCTTCCTGTGTGGAGTTTGCATGTTCTCCCCGTGCCTGCGTGGGTTTTCTCCGGGTACGCCAGTTTCCTCCCACATTCCAAAAACATGCACGAACACTCTAAATTGTCCCTAGGTGTGAGTGTGAGCGTGGATGGTAGTTCGTCTGTGTGTGCCCTGCGATTGGCTGGCAACCGGTTCAGGGTGTCCCCTGCCTAGAGCCCGGAGACAGCTGAGATAGGCTTGCCCCACGACCCTTGTGAGGATAAAGCGGAACAGAAAATGGATGGAAGGATATATCATACCGTGGCGTCCATAATAATATTTTCATGATTTTTACACAGTTAAGATCGCAACAAGCAACAAATGTGTACCTATTTTGAAATGCTCAGCGGACACTCCAAAACATGTGCACACAGTAGCAGAACAGCCCAGGGACATTTTTGAGTCTCTTAAGCGTTCGGATGGGATGAACAATATTCAAGTAAAACTATTTTTCTGCACAAAATTCGTCATGTTTTCCAAAGCATTAACTTTATAATTTCTGTGTAGTTAATTCTAATTAATGATTAAAAGGCGCTCACTTGGTATTAACTCACAATGTAACTGTTATTGGCAAATGGCATTTTAAAACATGACAACATTAAAAACTATATATATATACAGTATATATACTGTATATATACAGGTACTGTATATATACACACACACTAATCACAGTCGTCTCTACTTTTGGAGATGTGCTGACTTCTCGCTATTTTTTAAAGCTACACGACGGAGCTGCTAGCGTCTGAGCACCTTTTCGTGTTGGATCTACCCGGGCACCATGAGAGATGAAATTACAAACATTTCTAAATGGTTCGTTTGTCCCATCGCTAAAAACAGATAACAATGTCATATTATGTGATCTGGTTATTTTCTACTTCCTCTCTAGATTAGAGAGCGTTAACTTGCGTACCCACTCGCTGACAATTACGCGCAAATAAACCGGTGGAAATTACACGCTCGGATATTACAGATGTTTTTAATGCAAGAAGACTCACACTTGTCAAGATGTTCAAGAGTTATTTTGTATAGAAAGCCTCAGACGCCTCCAGCTACAATTGGTCAAGCTTTGCTAAGAAGCAAAAAAAAAAAAAAAAAGTGAGATAATCAGATGTTCATGTAGTGGATTAGATTAAATCTCTTGGGTTGCCTGCTAAAACTATCCAGTCTTTTTCCACTTTTTATAGCCTGTTTTTTTTTCTTTTCTGTTTTCATGCGCATCTCCACAGAGATGAAGCTTTTGATACTGCCTAACAGCCAGTATGAGGTGTTAAGGTTTTCTAATCCTTGCATCATGAAAAAAGACAAAAACAAGACTGAATCTTGGGTTAAATGGCTATACAGGAGTCAACATCATTTGCCACTCCGTTAAGCCTCTCATGGGGACCTGATATACACTTGTTTCTTCCTCTTTTGTTTACGCGGGGATCTATACCGAGTTAAAGTGCCCTAATTAAATATGCTGTCAAGCAATGACGCCGATGAGAAAATGGCTCATGCACATCATATAGCCTACGGTTTCAGGACATGGAAAAGGGTTTGCACAGCAAGACCCTTGTAACTGCTCCAATGAGAATATCATTTTAAGAAAACTAATGAATGGGTCCGGCGCATTGAACCCTTAGCCACTTCACAGAGCAGCTAATGGATAAGATGGAAGCCGCCACTGCATTTTATAGCTTGGAGGAGTCAAGAGATTTATTAATAGAACGCATTTTCACACGGCGCGTTGTCCCTACTCTCATTTACTCACCATCATTTCGCATCACGAGCACAGTATTTGCGTGTCTTTTTTTTTTCTTTCCTATTTTGTACTTCTCAAAAGAATGATGAAATATTAATCAGGAAACAAGGATTACATCTCTGTCACTGCCATCGGAAAATCCCGGCATCATCTTTAATGGTTTTTAACACTAGTAACACTTCTTTGTTCGTGCGGTCGGCGATGCTAAAGCGATTTGTTTGTGCTGTGCGCAGTGTGTGTTTGATATTTGTTGCAGGAATCCACCATTATAATTAATCAATACTCATGTTTCATCATATGTCAGGAAAAAAAACTACAAACAATCGACGTCAATTAGCAAATATCAAATGTGTGTTGATAATCATGAGTCAACTGCACACTGAAAAAAAAATGGTGTGTTGAACTTCCTCAATTTTATTTCATCAAGTGGCTGGGGAACCTCAAATCATCAGGACTTAAATACATTTTTAGATTGGGATTATTTTATTTCATGCAACCACTTGATGAAATAAAGGCGAGTAAAATTCCACAAAAGAATTTATCGGTGTGGCGTTGTTGACGTCGCCTTGCTTACATCACTCTAATCTTCAAATAGAGTTTAGCAAATTTATCGTATGTTCCTACATTGGTTTATTTAGGTAATGACAAAATGAAAGGCTCATGCTAATTTGGTATCATCCTTATTCGGTCTGATGCATCCTGAGTCATAGATGTGACTTGAATGAAATTGTAATCACTGAAATGTATTTCTTTGTGTTCTAGGTCCTCTGCTGAATGACGGACGAGTGACACACCTCCTCTTTCCGCTCCTCCTCCTTTTGCGAGTGCCCTTCTTGTTCAGCTTTGGTGAGCGCACATGTCCAAACAGTTGCCGGTGCGAAGGGAAAACTGTTAATTGCGATTCATCCGGCTTCCTGGATGTCCCGGAAAACATTACAGTTGGGTGTCAGGGCCTCTCCATGCGCTACAATGAACTGCACACCCTGTTGCCGTATCAGTTCGCTCACTTGGGTCAGCTTCTCTGGATATACTTGGATCACAATCAGATTTCCGCCGTCGACAGTCGGGCGTTCCAGGGAGTCCGTCGACTTAAAGAGCTCATCATGAGCTCGAACCAGATCACATCTCTGCACAATTCAACGTTCCACGGAATTCCCAATCTACGTAGTTTAGACCTGTCGTACAACAAGTTGGAAATCCTGCAGCCGGGACAATTCCATGGCATGCGAAAGTTGCAAAACCTCCACCTCCGATCAAACGGTCTATCGAACATCCCCATACGAGCGTTCCTTGAGTGCCGAAGTTTGGAGTTTCTGGATTTGGGCTACAATCGAATGAAAGCTCTCACGCGCACCACCTTCTTGGGGTTACAGAAGCTGATGGAGTTGCATCTCGAGCACAACCAGTTCACCCGGATAAACTTTTTCCTGTTTCCTCGTCTGGCCAATCTGAGATCACTCTATCTGCAGTGGAACCGCATCAAGGTGGTCAATCAGGGACTTCCCTGGACATGGTATACTCTGCAGAAACTTGACTTGTCTGGAAATGAAATACAGAGCCTGGATCCAGCAGTGTTCCACTGCTTGCCCAACCTTCAGGTGCTCAACCTGGAATCCAACAAACTGTCCAACGTGTCACAGGAGGCGGTGTCGGCGTGGATCTCGCTGACTTCCATCAGCCTCGCTGGCAACATATGGGATTGTGCCACCGGTATATGTCCACTCGTGGCTTGGCTAAGAAATTTCCGCGGCACCAAAGACACCACGATGATATGCAGCAGCCCAAAGTATCTCCAAGGAGAAAAGATCATGGAGGCCACAAGGAACCACGGCATTTGTGAGGAAACCGATTACGTTCTGACTGAGACACCCTCACCAATGTCAGAGCTTTTTTCTGAAGCCACCAACGAGCTGACATTTGCCCCCACAAGTGGGTCTCCGCTCACACCGCCAACCTTCGGTCCGCAGCCACCTTTCAGACCGCATCCTGTTCCTCATCCGACGTTCCCGGGGCATATGAGCAAAGATCCACGCGACTCGGTCGCACGTAGTCGTCCAACTCACGTCCTACCCCCCGAGATGGAACATATGACTCTCCATAAAGTGGTGGTGGGCAGTGTGGCGCTCTTCTTCAGCATGTCTCTCATTTTGACCATCATCTACGTATTGTGGCGGCGCTACCCGGGTGCGACCAGATTGCTCCACCAGCGATCCATGGTGGGGAGAAAGTGTCGCAAAAAGAGTCCCGAGCCCGAGCAGGACCTAAGCACCCAGCTGCAAGAGTATTACATGAGCTACAACCCCGCTGCCACTCCGGAGGCAATGGAAGTGCTCGGCAACGGCACCGGCTCCTGCACTTGCACAATGTCTAGCTCCAGGGAGTGTGAGGTATGATTCATCGCATCAGCCTTAAAAAAAAACTAGAAATCAAATTGAAAATACAAAGGCTCATCAGAAAGGTAAATATTTCAGCAAATATGCCCTGTAAAAATACTAATTAACTCACCTTGACTCACATTTTCACTTGCTACTTTGCTTAATGCCTCCAATTATTCAGGAGTTAACCTTAAGATCATCTTTCTAAATTTGTTTTTAAAATTCTGGGGTTTTTGATTATTATGGTAAGCTTAGAATACAAAATAAAGAAGATCAGTGCATAATTGTTTTAATGTATTGAGGTCATCGAGGAACTTTTTAAAAGTAATTTTGGATTTATTTAATATTAAGGGAACCATGAATAATTGGACACTAACACTAGTAGAAATTATACCGCATCAGTGTTGCATGACTCACAATTTCAATTACGATGATTGCTTTGACAACAAGTTTACGCCCTTTTTTTTTTCGTTTCAATTTTGAGTTTGAAGGAAATGTTTTCATTCTCACATCACATAACAGCAGATGAGGCAACAATGTAACACCTTGTGGCAGCAAGTCAGCCTCACGGTACAGAGGTTTCTGGGGCGATTCGGTTACCATGTCACGCCGTATACAATTCAACACCAGAGACTAACATCACAAGTTTTCACCGTAACAGTTGATTGATTAAAAATGTTTGCTCAGAACAAACAAATTACCTTCTGCACAGAAATAAAAAAATCATTACATCAGCTGTAATACTACATCTGTAGATATGAATATGCAGTAGTAGCAGCCCCAACTTAGACTGCGTGTAGAATATTTATCCATTTTTAGTGTAAAAAGGAAGAGTGAATCCTTCTGATGAAGTGGTTTTGCTGGAATGTAGCTGTTCCGGCGGGTTACATAAATCTAGGCTATCCATGGGCTGAAAGATGTAGACAACGTCTCAAGACGTTGTCTGAGTGAATTCACAATTTAATAACACGGACAAATAGTCTGACAATTGCCTTGAGTAAGTGTTGAATGTTTAATGATTGAAAAGGCTAAGTGGTATCTTGCTCGCCAGCAAAGCTGAACAATGCCTCCATTTATGGCTTTGTGCCTCAGGTCTTAAGAATTATGCTTTGGGTGCAATTTATGTTTGCATTTGAAGTGATTACAAGTTGCTGTGTTTGAACAAGACAACACCATTTTTAATTTTTCTCTGGCTTATTGGATGATGCATTCTGCATTAGAGCCAGCGCTGATGTACTCGAAGCTTCATCATAGCTTATGAACATTCCCCACCAAATTAGAGAAACAAAAATACCTCCAAAGTTAAAATAAAATAAAATAAAAAACTACCGGTACTTAAAGAATGAAACATTCCCATCCAACATACAGTGAGGGTCGCAATGGTGTAAATTTAAATTGGTGGTGCTGAAATGTGTTTGAATAATATGCTGGTGTTGGGCATTTTCATGAAATACTTAACTACAGGTAGAACTTTTATTTCCATACATAAAACTGTGACTGAAAAACAAAAGAAACATGACGAAGCTTTCATCACGCAAAGACAAAATGCAGTTTCCAAAGCGTTTCAAGAAACGTTTGTAGTTGCATGACACAATGCAAATGACAGTCGAAAATAATTCAACACACGGTCGCGAACATTGTGGCTTTGAATTGTCAGGGATGGAAAAGAAAACATTTGTCTCTTTGGTCGCTTCATTAAGCATTCCTTGTGTTTGGGATCCTGTGAGTGTAGCCTCTGAAACCTCTTCCACTTTGATGGGGGAAACGATGCCACACAGCCAACCGCAGTGCTCGCTTGGCGTGTTTTCTGGCTAATTTCCCCGCGAGACTCGTTCCACTTGACAGGCATCACTCCACAAGCCATTTAGAAGAACGCTTTCATTTTCCGCTCCCTGTCCCCTGTACGGTGTCACTTTTAAAGAAGGATTAGGAGCCGAGGTGGAAGCAGGCGCGCAACCGCTCTAAGCTATCCTGACTTTGAAGCTAGTCATTTCATCGCTGAATTTTCACATCATTTCACATCAGTTAGACACCTCCAAGCCGAAATCGGTTGTTCCTGCGACCCAGTAGATGAACCGATATCCATCAAAGCTTCCATTTTCGGTGTCTTATCTGGTCCGCATCGATAAAATGTGATTGTTGTACTGTTGCTGTTCTCAAAGCAAACGGCAAATAGCAACCGCAAGCAGATGTTTGCACATGGTGAGAGCAGCTGTTTGGGCGACAAAGCACGTCTACCCCTTGTTGAGAGGGATTCCCACTTACTCGTCGCAACAATCTCTCTACATAACCGAGGGCCAATTTCATGCCCTCGTCTCTCGATTGCAAGGTCACTCTCCAAAATAAGTACCCGGAGAGGATGAGCCGAATGATGATGCATGCGGTGGTGTGTCGTAATCGTTGCTTTTTACCCAAGGTTGCCCTTATTGCACATGCAGAAGTACTGTCACATTCAAAACAAACCCTGGTGAGTGTACCATTGGCAGCATCTAGAGTTGTGTCTGTAGAATGTGGTGCCTTCAAAACAGAAAGATTAGTCTCCTTTCAAAGTGTATATATGTGGGGAAGCAGCTCAGTTGCACAAAAGAGCCACCCCCGCTACTGGTCTAAATTGAATTTTATAATCCTCTACCTACCCCCATGTTCCTTCTTGCCTCCGGCTGGGGTAGAATTGTGTTCTTCATCTTTGGATCAAAGCATTAACCCACCCACCTTTCACGCAAAGTCATTTTGATGTGGTACAAAATGATTTTGCCAACATGTTTACGTTGACTCTCAAATGTGCCACGCTGCTAATAACTTTACGTGCAGTAAGATTACGCATGAATTTGCTACTTTACTGCCTTGAGTGCGGCACGATGTAAACCGGGGTTGAGAGAAAAATAAAATTGATTAAAAAAAAAAAAACATTGGTTGTGTTGGGGTTAGGGTTAGCTCATATTTAAGAAATAAATAAATAACCCATAGGTTTGTCAAAGTATGTCTTCACATAAAACTGGACTGTGGCACAAAAAAAAAACATCAGTCAGTGATAATTTTACAGTTTTAGTCCCATTATGCATTTCGAGACTCCCAAATTTCGAATTCTGAAATGTATTCAATTGCATATGATAATAACACAAACAACAACAATATACATTGATAATAGGTTTATTTCTTATAAACAAATGCCGCAAAAATTTAAATAATTCAGGCATACAAGATTTGCTGAGAAATAGGTTCTTATTTCATCCCATGGTTCAGTCTTTGAGTTCATATCTCCGCAATAAACCTTCGCAACACTTGTTCGCAACACTTGTTTTAACGTTACACGACTTGGCAATCGTCTGCTTTCCACGAAGTGAAGTCCGATTTTCGCCAATCTCGTCTCGCGAGAACAGAAATCTCGTCACGTGAGATTATTTAACGTGAGATCAAAACAACAATGGCGGCGATTGTCAAACTGCATTCGTTGCTGGAAAAAAAAAAGTTTTTTTTGACGCAGAAATTTCCATGCGTCCCAAAAACACACATTATTTGGAACTGTGCGTCCGGCGGGAAAATTATGCGTCTAGGACGCGGGACACAGAGGTAACGAGATGGCTGAGCCTCCGTTTTTATCAAATATAATATTGAGATCTAGTTTCCTTATTTAAAACACAACCTTTTTTTGTCCGACTACACCCTGAGTTGGGCGCCAGTCAGTCACAGGGTATTGTTTTTAAGTTTACCCAATAAAAACTTGTGGCGCTATAACTTACAGCAAAAAAGTCCGCTTGGTGCTGAATTCATAAATACTAAATACTAAACATTTTACTAGCTTTCGTTTTATGTTCTTGTTATTTATTATTGTTGTGAAAACATGATGTGCCCGAGTAAAAACCGAGGGCGGGTTCGGAATCAGTTCAAAAAATATAGATAAAAATGTTTACTTGCTTTTCTGAATAAAAAGAAAAAAAAATTGCAGACGACTGTAATTGATCTGAATGAAAGGCAGCGCAGTGATAAAGTGAATGTGAATGGTTGTCTGCATGTGCCTTACGATTGGCTGGCAATCATTCCTGGGTAGACCCCACGCCTCGCTCAAAGTCAGCCGGGATGGGCCGCAGCTCACCCGTGACCCAAATGAGGACAAGCGGCACACCAAATGGTTCGAAAGTAAATCAAGTGGAACAATATGTGTTTTTTGCGGGGCCAAATGTTTTCTCACTATTTTATTTTGCCATTTCAAATCTGCCCTTGTTGGACTCTGCATTCCTCATTTGCTTTACAGTTATGTTCTCGACGTGAGAAAGAAGGCCAAATGATTTCAAAAGAGGACGAACTGAAGTGCCTGTGTAAAATCGATCGATGTGAAAAGGCAGCATCATGGAGAGCCTTGGTGCGACTGTATTTATGCGAAATCTTTAAACCAATAGTCTCAAACTTGGGGCAAGTTGGTGCCGTTGTTAAACACAGCGTCTTTTAGGCAGCTGGTTAAAGTAAAGTCTCTCCTTTCCCAAGAGCACTTTTAAACAGTAATTCATGCCTGAGTCACAAACCGGCTGGATTACTTTAATGCACTTTATTTTGGAGTCAGTCAGTCCTCCATGAAGCATCTCCAGTTGGTCCAGAATGCTGCTGCTGGCCTTTTGACTGGTACTCGAAAGAGGGAGCACATAACTCTTACTCTGGCATCCCTTCACTGGCTCCCGATACATTTTAGAGCTCTTTTTAGGCTCCTATTATTTGTTTTCAAATCTTTAAATGGCCTCGCCCCACCTTACCTCTCTGAGCTCCTACGCCCCTACGCACGTGCCGTTGCCTCAGGTCTACAGACCAGACACTATTAGTGGTACAAAGAACTAAGTGGAGGTTCTAAGGGCATTGAGCCGTTTCCGTTTTTGTGCTTTCTACCGTCTTCGTTATTAATTTGTTTTATTGCGTGAATGTTTTGTGCTCCATGTACAGCACTTTGTATAGAGCGGTGGTTGTTTTAAAGTTTAATAGTTGATCACTGACGCTTTGTAAAGTTGAATTTGAAGGGTATGTTGGAATTTTCCTCCAGCTAAATGCATTTCCCCGCCTGTTATGCATCCAAGGTTTCGCATGACAGTTTCATTGGAGGCTGACTTGCGCTGCTGCACCCTTGGGCAAGTGTCAACTGCCATTGTGGTGGTAAAAGGCCTCCTGCAGCTATTGGGCTTCTTGTCAACATATTTTATGAAATCAATATGTCATCGTTCAACTTAACCTCTTTGAAACCATGTAATTGTTTTCTTCACTGGTGCGCAAAGTCATGACGCACAACCAAACCTTCCCGACCGGCCATCATAGGAGAAGGACTTTTTAAAATTCAGCCTTGACGAATTAATGGAGCAAATGTGTTTTTTTCGGGGCGGGGGCAAGCCCCCTTTCACAGCAGCCTGAACAATGACTTTGGATTTCAAAATTCATTATACATCAATTCATTGTGTATTTTTACTACTACAGTGATCCCTCGCTATTTCACAGTTCGTTTATCGCGGCTTCAGTGCATCGCGGATTTTTTCAAACATATTTATAAAAAATAAAATAAAAACATATTCATATGCATATACATGTAGTACAGTACTCTATATGTTGCTCTATGTGACTCGCTGTTGTTTTGCTGACTTTCGCAGCTTCTCGCGGACCGTTTGCGGACTTTTTGCGGACTTAAAATTTTTTTTTTTATATGTTTACTGTATTTTGTTAGCGGCCCGGTAGTCCAGTGGTTAGCACGTTGACTTCACAGTGCAGAGGTACCGGGTTCAATTCCAGCTCCGGCCTCCCTGTGTGGAGTTTGCATGTTCTCCCCGGGCCTGCGTGGGTTTTCTCCGGGTACTCCGGTTTCCTCCCACATTCCAAAAACATGCATGGCAGGCTGATTGATCACTCTAAATTGTCCCGAGGTGTGAGTGAGGGTGTGCATGGTTGTTCGTCTCTGTGTGCCCTGCGATTGGCTGGCTACCAATTCGGGGTGTCCCCCGCCTGCTGCCCGAAGACAGCTGGGATAGGCTCCAGCACCCCCGCGACCCTAGTGAGGATGAAGCGGTTCGGAAGATGAATGAGTGAATGAATGTATTTTGTTATTCATAAACTAACCTAACTTATACATGTTTAAATCTATTAGTACACAACATTACGTCATGTTAATTACTTCAAAATTTACGTCTACATGCATGTATACCATTAAATTTGACCTTATAAATATTATGCACATGTACCTACAGTATATGGAGGGAAGGGGGGTCGCTACTTCGCGGATTTTCGTTTATCGCAGGTGGTTTTGGTCCCCATTAACAGCGATAAATGAGGGATTACTGTACTCTAAAAATGGTGTTCTTTAAATTTACTCCATTTTATTTTGTCAAGTGGTTGCGGGAAATGAAATCAGCTGGATCCAGGTACATTTTTTTTAACTAAAACATGTCAGAATCCAGATGACTTTATTTTGTGCAGCCCCTTGACGAAATAAAATGGAATAAATTTAACAAGTACATTTTTTAGTGTATGATGAGGCGATGAAACAATTATCTGGCTTCACAGTCGCGGCCCTCTAATAGAAAGTGAGCTGCAACAAAAATGGGTTTGACACTCTTGCTTGAAAGAACTAAAAACCCTCAGTAGTCATATACAGTAAATGCCTTGAAACTTTGAGAATTGAGCAAAAAAATAAATAAATCAGGTCTTTCACGATAATTATTTGACAAATAAAGTTATGAAACTGACCTGGCCGAACATGCTGTTGTGATTATCGACTTCATTGTCTACAGCACAGATTACACATGGCGCCAGATGCCGTGAAGCAGCTCCTGTGAAACACACATCATTGATGTTTGTCACACAGCTAATAAATGTGACAATGGACACACACAAATTTTTTGCTGAGCCAATAGCGTGGACAGTGAGAAAAGTTGTGTCATCTGAGTACATGAAAAGAAAATAAATGTGATTAAATGTGCTATTTAATGATGCTATATGTGATTGTACGCCCCACTGAATGAACAATAAGTATGGGTACTTATTGTTCATTTAGTGGAGCGCCCATTTTAAGGTGACTTCAAACCAAGTTGAAAATGATGGATCGCTGTGGAAGCATTCTGGGAAAATTGATTGACTACTCACAGCAGCCTTTTAGCGAAAAGGTCAGTAGGTTTTCAGATTTGAGGGCTGTCAGGTTCAGGAATGAACCGAATAATGATGTACCTGTAATGATATGAGCAAATCGTATTTGCTTGTTCGATTAGCTATGCCTGCGCACAGAGCACAGACAGAGCATGTGCGGCCATTAGTCAGTCGTACGAGAGTCTACGAGATGTACACATGGTGATTGCTTTCTCCCTCTGAAGACGGCAGTCCAAATAAAGAACCTCTACTCTTACCAGGAGATGGTTATTAAACGAACCCCGATCACACAAAACAGTCACAGTACCTACAAAATATAAACAACAAAAATGATCAAAAACACAAAACAGACAAAGTCGAAACAGAAATCGCTGGTCTCAAGGAGCCAGGAAAAACAAGGCATTGATATAAAGCACCGACAAAAGGCAAGGGAATAGTAACAGTGAAATTACAAATAAAATGACAAGAGTCCAATTTACACAACAAAAGACTAAACAATACCAATGCTGACAAAACAAAGAACTAACAGAGCGAGACTATGAACGAGGTCAAGCGGTCTAGAAAACACCACTTAGCATAAACGACGAGCAAGGTCAATAACCCGAGAGAGACTTTCCTACTTGGCAGTCCATAAATACTTGGCAAGGTTTGATTGCAAAGCAGACACAGGTACACTGCTGGTCCATCCATCCATCCATTTTCCGATCCGTTTATCCTCACAAGGGTTGTGGGGGGTGCTGGAGCCCATCCCAGCTGTCTTCGGGCAGTAGGTGGGGAACACCCTGAACCGGTTGCCAGTCAATTGCAGGGCACACACAAACGAACAACCAGCCGCGCTCAAACTCACACCTAGGGACAATTTAGAATGTTCAATCAGCCTGCCACTCATGTTTTTGGAGTGTGGGAGGAAACTGGAGTACCCGGAGAAAACCCACGTAGGCCCGGGGAGAACATGCAAACTTCACACAGGGAGGCCGGAGCTGCAATTGAACCCGTGAGGTTGACGCACTAACCACTGGACCACAGGGTTGCCTACTCCAGCTGATGTTGAAACATACAAAAAACAAAACAAAAAAAAAAACAGACAGAGCAAAACAATGACAAGGGTGGTGGAAACGGAATCACTTCTTATTTGCCCTCTGCCCATTCGTGATGCTTCTCACATCATCATCAGCACACTTTGGCATTTATGTCATTCGTAAAGCTGTGGAAAAATATGATGACAAATGGGATACAGTAGTAGCGTAATAGTAAGATACCGTGAACGTTTAACACACTTTTTTCTAATCACACCAATTAGGAATCAGAGTGAAGCCAAAATATTCATGCACATGGCGTGAGTGGTGAAATACTGAATCATCTGAGGAGAATAATTTGCGAGCGGAAATGTGTTTCATATCAATTAGGGATTAAAAAGGTAAAAATGGAACATTGAGGAGTCAGTCACTCACTACATTTTGGATTAGACTGTCACACAAGGTGACTGTGACTGGACTATTAATGGGAAATTGAGTGCACGGTCCACCGGCTAGCGCTACTGTATGCTCGTGATTATAATACTAATGAACCCAATTCAAACTCATTTTCGTACTAGTGTCAATCTTGGATAGGATGCAGGTGCCTGTGACCTAGCAAGGATGTATTGATGATGTAGTGGGCCTCTTTATTGATGAGGGACTGAGCCCTATCACCATGACGACGATCAATTATTCTTCAGAATAATCTTGTGGGATCATTCACACTTTACACCGGTGGGAAGGCCTTCATTGAAGCTAACTAACTGGTTGTTGTTCAAAACAACACGATTTTAGGATGAACCTCTAGTAGACTATAACCTGTACAGGAAAATTTAATTAGACCTTTGGCTGCGCATTTCCAACTGTTTTTGTCATTTTTGCAGAACTTTTTGTTCCCATAAAGGCTGAGCGACAAAAAAAAAAAAAATAATAATAATTCCAAAGTCACTTAGCAAATAGCTGGCAATCATTTTCCTCAGGAAAAGCGTATATTAAACCCAAGTATAGAAAATGCGTTGCGAGATGGAATTCCAGAGTCCAAACTGTCAACGTAGCCACCACAGTAAAAACATGTACACACTGTACACGCAACGTCTGAAGTATTGTGACATTATTTGCATGTCATCATGAAGAACAGTATCAGCAGACCTTAAGCAATCGAAAGAAGGCGTAAAACCGACCAACCAACATTTTCTTGCAAATCATACTTTATTTTTCCCCATACTCTCACAAGTACAAACGAAAATCAACCGCAAATGAATTAACCCTTTCGGGCACAGCGGTGATTACAGTGGACAGCTTATCATGTTATCAGGTTACAGGGTGCATGAAAGGGATAAAAAAATAATAATACTGCTCAGTGCAGTGTGTCCTCCTCTATATCCACTGGGGATCGTAAAAACAACCAAAAAAAAGTTTATCATTACCTATAGATGCCAAAAGATCGTAATGCAACTAATTTGTAAATACCAAGATGCCACAACATGGCACCAAAGCAATACTGTACTCATATTGCCTTGTCCTCAGTGCAAAAGCAGCGAATAGGTGAGTTTTTCAGCAAATCACTGTGGAAATTTACAAAAAAACACCACTGAAAGACTGCAAATAGCATAGGTTCACTGAAAGAAAGTCTGATATTCCGATCCAACCAAAATAAATGTTAAAAAAAAAAGAAAAAAATACACCTATGCGCATGCTAAATGTCATTTAACAGAGCTGCTTTTGCGCAGTCATCCACATGGTTACGAGCAATCATCTCTCACGATCATGACACTGGAACACTCAGTATTTTGACAGCGCCGTCATATTTGCTTCAATGTGAGTCCACTTACGTCACAGCGGGAGTGAGTCACGATCTAATGACTAACACGCCTTAACACAGTTACATCGAGTAACGTTGTGGATCGGGGTTGAGTTTAGTTACTTTCATTTCGGCAACCTGGTGGATTAGTATTTGGCATGTTTTTCCTCGCAGTTAGGAGATCCAAGTTCAAATCTCTGGGTGAACGCCATCTCTGAAAAAAAAGTGTCTGTCCTCCCCGTTCTTCACTGAAGTCTCCCACTTCTCCATAACAGAAGATGTGAGTGTGGATGGTTGTCTCGATGTGTTCTGCTCTGTATAAAATTGTCGGAGCAACTTCTCCCGGGGCTGTACGCTTGACTTGCGGTTGAAAATGAAATCCTGAAAGCTTAGCAACCAGGTGAGCTGTCAGTAAGCACAAATTGTCTGGTTAAAATCCCACAGCAGGAAAGAGACGTGTGTGTGTGTGTGTGTGTGTGTTTAGGGGCGGGTTAATTGGGAACAGGATGAGTTTACGTCTTGTTTGGAATGGTGGAGACAGGACAGTGTGGTTTTGTATAAAGCTAGACATCTCGCAAACTATATGGAACACGACTCTTGAGAGAGCGCACCTGGGCAATCGATTCATTGGAGAGTGCGTTGAACTCCTTTGGTTGTCCACTAAATTTAATCCTCCAGGAAAACAAACTATTTTGGTCCATTAGACTTGTGGGTTTGACTTTATCTCAGTGTCGCAAAGCCTTGGCTCAGTAAGATGTAGAAGATTTTGAATGCCCGAATACCCCCCCGCCCCCCCCCCTTAAATGAGACTTATGTCAACTGATGCCATGTGTTTAACTATTTGGAAAAATAGCTTATTGCTAAAAAGTCACTGACTATGTAGTGGTTCACTGGACTGATTTGCATATGGCTTTCCACTCAGTAAATGTGTGAATAGGAGTGGGAAGGGTTTTCTGTCTCTGTGTGTTCTGTAGCTGCCTGGTGACTTGGGCGTACCGTAGTCTGCCTTTCGCTCCCTGAACATGTTAAGCAGGACAGAAAATGGAATGATGGATGGCAATGTGAATGAGAACAAATGTTCTGTGCTTTATATCTGTCTTATTTGTATCTCCCCTGCTAGCATCGAGCAGCAAGGTTTTGTTTTTCTTGGTTTGTTTGCACGGCAGTCTTGCTTGTGTCCCCAGCAAGAGCAAAACAGCAGCAGTTGCAAAATCAAAATTAAAGAGCTAAGATTCGAACTGCGGAATCGTCGGTCGTTAGGGAACCCGCTCTTGCACCCGAATCCCAGACACCCAGCGACGCCAATGTGTTGTTGTTTCAACAGCTCTTGACTAGGCCCCATTAACAGGCCGAACCTTCGAGGTGGCTATGACTCAGTTCACAGAGCGGGTTGCCAAGGGACACAAAGTTTGACTCTTCGAGTCTTGGCTCTTTTGTTTTGCTCATGCCGATAACACAACAAAACCATGCTGCATATCTCTTCACAAAATCCGTTTTCAGTTTTCCCACGCTAGCTTACTTCCTGCAAAGCGCTTCCGCTTCCCCTTCATCATTCCTGCACAGAAGAGAGGATTCATTTACTTGGCATATTTATGTTTTCATCATGGCTGTCCTTTTGGAACAGCTGCTTGTATTTAATGTCAGACACCTTCAAAATAAATTGAGGTGCTGTCATCTCACCTAAATCGTATTTCTGTTTTATTCGTGAGCACACAAATCCAGGAGCAGGCGTGGGGCTGCCACCTGCATTCACATATGTTGTCAGGTCTATAATAAGCATCCCCACAGAAGTACTGTTGAATTTCCACATAGTTCTGATAATCATTTGTGGGGTCTTTTCCATAAATATCAACCAACTGGAAGAGCAATAGAAAGTCAAACAAACACACACAACACATTAAACATGTTAGCTATGCGACTGCAGCACTACTCCGTTGGAAACCTACTAAATTGTATGACATTTAAATGAAAGAAAAACTGTGTTGTCAGATTGATCTGGTGAGGCTCTGTGGAAAGATAAGCTAAACTAATGAATGCCGTGTGCCAAATAGGAACGCTCAACCCACAAACACACATTTAGTGTCCAGATGCTGCTTAATCCATAGAAAGAAGTGCAGGAGAAAAGCAAGAGAGACTCTGGCCACTGTTAAGGTCAAAGTACATTCACTATCTTGAGATGGAAGCGATGGAAAAGGCCCCCATTCTGTAGGTAGAGTGATATCGTGTGACAGGGAAAGACATTAGCATTCACTTGTATATGAAGGGAGCAGATTTGCCACATATCTCAGTGGAAGCGATCTTGTTCATATCCCGTTTTCGACAGGCAGTATTTTTGCATTCTTGTCATGACAGTAACGATGTGAAAGCAGATAAACAGTGGACCTTCACGATGGATTTATGTTCACAATAAAAAAAAAAAATAACCAAAGCAAAGTGGCGCCGAAGGCAAGATTCTTCTCTGGCGCCCCCCTCTGTCTGTGATTATATTGTTTTTAGTTAGGTTTTTTTTTTCCAATTTCCTGACATATTTCGATCATCGGCATGTATTAGCGTTAATAATACGTTGGCCACACCATGATTTTTTTTTCTCTGATTATAAACATAGCAACTACATTTTTTTTTAATTTATTGATTTCTGCAGAATGGGAGAATTCATTGCCTTGCAGGATTTTTCTACCGCAGAAGGCTCACTGACTTTGAAAGGACGGTTAGAAAGGGTCAAGAAGCTTCATAGATTTTGTCATTTTGATATCTTCACGCATCCTAAAAGAAATGCAAATACCTGACAGAAATTTTCATCAATACACTTTTAGGGTATGAGAATGAGATGAATGAGACTCTTTGCTCTCCCACGCAAAGTATTTTTTTCTTCTGAAAAAGTGTTTTAATTCAATTCTCAAGGCCTTGGATTTTTGTGTAGTTTTCATCAACAGAAACATCCTTCTCATGTCTTCTTTTCGTCAGAGAAATGTGCCGAAGTCATGCACTCGGCTATTTTTCTGGTGAATTGTTATTAGCTATGATGTCCGGATAATGTGGCCGGATAAGGTTTTGCCACATTATTTTTGCTCACTAGCAAGTACAGAACATGTGTCTGTCCTGACTGGTCAACACAATATAGCTACACTGTTAAATGGAGAAGAGAATCCAGCTTTTCGTGTTCTTTTTATTTTATTTTTTTATTTTTTTTTAGCAATGATAAGGCTGACTATTCCATGCGTTTCTTCCTCTTTGAAAGAATGTGAACATTGAGTGAATGAATATTTCTGGATGGAACAGAGCTTGTGCCTCCTTTGATATGCATGGAGGGGGATTCCAAAAAAAAAATGGCAGCTCAACCAGCATCCCGGAATGGATTATGACTGACTTTAGAGGCACCACCTTATTTCATCTTTATTTTAACTTTTGAGAATAACCGAATATTGCATTGAGTTCTCTTTTTTTTTTTTATGCTACCACACAATCTACGGTGTCAGAGACTTAGAGAGGCTTGGCATAGCTGTTGCTCTTAATGCGCTCATCCATCACCCGAATAAATCACAAGCACCATAAATCACAACGCCAAGGTGCAGATAAAACATGCACATATTCACCCACGTTGGATAAATAAGTGCACACACTCCGACACTTGCTTACAGACGTGCTGGCTTTGCTCTTATCCAAAGCCCGTCGGGTATGATGTCCTCTGGATAATCTGGGAGCTATGTCAACACACAACATTGTTGTGTTTTTTTTTTTTTGGAGTATTCTGTTTAATACCACACATGGTAACCACTCCACTATACTGTACATCAGAGGTGCCTAAACGTTTTTGACCGAAGATCTACTTTTCGATCAAGCAACCTCCCGCCAGCGTCCCATTAGCGCGCATACGCACATCACTTAGATGCGCGCCATGATGAGCAACAGCCTGACGCGGAGGCATGCGACGCACTTTTGCAGCCTGTTAACGATCGTCGCTCACACGTGCCCTTTTAAAACGCTTCTCTCGGCCCTCCAGACTCCCATTCTTTGCCCGCGCCCTCTGTGAATTGTACAAAACAAACTCTGAATGAGAATAATAATAAAGATAAACCAGGGGTGTCCAAAGTCGGTCGTCAGGGGCCGCCATCTGACCTGTTGTGTGAGAGCTGGAAAACAGGCAGGACGGCGACCCGTTGAGGACCAACTTTGGACGCCACTGCGAGAAACCAAATAGCGCAACATCACTGATCACAAGCTGCAATTGCAGACTGCTGAAAACTTCCGGTGACGCAGTTCACGCACTACCGTAGGTTAAACGTGACCTGCTTTATTTTATTTTTTATTTTTTTTAAATACCTTTTGTGAAAGTGAGACTTATAGGATGATTAGAGTGCCGTGTGCATTAACACAAAAAATATATTACTCACGTGCCCAGAGACACACAAATGTTGTTTTGTTTTTTTTCTCCTCTAAACCCCCCTCGATCGACTTGGGACGAGCCAGCAAGCTACCGGTGGATCGTGATCGACGTAATGGGCACTCCTGCTGTACATACTATATTTTAATATGCACAGAGGTCCACTTCTTATATAATTATAGTCTTCATATAACTGTACTGTATAGTATGCTCATTTTTTATGCATGTAGCGTTGCCAGCCCACCGCTGATAGCGATGGCTGTTTTATTTTCAACTTCTCCAGACCAATTATTGACACTCGTGTGCAGGGGCGGCTTGGCCGTGGGGAATTTCAGGAGGGCCATTCCAGACTGCAATTGGCACGCGTCCAACAGCACATCAACAAATCAAGAAAAACTGGAAACCCAATTTGAAGCCACATAATTAGTGAAATGGCCATTAGCGTTTCTTTCATTTAGAACTAATATTGTTGTCAAAAGGACAATTTCATTTACTTCACACCATGTTATGATGATATGGCCTTGTTTACCAATGTATAAAAGTATGTTGATGCATCTCGTCTTTTGTTAATCGGAGGTATGAGCGCTTGTGTGTCTGGCAGCGGGCGCTCCGGAGAGTGTGCGAGTTGCTGTGTACCATCCGACAAGTGCTGATACAGGCTCTTCTTTTTTTTTTGTTTTTTTGTTTTTCTTGTAAAACAATGTAGGTTTCTTCAGCAAACGTATGTTTCATAGTGGAGCTTAAACCTGATGTCTTTTGTCGGTATGCAATGAGATTGAAGCGGTTTGAGTTTCGCAACAGCCAGACGTGCAATGTGCAAATACACTTGCTAATTAAGCACATGGATGATTCCAAATGTGATGCGATGCTTACTTCCCTGCTTCTCCCAAGTGAGCAGATCGGCTCAATAACAAGGTACTACATTTACAAATTATGGCCCCACCTCAGTTGCTCAGTGCAGCTCGCGGTACGTCAAGGTCTCACTGAAATAATTGACCAACCCGTGTCTTCTATTAACTCCCTGGCATAGATCAATCATGTCCATTAGGTGCAGTTTGTAAACGCGTCATTCATCCTTCATCTGGCATGCATGATTTATTTGCACCGTGTATGCACACCACATCTATAGACCGCGAATGCATATATTTTTGCTTTTCACTAGAAAAAAAAAACACTGCAATCATCTGAGATGAAAAAAAAATTGCTTAAAGTGGGGATGCCTCTCATCTTGGAAACCACAAAATACTGAGAATCCTTCAGAAAGCCCAGCACGATATCCATCATATCCATTCAGCCCAATGAGCTGTTTGATGGTTTTTGAATTAGTGTTCCCCGAATTTATTGAATCAATACATGCCAGGGCTTGAACACTTTCCCTTTATGAACCAACTGAACAGATCATGTTTTATATATTTGCAGGATGATCAAAACTTAAACCATCGTAGCAACGGAGGAAATGATGTTGCAGTGATTTAGTGGCAGATATTCCACTCTATTTCGTAGCTCCAAGGGTGAATATGTGCTCTTTGATTTCGATGACATGGTACGATATTCCCGTAATATGTTGACCAGTGATAATCCTCAGTGTGTGTTTTTTTTTCTTCATTTCTACTTGATAAGGAATTCACCACTTTTCTTTTGTTTTTACGATCATAATGTTACGCTCAATTCTGTTGCCGTGGCTCATTAATTTCCCTTCTTATCAGATATTTGGCCCAAAGATAAAAGAACGTTTGAAAAGGAATTAGCTGTAAAACCACAACTCTTTTTGAAGATTAAAGATCTGGGCTTCCACACGTACACACTCTTTGCCTTTTGTGTCTATTCAAGTGATCACATAAGATATTGTCGAAATCGGAAGATTTCGACAATATCCTCAGGGGTCAGTGCTTGGTCCAAAACTATTCATCTTATATATAAATGATATCTGCAAGGTCTCAAAACAATTTAAATGTGTCCTATTTGCTGATGATACAACTTTCTACTGTTCTGGAATAAATCTGAAACAGCTCCTGACAACCGTAGAAAACGAATTAAACAAATTAAAAAACTGGTTCGACAGAAATAAATTGTCACTTAACCTGAAAAAATCGAAGTTAATTGTTTTTGGCACAAGACCAATCAAACACCAAGCTAAAATTATGGTAAACTCAATTGAGATAGAAAGAGCGTATGAAACCAAGTTTCTCGGATTAGTAATAGACTCAAAACTATGTTGGAAGCCACATATCGATAACGTAAAAAGAAAAATAGCCAAAACCGTAGGGATCCTCTACAAAACCAAGGAAGTGCTAAATAAGAGATCTTTGTACACATTATACACTTCATTATTATTACCATATATGACCTACTGTGTGGAAATATGGGGAAATGCCTGCAAAACAAACACACTCCCTATTCTCAACCTACAAAAAAAAGCAATTCGAATTATTAATAGATCAAAATATACGGAACCCACAAATCCACTATTTATCAAATTAAATACGATGAAATTTTATGACCTGGTTGACTTTAAAATCGCCCAATTAATGTACAAAGCACACAATAACCTGCTCTGCCAAAACATTCAGAAGTTTTTCGAAATTCGAGAAAGCAGCTATGATTTAAGAGGTACCAATTTATTCAAAAAACTCAAAACAAGAACAAACATCAAGCAAAGAAGTGTATCTATCAAAGGTGTTAATCTGTGGAATAATCTCGAAACGGACCTGAAAATGAGTAAATCGCTTGCTGAGTTCAAAAACAAATTCAAAAAAATAGTACAAAGAGTTAAAAAGATAAATTCAAAACATTAAATATAATGATAAATCAGAACTAAGTTGATAAATAGAGAAAGGTATATAAATATCCATTATGAATACAAGAGAAAATTGACACAAGAGTGTCAGGGTGTGGAAGTATATAATCCCGATACAAACCAAAAGTTGTAAAAATATCACGGTTAAGGGTAAAGTATGAGCCTTAATGGAGACTTCTTTCTTCTTACTTTTTTCTTTTCTGATTGATATAAAAATGATTTATTAGATACAATCACATAACGGGGTAGGACTAGATAAGTTTTTTACTTCTTCCTACTCCCTTGAACATAATAACTGTGTTGTATGAAGATTGATTTCTTTCTTTTTTTATCTACCTTATTTTCTGTCAAATTATTACTGTATATATGTTTTATGTTCAATAAACAAACAAACAAACAAAAACAACAAAAAAAAGATAGGACAGCATACACAAGAGGACAACGTTCTGATTTGGTTTCACTTGGAAAAACTAACTTGAAGCAATTGACCCCCTGGGCTTTCCAGATCCGATGTGATTAGTACGCCTATTTATCGAAAAGTAGTTACGCTAGCATCTTTAACTACCGAATGAAGTCTGTCTATTGGTTGTATCGTATTGATGTACAGGTATATCAGCGTCAGTGGTAATGTATCCATTGCATTAGCCTACCCGGGGGCGCTTTATCCTCACAAGGCGTGCTGAAGCCTCAAGTTGTTGCCAGTCAATTGCAAATAATAATGCATCAGAATGTTATTTCATTCGTAGTCTTTGCTTTTGTTTTAAATGACATTTGTACTGGTCTGATGAAAACGAGAACGCAGTGGGAAAAATAATGAGAATTTTCTCAAATGTCAGCTTGATCTCATTTCCATAGTGGTGGATTGAGACAGAAGTTGTTTTTGAATAGATGCCTCCAAAGATGACACGTCATTTCAACCGTGCCAGTTCATCACAAATACTGGATGAATCCCAAGAGAGAGGGGAAAAAATGATGTTGACTATGTAGAACAGAAACATGTCCCTAAATCAACATTTACGAACTGAACTGAACTACAGAAGTTTAAAAATATATTTTTTTTGTCTACATGAGGAGCCGGTTTGAAATTGAATCTTAGTTTAGGTATTTTCATTTTAGGAGAATCGCAATGTTTTTTTTTCAGATGCTAGTTGACCTTTGATTTATTTTAGGAAGCAGTTTCTTTCTTTTTTTTTTGTATATTCTGTTTAGTTAAAGTGCGCGGTTGCTGCTAGCTGGATTCGACTGAAGCCTCACTTCACCAATCCCTCCCCTGTTGAGTCTCAGACCAAAGCCGTGCCCCTTATTAGCATCACCTAACTTTCTAGGTGTGCTGGGCTTCAAACTGTTTCGCACATGACTTTAGCCATATTCATCTTCAACGGTTTAATCGGTTCATCGCAGAGTACAGAGTAGCGCTCGAGAATTGGAAGTGTTACTGCATAAGCCAAGTCATCACTGAATATATGAGGCACTGATCCTGGAGCTTTCAAAATAGTATAAATTGATCTCTGTTAGCATCGTTTGTCTTGAAACACAACTACTTGAAGCCAAGACTCGGGGAAGAATGTCATATGAACATGGGGAGGGGGAAGAATCAGGCGGTCAGTAGAGTCTCCAGGACTCAAAATTTTGATCGATGTATCATGTCGGCTGTTGGCTTGTCTCCGCACATCATATTCCTTTTTTAAATGCCTTGCTGTGCTTCGAGGCAAAATATCCCTGACATGACCTGATAACATGATTACTGAGATCATCAGCGGTATCAATGGCCAACCAGCTGTCACCTTGCATCGCTTTTAACTCAAGGGTCCAAGCCCATCTGCCTTGCCGAGTTTCTCCTGGGATCTTGCCAGCTTGGAAGCTAGACTCTAAATGCTAAAGTAAAGTGAAATGCATCATCTACTTATGCAAAGATCGCAAAAGTCAAGCTAATCTCTAGTGACAGATACAAAAAACGTCTTTAATAATGGGCAGCCTTCCCTGACCTCATCAATGATGTGAGCTTTTTATTCAAGGCGGCAGACTGACTAAATCTAAAGAAGGCCAGAAGAATATTCATATTTAATATCAATTTTTAACCACAGTGGCAAGACAAGATAATTACTACAGAAGGCAATGTAAATGTTCATGAACATTTGGATTAGGATTAATTGAACTTTGCGAGCCTCCAGTGAACTGTCGCAGCGTGCAGGGTTCTGCCACCGATTTCATGAGTGGCCAAGTCTCAGCCACTGCCATTATGGCAATTTAAAATATGAATCACAGTTGCATCAAGTGACAACGTCTACAATTATAGCCAATATAATGCACATATTCACGAAGAAGAAAAACATCAATTTCAAATTTAAGCAGCCAAGGCTTAAATTAAGGAAGCATACACATATGTTATATTTTACAACAACATTTAACCATATTTACAATTGCACCTATGGATGAAATACTGAAGAGTGCTGAAAAATGCACATTGCACAAGCGTCATGATTTCATCCACTGGTAGATATGAAATCAGGCAAATGGTCAAGTACTGTTGTAAAACAAAGTATATGTGTACTGTATATGCTGTATTTTTATACCTCGGCGGCCTTTCTTGTTGACTTCAAATAAAGAAATCAAGGTCAAGGTCATCTTTATTGTCAAATGTGCTCCGTGTACAACATACAGCGCAGATGAAATTTCTTTCCTCTCACTCCTCAGTGCAAACATGCAAACACGCTGTGTATTAAAAGACACACAGCTAAAGATAAGGCAGCAAACGACACTGTATAAAAATACATAAATATATAAATCTAAACAATATAACAACAGCACTTGTGACTATTGTGGTTTAAAGTGAGATAGTGCGTGAGCGTGTGCAGTGGAATTCCTTGCTGCAATGCCCGTTCTCTCTACCATACATATTTTTCGACTGATCCAAACTATTCCAACTTCAAAATGCTCAGCTCATTCAGGAAATGTTGCTAACGATTCCCATTCCACTATTTCTTTCACTAAAATTCCCAAATTACAAGGTTTTTCGCATTACTCTGTCCTCCTTCCACATTTCTTGACCATTTTAAAACATTTGGCTTTTTTTTAATAAGCTTATTCAAGCCATCAGGAAAACAATTTACTATTCCCTGATCACCAACCCCACCTCAGAAAAAAATCCTAAATGAAGACATTTTTAAATACAGTATTATATAAGTACATATATAAGTGTCGTCCACTTAACATTTCAGTTAATTCCACAGCCTTCCCGATCAGCTTTAGATCAGGAAGGCTGCGTGCTACATTCACATGCACTTTCTCCAGAAGTTGCATTTTTTATAAGGAACATAATGTTCGGACATATACAGGATGTTTCCATTTCTTTGCATTTCTTAGTATGTATGAATAGCATTTGGTAAGCAGCATTAGCAACATATTTACTGAGCAAAAACAAGGTTGACTTCTGCACATACTTTTTTTTCTCTGTACATTTATTAAGTGTACACGCATCAATGAGTATTTTGATATGCCTTGCCTCATATGTAGCACAAGACTCGTCATGGTAATCATGACATCGTGGCATTATTAAATGCTAGTGCCTATTTTTCTGTGCAGTATTTAGCTATAATCTGTCCATGATGCAATATTTTGGCAAAAAGCACAGCTTTTTTTTTAACTTTACTCAGAACTGCCTACGTAGTAGGTAAGGTAAAGATGAAGGCTCGGCCGTGTGATAAATCCAAATCAAAGTTCAGCTCAGGGCATCACGTCACAGCCCTTCTTGCTTAAGCTACGCCGCTCCTTACTGACAATAATCTCCGTCGGTGGAGCAAAGAGCTGAAATGGGATCATTCAAAGCGGACATTAAAAGATTCTCAGCCTTTGCTTCATGACTGAATGGTGGAATTACCCCCTGCATAGTCCCAAGTGGGCTTTTTTTAAAGGTTAGGGCCAAATGCAGACGCACTACGAGTAGATATTTTCAGCATCAAATGTTGGTATGCGGGCCGAGTAAGCCCTCTGTTTGTCTCTCAGATGAGAGTAAAATGCCAAAATCTACGCAACAACACAATGTCAGTTAAGGGCTCTCTTTCTCTAGGTGTCTCTCTCTCTTTCTTTTTCTGCCTGCCCCGACTCGGTGCCTGACTAACCTTGCCTGTCTTGCATTGCTTTCACCTCGCTATAATGTAATCGCGACTCACTGCAATTACTCGAACACTTTGGCATCTACCGCCGAAAGGCATAGAACCGCTGTTAAATGTTTCTAACCCAATCTTTTCATCTGTGTCCTTGCAGAACGAGTATACATGTCGACGCCCACTACCTGGCACGTGGCTGGGGGAGCTGCCTACCATCCGTTAGAAGGAACTGCTTTTGGATCGTGCTGGGAACAACTTAATTGCCCAACATATAAAATATAATTACAGAGGGTGGTATGTGGAGAACAGCATCAGGATCCTTTTGAAATTAATCACTAAAAACCTTGCTGGAACGTACTGGAAAGCGGTGTTGACAGAATCAAAGGTTGTGGTACCGTCTACTTGTTAATACTAGTTTCTGTACTGAGGGCCTAATATGAAGGAAACCACACAATAACTACTCAGCAACGGCTGATCTCAACCACGTTTGCTTATTGTCTCTGTGAGGACAACGTGGTTAGATTCGAGGATCAAGACTGTACATATGCCAGCTTGCTTTAAAACCTGATTGATGAACATGCACTCATCGATGAGCTTCGAGTCCCTCGCTGACAGTGACAGTATGCGATTTCAAAGCCCCACTTTGATTCCTTAAGAAAGCAGGATGTCATCGTACAAAACTGACTTTTCTCCGATTAAGGCTTGGATGGTGTATATGTGCCTCACGGAATCTGGGGGGGGGGTTTGTTTTGTTTTTAGCAACCTGTTGTTTCAGATGAGCCGATTGCAGGCAGTCGTAAGAAGAGACAAGTCAAAAGAAAGGAAATTAGCCAGAGCTGAGACTATCCCAAGTCCCATGACTTTTGATGTTGTGTGTTTGTAATTTATTTGATTTGTTTTGGTACGTTTGACTTTCAGTGTGGTTTGTAATGGCATTCGGACCTAGCCTGGTTGAATTGAATGAACTGAAAATGCAATCGAAGTAGTGAGGGGAAAAAAAAAAGAAAAAAAATGGATGAAATGTACTTTTCTAAGCGTATAATGTAATTAATGATATCCTTTAAGGCTATTGTTTTTCTGACATTTTTAACCTTAACCAAATGCACCACTTTTGCTGTTGGCCTCTCCTGATCATGGCTCCATCGCTCGCCCCAAATGTCAATGAAGCAATCTGTTTCCACAAAACAA
The DNA here is from genome assembly GCF_054856545.1 of Hippocampus guttulatus. NCBI lineage: Eukaryota > Metazoa > Chordata > Actinopteri > Syngnathiformes > Syngnathidae > Hippocampus > Hippocampus guttulatus. The sequence continues at coordinate 11,525,880 of NC_141277.1, read as the reverse complement.
GTTCTATTCCTTTGCCATCAGGCAACATCTCATGAACATATTATGTGTGAAGTAGAAATAATTGTTTCTTCCTCTTCTCAGTGCATTCCCTTTGTTTTTTCTTCCTTGGCATCAGCGCGTTGATCTAACATGAGACTTGAACTTCTTGGTATTGATTTGTGTGGACACACAATGTTTTCAAATGGGAATTAGAACATCTTAACATGCGGACACAACAAGCTTCCGTTTGCAAACGTTGAATGCCAATGTAAAGGCCAGGCTGTTCTGTTTTGGTGCCTCATCTCCCTAACTCCCCCGAAAAAAAACTATCAACTCAATATTATTAATTTTCCCCAGTTTTTGCGGCGAAATTTAGCAGAATATGCCCGCCCGCATGTGGACTCTTGTATTTGGATTTGGGCAAGTAACTCATGCATCAGTGAAACTGGCAATACAATACTATCATGACATGTTAGCAGTATACAGACATATTAACAGGACAATAATGACATTTTAGTGTTGTTGCACAGTGAAAAACGTGCATGACCCATCTTTGTTTCATTTGAGCAAGGAAAACATGTCATCCAAACAGTCTATACCTAGATAGTTCTTGCAAGTGTGTGAACTGTCCCCCACGCAAGTGGCCCCATCCTTGAGTTTTGAAAATTGACCACGTGTCTGAAATCGCACAGCAGCTTACGAACTGGTTTCCCATTTGCTTTTCTTCTTTCTACTTTTACCTTCCTTTACCATTTGCTCGAAAATTGACACGCTCCCAAGTTTTTTTTTTCCCAGAGAACAGATTCTCAAAAGCGGCTTATTACTCGTGCAGAGATGGCATTCACTCAGACCTGTCCTGTTTGAGATAACTGAGCCCTTTTCACATCAAATGACTTGTTTCACTTTCCTTCAAATCGCCATCCCATTCTCCCTTCCGGAGACGGACATCCTGCGCGCTGTCCTTTGTGTGCTTGTGTTTCATCTTTACGGAACTGTATATTGCGTTGTGAGATGCTTCTCAAACCCCTTCAACGTGTCCCTCTTTCTAGACTGAAAAATCGCTGTTTTCTAATGTAAATTTCTGCTTTCCTTACTGTTGATGTTTAGTAAGAGGCTGTATGTTTTTGTTCACTTTCAACTCTGTTTTTTTAAAATGAAACTATCGACTTGATTGGTCAGCAATATGAAGTGCTCAAATAAAATATGATTTAGCCATACCCTGTACCTGCTGCATAATTGTCAAGGCCTTTCAGCATTGCACATGTATGCACACCCGACTCCCTATGGATTCGCAGTGCCGAAGCTGTCACATCAGCATTAGCCTCATTAATTTAGAGGGGAAGAACATTGATCCCTGCTCAACAGTTCTTGTTCACGACAGCGCGAGCTGCAACGGCACTAATTATGCTTCTGGTGGATAACGCAAGAGGGACTCGTGATTATTGATCCCTCCCCATGTTCACTGTGCTCGGAACCTATCAAGCTGTAAGAGCAGATCGTTTGTATTCAAAATGCCCCCAACGGTATCTCTTCAATATTCTCGCCTACATGACATGATCGCCTCCTCCCTACTTTCTACTGCATTTCTCCTTTGCTTTGTCACTCACTTTTGGCCCTGGTTTCATCAGCATTACGTGGCCCGGATCGAAAAAATATTCAAGCGCTAAGAATAGATTTTTGTGAAGTGATTCTCAAACCTACATTTCTAAAAGTTGTTTCTTGTAAAGATAGTATCAATCTGTCAAGCATCTCTGAAACCGCAATGATAATCTGTAGAGGGAGCAAGAGCGTTCTTAAACAGGCACAAAAGATGGCCCAACAAAAGTATAGAGAGACTTTACAAAATGTAAGGATACCAATTTTGCGATAGTCCCAACCAATGCCAGCTGTGCAAACAATGCAGAGACCAGCAGCGCAGCAATTATGAAACACTTTTGAATGTGCAGCGAGCAAGTGTCTAGTGCTGTGAAATATTGATCAATGGCACTTGTACGAATATGTAGAGAGCTGAAGCTACAATGATCAATACAGTAATATACTGTCACACAAGGAGGTGCAAAATTAGCCAACATTTACAAAGTGCTACTGTGGAATTTTTAGTTGGCTATTTATGTAATCGATGGCAAGATGGAAGAAGCTATTCCAATGTCTGTGTGCATGGTTTGATTGCGCCTACCTGAAGGGAGGAGATGGAAGAGGTGGTGACCATGATGTCAAGGGTCAGAGAGAATTTTGCCTACCCTCGTCATTGTTTTTACAGTGTGGAAGTCCCCAACAGTGGTTTGAGGGGTACCGATGAATCGTAACCGTCCGTTGAAGTCGGACTTTGTCCTTTTTTGTGGCAGCAAAAAAACAGACTGTGAAGGAGGAACACAGATTTCACAATTATGTCATTGGCTGTCGTTTAAAAGTGTTTCTTCACCATGTTGGAGGTACTGAACCATGCAAGTTCCATTCCTGCATTCACTAAACAGCTTTTCAATAGGAAAAATAAATAAATAAATGTGTATATATATATATATATATATACACACACACACATAAGTAAATATATTTATTTATATATGTATTTATCTTTTATCTATTTCTTCGCATTCAAAACACAGGCATATATTTTAATACTCTACATCGATGTGGAAAATAAAAGTTGATAAGGCGACTAATCAGTTCAATCCCTACTAGCCACCAAGTTTTGGGAACCCTAAAAATTCTTATCCTGAAGATACGACCTCCATGTTCTTTTCTTACTACGTTCCAATCTTTATGGAAAGTTTTCCTCTCTGCAATATCATCTGGCCATGTGAATGGCGACATCAATTTCAGTGAAGGGTACCCTTTAGAGTAACAACGCTGTTTGTGTTATCATTGAGTGCACAGGGATTTCTGCCACCGCATTATAATGGGAATGGATGGTGTTTTGTTTGTGCCGGAAGCAGACAAAAAATATTTTGCCTCCAATGCAAGTGCTGAGCGTGAAGTCTATGGATTATCCACAGTGACTTGTTCATTGTAGTATCTGCAACTCTAACAAATATGATTTTTTACCATTCAGGGGACACCCACCATACTGCTTGAGAGCACAAGTGGCTGTGGCGATGCATATTCTCAAACGAGGGCTCTTTAAATGAAAGGTGGAATTACCCTTTCACAGAATGTCAATCGTACCTTCACTCAGCCAACCAGGTTCACCCATTTACTCAACTTATTATTTTACAAAAGCAAACCAGTAAATATGGCACTTATGTAAATACTGCAGCTTGATATCATTGCGGCACAACAACCAGATCCCAGAAAATGTACATTTTGTTTCTAGAGGCGCAGTCCACATTTAAATGGGATGTTCTCATGATTCTCATGACGAATGATGCTGAAATTTGATGTCTGACCTCTTAGAAGCATGCACCTGCACATCATGTTGAGAAGTGTGCGCTTGATGGTGAAGTGCTGTCAGTTTCATCCATTAGCGAAAAAAAATCTTTATTTTGCAACAGTAAAATGAAGAGTACATTTTATGACAGAAATGAGAAAACACAGAAAAAAAACCCACACAAATGTTGAATTGACCGAAACTCTCCTGCTTGGGGGAAAATGCATATGCATAGATCTGACACTTTAGTTCTACAGTCTTTTGCAAACCCATAAAGTTAAAACTGCACATAAGGGAAAGGAAAGTAAGTGAAATGTAACTGTGTATACTTTCAATTTCATGGCTGCCAAGCAAAAAGTGGCATCTCGATGGGCTGCGCGCCAGAGCGAATATTTACCCAGTTCAGCCACAGCCCCCGTCCACTACAGGGGTCCATTCTGGCAGTGTTCCGGGCACACATCATGGTCTCCTCCCAGGCTGGGGGTCATTGTGGCTTCGCTGATCCTGTGACATCTGAGTAAAACATCCTCTTCAACATTACCTTTTTGACATTTTATACAGGCCTTTGCTTCGTATCGCATCGACACCCCTTCATTCTTTTTGTGTCACTGTCAGATTGGTTGCTGTTCACAATGATCTCCACAACTCACTCGCCATCAGTGGCATGTGAAGTGGCAGAGTAGACAGTGCTGTATGCCTCACAGCAGATGCGATGCATTATTCATGGGGCTTCCGCTCCCCGGCTAATAACCATTGCCGCTCTGAAGCCCTTCAACAGAGATGCCCCTGGAAGAGGATGTTAAGCTCTAAGCTAAATGGTGACATCGAATTTCGCATCGTAACATGTTGGGGGATCGTGACAATTTGGGGGCGGGTGCTCTTCATCTCACAAAAAAAAAGGTGCAGTCAGCTAAAATTATGACCAGTAAAAATGCATACCACTGACTAAAGTAATGTGTTGCTTAAAAAGATACATATTTTAAATGGAAATGCAAGCTGCCATGTGATTGAAAAGCAACACTTTAATATTCCAAGGAAAGGACTGCAGCAGAAACAGATCATTGCATGTCAAAATAACATTTGCGATATTCATCTTCCTGCTTCTGGGCTTTGCTTCATATTTGCATCAACTTGCCGTATGCACGAGTTGACTCACCATCATTTTTTTTCCCCACAGAAAGCAGCTTAATTTGATTTGACACTTAAATGTGACATTTCTTTCAGTTTAGGGACAACATCCTGCTTGTCTCAGAGAGGGGTGTTACCCCTCGAAACTTGTGTAATCTCCAGCTTTGAAGCTTACCAGGTTTTAATCTTAACTGAGGGCCGACCCGGTCCCGATCCAAAACTTGGAGCATGCCCCGACATCCCTTCCGATCAAAGTCGATCGTTAATAATGTCTCTGAAAGTTGATCCTTAGTCATTACCAGGGTTTGAGTACCCCCCCCCCCCCCCCACACCACCACCACCACCAGCATCCTCTGTTTGGAAAACGCTTGGGGATGACCATCATAAATATTCCACCATATCATTATTTACAATCATTGTCCTACCCAACAACATGATTCACAAACTCAGCGTCTGGCTGTGTTGCATGTTTATGTACTGTGTCATTCACCACCATGATGACAATGACAAGCAAGGGGAAGCAACCCCCCTCCCGCCCCTGAAAGTAGTTGTCCTTGTTTCTCATTCTTTTAATTTTCAAGCAGTCTGGATGCCCTGTTAATTACAACGCTTGCCGAATTTAGAGGGAATGAGGAGAGTCCAGTTGGCCGTGTTGACTCCAACAACAGCGCAAAGGCTAAAGAACGAAAAACTCCACCCATGCACACATTAAGACTGCGCTTTGTACACTAATGTACCGTTTATAAATCAAGGGCCCACAGAGTGTTGTGTTGGTCAATTTGACTACACTATACACGATAAGAGCCGCATGCCAATATTTTTGTTGTCAAGTGTGGGATCACAGTTTTTTTTTTTCAATATGGGATATGACAGGCAAAAAATATAAGTGTGTGTGTGTGCATGCATGTGTGTGTGCATGCTTGTGCTTAAATCTACTCCGCAAAAGCAGCAGATGATCGCATTTTTTAAGTGATGTAACTTCTTTGCAACCCACACAAGGAGCATCATCTGCTTTCCCCATCTGCTCCCAACAGGATTCTGTTTGAGAGCCTCAACACCAATTCCTACTTTTGTGCCTTCTCCTTAAAAAAAAAAGAAAAAAAAAGGACTGTACATGCTCTTCTTTTTCTTGTTGTTTTTTTTTGGGGGGGGTAATAGTTTTCAAGTCAATTATCCTATCGACAGGAACATGGTGGGGTCGGATGCCTCTGCTCCCTAGACACTGAATATTGAAAGTTGAATATCTAACCACCTCAATATTTCTCACTGGATATCCGGATATAACAGTAACAATGGACCAGGCAGAAAAAGTACACATAAAAACTGGAAAGCTTATCTTATATCTGGTCAGTGCTTCCTGTGCCTGTCTCCCTGTGAAAATTGCTGATCATGGCAAATCCGTACCTCCTTCCTAAACATCCCCACTTTGTCACCTCACTGGCAAGTTTCATTTCGCCAAACTAAGTTGCTGATCATGTAGCTACTTACTGTTCTGCCCCAGCCATGAGATGCCCAAAGCTTGAGACCCATCGTGCAAGTCACTGTCAGCGCAAACAAACACTCACGGCGCACACTGACAAATCCAGCACAAACACACCTTTGTGATCAGCTGCACTGATGCCATCACGGTTGACATCTTTGAACGATCGAGGAGTTCTGTGAACAACTATGAAATGAAAACACATTTAGCTGAAGGGCACGGATGCCCTCTCAAGTCAAGAGCAGTGCCTGTTGATGAGAGCAGCCTAACAGCGCACAAAATAATGAATTGGAGACGGACAAAAGGGGATCTTTTCTTCTTTTCAAGCAGCTTTTGCATTCCACCTCGGTTTTACCACAATGTTTATTGTTACACAATGGACACCATGAAAGTATGTGAACAATTGCTCCAATAAGTCCAGTTCTTGCTAAAGTGGTACCCTTGTGAAGAACACAGCCATCCACATCCATGGAGAGCTCCTTTCCAGACTGTTCAGGATGTTTTATCAGACTTGTGTAGAGCTTGCTCACTTGATTTCTTGATCCATTTTTTTAATCTCAATTTATATTAAATAAATACCGTATTGGCCCGAATATAAGACGGTGTTATTTGCATTGAAATAAGACTGAAAAAGTATGGGTCGTCTTATATTCGGGGTCGAGACATTATACCCATTCACAACGCGAGATGGCGCCAGATATTGAAGCGAATGCTGAACTTGACTCCCCAGGCCAAAGTTCACCCCTGTCACGAAGAATAAAAATAAAAATAGCGGTAAGAAAGAAAAGAGAAGATAATAATAGAAGAGATAACAGAAAATGGAGAAACGTAGCGACAATCTGGAGAAAAGTAGGTCGAAGATCGGCCAGGTTAACCGGCAGCTGAGGAGAAGTTATGATGTCATTTACATTTCAAAAACCAGAAGCCATTCATTTACGAATGTGATTGCACTTAATTTTACATATTTAAATGTTCAGATATTAAGATTTGAATGAGGCAAAATAACATGCTTTTTCTCTCAAATATATTGTTATAATCATTTGTTTCAGATGTACGGTAATTATTTTCTGTATAAAAATGAATTTGGTGTACAAAAAGTCTTTTTTCAAACTTGAGTCTTGAAAAAGAGGGGGTCGTCTTATAATACGGTAAATAAAATCAGTACACTTTCTAATTTTAACAATAGTAAGTTACTCGCAAGAAGGTCAAGTTTTGTTCTTGGTGTTTCCTCGTGGAGGGTTTTCTACGCATCTGGCATGATGATTTTAATCCCAATTTTTTCAGAATTTCCCCAATTCAAGCTGGTGCCCTGAAATCGTGACAACGGCACTTCAAAGAAGTAGAATTAAACGTGCTTAGAAAGATACTAGAGATGCTGACTGAACTAACATCTTGCATGAAAAAAAATCCATACACCAATGTACCGTATTGTGTACTTGTGTAGACAGACTCACAGAGATGAGGTAAAGCCTGAGTATAAAAAATATTCACCGATTCAGTTGCAGCTCCAATTTAATCAAGGCATCTGTTTTGATTTCCTCGTGTCTTTATAACATGGCGAGCTGTGTGGTGACTGTGGCCTTGAAAAAAAACAGCAACCTGCAAGTCATGTTGGTGTTAAAATCTTTTCCCACTACACTCAAGCAGACTTGGGGAAAAAAACAACAACAACAACAACAACATGAAACAAAGACTCAACAGCAACGGACACCACGAGCTGCCAATCCCCCAGATGGCACATTACTGCATAGATGCCGTAAGCTGGCGATGATGTGTAACGTGAGAAGTAACCCCCAAGCAGTACTGAGTCCCTGAAATAGCACACTCATTCACTTTACCCTTCCTCTCAAGGGAGAATGAGGGGAAGTATAGACGTTATTTTCTCAATTAGGTGTGATGTATTTAAAACGCTCTGATCCATGTGAATCATTACTCCTGAGAGGTTGGAACAAAATCAGCCGGCGAGCAGCAAATGGTGCAATAACTAACCCAACGTGTGTCGGCTACTGAGAAGTCAGGTTGCTGGCTTTGATTCAGCCTAGATTGGTCGAAATGAAACCAGAGAGACTCGGCGTTTGATTCAGTGCGAACAAGAGATAACAAAGACAAATCTCAACCCGCAGCCTCAGTCGAAAATCGAAATCCTTTCAGTCAACTCTGCAAGTGATAACGATTAACTCACTGTCCGGAGGACATTATCATCATACGACGAGCCTCATCCATCCTTTGCTCATGCGTTCATTCAATAGATGGTTGCTGTGGCTACCCGTGCGGCTTGGCTCCGAGCAGATTTGTATGTCTCTCTGGACGCCAATGTCAGGCATCACTAAGCTACTACAAACATATTTTAGATTCGTGCTTCATGGAATAAAAACAAATGAAAAACAATGTTACAAAGCAAATGTTTTGGTGAATTGATTTGTTTCAGTATTTCTGTAAATGCTGCTTTAAAATTGCAATGAGCAAATAGGGTCACCTTGAAATGTTAGTACCAGTGCTATGTTAGGTTCCCTGACACCAGATGTCAAACTCAAGGCCCGGGGGCCAGATCTGGCCCGCCACATAATTTTATGTGGCCCGCAAAAGCAAAGCAAACATGTCAACTTCCAGGATGCTTGCTAAAATCTCTACCAAAATTTTAAATTCTCATATGTAATAAATAAGAGACAGTAACTTAAACAATCGTGGAATAAATCGTAATTATTGAATTTTTATTTGGTTTCACTCATAACGGCCCTTCAAGGGAAACAGTAACTAAAATGTGGTCCATGGCAAAAATGAGTAAGTAAGTGTTAGTGAGTGTGCAAATGGCTTTGTGTGCCTTGTGATTGGCTGGCAACCAAATGAGGCTGGACCACGCCTGCTGCCCGAAGTTCACCTGAGACGTGTGCTCACCTCTACATTTTGACGACAATCGGACTAATTTGTTTAATTTCATGCAACATTTAAATGTGATGACACACCTGAATCAGTGCTTTGTTTTTTCTGTACGGTAAGAGTCGCACATCCTAAAGATAAAGTGACGCAATGGCTTAACTGCAAATTAGGTACTAACAAACGTGAACAATTATGGGATTCATCCAAACTGCAAAAGTGTGAATTAAGATAGCCTCAAATGATCATGCGGAGGGAATGAGACATGATTTCACCTGTGTCGATTAAAAACCTTCAGTGCTTTTGTCATTTTAATCACATTTCCCAGTAGGCAGTCTTGATATTAGAATGGTGGATGAACAAAATTGATTTCCAAAGAACTTGGCTCTGCTTTGGCTTATTAGGCTCAAACTAGAGTGGTGATTGCCACTGCCGAACTTTTTTTTTCCTCCAACCATTTAATTAGTGTTCTATTGGTAAGGATTCTGTTCTACACGCAAATGTCACCATTCACCTTGGATACAAGTAGACCAAAATAAACTTTTTGAATGATGATTATTTTTAGTCGCGGAATGCCAGTAGCAAGTGTTACAAGTGTGAAGGTTGTAAACTCTATTTACTGCGAGTCCTCTAGCTTGGAGTAAACTTCACACATAGCAAGCATTTGTCACCTCAGTTGGTACTAAATGCAACAATATAATGGCATAAAGTTACAAGTGAATTTAAATGAAATTAATGATTGATACGCTACTCAGCTTTGCATAAGCCGGGAAAAAAAAGTCAACTTCAACCTAAACAACCAGCCAACAGCAATATATTGTCTTGCTCGCTTCATGGTTGTGCTAATAATCACTATTCCTGAGGTAAAATCCAAAATGAATAGATTTTTAGAAAGGAGAAAGCCATGGATGTTCAACTATTCATCAGAGCCAATTTTAATTCTGTTCAAGTCCACGCCTCCTAGACATTCTGCTGATCGAATTATTTATGTGGGGCCATGTTGCATAGCAACATATTTGTGATTGATGAGCTTTTCTTTAAAACAGGTGGAACTCCGGTTGAATAGGCAAGTCTAGGCAAGGCAACCTTATTTGTATTGCACATTTCATACATGAATGAATTTTGGGAAACCATATAAATGTTTAATCCCCTCCACATATTACATTTACAGCGAACAAGAAATTGATCAATAACTATTTTTACAACTAGAAGTCAATCATAATGACTGTTATTGCGGATTACATATGGCAATTTGAAATTTAGTTTCAGACTTTAGCAAGCATCATGGAACTTGACATGCTTGATTTGCTTTCGAGGACCACATAAAAGGGTGTGGCGGGCCAGATCTGGCCCCAGGGCCTTGACTTTGACACCTGTGGGTTACAGGGTGCATGAAAGTGATAAATTTGAGAGAAAAAAACATAGCGAATATATATATATATATATATATATAAAATCCTCGTCTCACCCCCCCCTCGGGTGGTGTCCGTCCCTATATATATATATATATATATATATATATATATCCATCCATCCATTTTCCGAACCGCTTGATCCTCACTAGGGTCGCGGGGGGTGCTGGAGCCTATCCCAGCCGTCTTCGGGCAGTAGGCGGGGGACACCCTGAATCAGTTGCCAGCCAATCGCAGGGCACACAGAGACGAACAACCATCCACGCCCACACTCACACCTAGGGACAATTCAGAGCGTCCAATCAGCCTGCCATGCATGTTTTCGGAATGTGGGAGGAAACCGGAGCACCCGGAGAAAACCCACGCAGGCCCGGGGAGAACATGCAAACTCCACACAGGGAGGCCGGAGCTGGAATTGAACCCGGTACCTCTGCACTGTGAAGCCGACGTGCTAACCACTGGACTACCGGGCCGCCTATATATATATATATATATATATATATATATGTATGGCTCTCGCTGAAATACATTTCGACCCCTGTTTTTGGCATTCTGAGATCATTACGTTTGAAGTCATCTATTTGATGAAAGAGCAACATGCAAGGTCAAAGACAAAAGAGACAATGATGAGGTCAATCTTCATATGTCTGACACAGGCACAGTTTAGCTAACAAATAGGTGATCACATCTTCACCAAACAAAGAGATTATTGGCATTGCACTATCCTGCAATTTTCATGAGGAAAAGCCATTTTCCCCATCAAGTACAAATACTGAAAAACCTGTGACTTGAGTCACAATGTAGAAATAATGTCTCTCAAAATAGACCAGAAAAACAAACAACAAATGTTCATCAAACTGAAATTCCATGCATAATAACAAAGTTGTAATTCTGTATATACATGCTGTTATGCAACTGTACTCTTCCCTTTCTGGTCTTGAGCTGTTACAGAGGAGCCTCACATTTCCGCCAATCAACTTTTAGGTGTATCCGTGTTGGCGGTGGTGCAGAGCGTTCTAATCATCTGGCACATTTCTATCAGTCAAGCTCAGGGTTGTCTTCATTACATTTGCAGGGTTTGTGACAAGGTGACAGCCTGTCCTTGAGCTTCCATTTCCTATATGGGGTTAGGAATGTGGAGAAGGGCTACTGCCCCATGTTGCTCATTGAGTCACGTTACATAATGAGCTTGCGTTGCTCCCCGTGGACTGGATGTCATTAAGGAAATGTATTACCTGGATCCTCCTCCCCACCTCTCACGTTCATTTGTTCAGCTTTGTGCATCAAGAAAAGGCCATTAGAAATCCATTACAGGACATTTTCCTATGAGAATACCACTCAGATGACCTCATTTCATTTGGAAAGAAATGGGCTAACTGGTGGAGGCATTGAGATTCCGATTCAGAACACGTCTGTCATAACAGAAAATCTTTGACTTGGCTCAACATGCAAACAGGACAATGTACTGATATACAGTCATACAGGTAAAACACATTTATGATAAAGACACACACACACACAAAAAAAACCTATTAGATTCCTGAGTTTTAGTCTACTTTCTGCCATCAAATTGCCTGGTTTGCAGAACACATGTCCAAGAAAATAACCTCGGCATGCTGGAAGGCCCACTATGGTGCAATGAGATTAACCAAAATTCCCAGCGCTCACAGTTGCACTGTCTCTGAATGTCGAAACATTTGTCCATCAGCTGTTATGAACCATTTTGCTGTCATGTTACAACTCACATCCTTCAGTGTGATTTTCAGTATGTTTTGAGATTATTTCGTGACAAATGTGTTCATATTGCTTGGAAATACAAGTAGTGCGAACCATTGAGCTGGACACGGCCGTACTCTGGAGGTACTTGGAATATAATGAATTTTCAAGATTTCATTTTTATTAGACAAGATGGAGAAGGATGTTTGGTTTTTTTTTGTCCTGTATCAATGCAACTGATTGGAGTTCACGTACAAGGCAAGCACACCAACAAAAAATTGCTTGACTTGATTACTGCATAATGTCATGTGAAAAATTAGTGCAATCATGCTAGATGTCAAGAGCAAAAAAAAAAAAAGAAAAAAAAAAGAAGTATCCAGGAAATTAGATTGATCATCATGGGATTATTGCATATAAAAGTTTGACTGGAAGTTACAAATTACTTAGTTATTTTAAGCAGGCTATGATGATTTCATGTCTTCTCTTATCATTACATAAACAAAGCTCCACGAGAACTGGGCGATTCCACCAGATGTATATATACCTGTATATTGAATTGAATACAACTTTATTGTCAAATGTGCTGTATGTAACATACATACTGTATATACAACATATATATGCGCACACGCACACACACACACACACTGTCACCATTTTTTCCAGATTATAAATCACAGCGAATTATGTGTGAAATTATCAACACGTTATTTTCACATTAAACCACAAGCGGGCACTCTCGGCCTGTGTTGATAAATCGACAATGAGTCTGACATAAGCGACGTAGAAGAGGATGCGCCGCATCTTCTCCCTCTGGACTTGGTGGAGTTCTTTAAAAGTGGCACAGATGATGAAGATTTACTTAGATTTAGTGATTTGAAGTGACACTGATGCTTTGCGAAACTTGTTAGCATGTTCTTTATGTTATAGTTAGCTGAATAACTATTAATATGTTTTGTGGACATACCAGGCACGTTCTCAGTTGTTTATGCGTCATGTCATTCACTTGTTCAGCCTGTTGTTCTCCATTTTATTTTTATTTGAAATTGCCTTTCAGGATTAGTTTGTTCTTGGTGTTGGACCAAAATGCGATTTATACTCCAGTGCGACTTATATATGTTTTTTTCTTATTATGAATTTTATGGCTGGTGCCATTTATACTCCGGAGCGATTTCTAATCCGAAAAATACGATGAATTTTGTCAGCATTCAAGCATAGACCAACCTCGGAAATTTCAGGATCATGTTACTGTAGAACTTACAACGTAGCCAACCAGCAGTATCTCACCGTGTTTGAGATTGCAATGACCCCAGAGCAACTTTTAAGGAGCATCAACAAGATGGGGAGAGAAAGTACAGTCATCCTTGACTCTTTCAGCTTGTTTCGAATGTGTCCTGATTTTAAAGTGTCCCGATTTCAATTCCTCTTTTGGTATGGTCATATGTATCCCCCACACCTCTCATCAGCTACTCATGCGGATGTTGGCAGACCTTGAAGAGGAAAGACCCCTTTGGTAGTCCTCCTAGGCAGAGTGTCTTATTTATGACTGCATTGATACAACTAGATTCAGATGGAACATAAGTGCTGCCGTAGTTTGGAGGAGAAAGTGTTTCTGGCGTGTAATCTTGTTTTCGCCTATTACCAATTTGCTGTTTTATCCGTGCAAATGCTGCATGTGCCGTGTTCTCAAGCCTCATAATTAGGCTGCTGTAACCACTGCTTAGCTAATTCTCCCTTCCATTGTTCCATGAATTACTCATTGTTAATTGTAGGCCCCGCAAAGGGACAGCATTCATCAAATTTGGCTGCAATTTGCCTCATCCACAGATTATACTTGGGATCTACGAGTTGGACATATGGAATGTTTTCAAACTTTATAATATACAATACTGAATTAATGAAGGTAAAAAGTAAGAGGATAGTCGGGGAATGTCTAGCTCGTAGCTGCTCCTCCAAATGGACTTGTTGGGGGCTGCTAGCGACAGAGTCCCTGTTAGCATCAACATTCCAAGCCACCCTAACTCTCAAACATCATCCAGTTTGGATGACTTTGGCTTTAGAGCTCAGGTTCTGACCGTTCCTTTGGCTCTGAATGTATTGACCAATCTGTAAATTCAAGTTTTGTGCATGTAACAATTGAAGTTAAACTCACTGTGAAAAATTAGCACTGATGACCTGTTCTAAGTCGCCGCGCAAAAAGTGGTCTGCCCAGGTGTCCAAGGCGTTTTCAGAAAGAAAAAATAAAACCTCGGTTCGCACTGCAATACTTTTGGCTCACTGAAAAATGACTAGTTTTGAACCAAAAGTTGCTCTCTTCTTAATAAATGTAATTACTTGTCCCCATATTTTTATTCAGGAGTGCATCACTGAGATTCATGTTGAACTGCCTGTGAACTTGCTCAAAATTAACATTCTCTAGTAAGCGCTGATGTAATCTGCTGTCTGCAACATTTTCCGAGCATCAGTTGAGCATAAATATGAAGGAAGGCGCAGGCTGAATATAAGGTCGAATGGGTCGAGCTGATAAAGCATTAAAAGGGATGCAAACATAAAATCGTACTCCTCATTTTTCCCCCTCTCTAAATGTCGATTCACGTGACATACTGGTGTAGTTAAGTATGTTTCCGCACACCCCCATTTCCAACTATAATCAAACCAGAAAATGAAAATAATTCTCACAAAATACAGATCCTTGCTTTTATTGATCGAGATAAGACTCTCGGTAAGTCAAGACAACATCCCTGTATTGTGGAAAGTTTGGCACCAAATAGTTCCGCTTAAAACTGAAATTAAAGTTTAATAACACACATCTGCCACTAAACTACTTACATCGTCTTCATCGTGCATGAAAGAACGTTGCCGCAGGGCTTTTGGTATTTGACCAAACTGGAAATGTTTCTTTGTCTCTCCAGTCTGAGTCCGGAATGCCTTTCCATGCATGCTGCTTGCTTTCCCAGCACAGTGGGCACTGAAATAGAGCAGCCTGTAAATTAAACATGAATTAATGCATATACGAGAGACAACGGAATGTGAACAGAGGGAGGAGAAGCTGTTTGAAGAACTCAAGTGTGGTCAGCAGAGGACACACTGACTGTATGGAGCAGCTGAGGCCTGGGAGTCAAAAATGGAAGAAAAGAATAGACAGATGTTCCAAAATGTCACATGCCCTCGTAAAATAAGATGCTAACACAACGAAAAGGGTGTGTTGAAGTGCCAGTGTTTTAAATGTGGACTCTAAAGGGACACATGGGCCAAACATTTTGAAGTATAAAATGAAAAGGGAGGCGGGGGTGTGGATGATTAACATTTTAATGAAGACGTCAGTATATGCGCGTCAGCGTATACATGTTGGAAAGGACTGCCCCTGAAGGCAGATTTTTTTTTCCCGTCTATTTTAATTATATTGTCAAGTGAGCAATATCTGATTTCACTGTGCAACCTATACTTTCACACAGCCGACATGCAGCTAAACAAATGCACAATTAAACCAAGCCCAAATGATGAAGTAATAAAAATTTCATCATCTTGGTGGACCAGATAGGACACTTAAGTTGTATTGTCACATCTGACAAAATGATCCAAATAGGTAATACACTGTGATACATTACTCGGAAATAAACCCTGTTTATTACGAATACGGCGGCCCGATAGACGAGTGGTTAGCACGTCGACTTCACAGTGCAGAGGTTCAATTCCAGCTCCGGCCTACCTTTGAGGAGTTTGCATGTTCTCCCCGTGCTTGCGTGGCTTTTCTCCAGGTCCTCTGGTTTCCGCCCACATTCCAAAAACATTAATGGCAGGCTGATTGAACACTCCAAATTGTTCCGAGGTGTGAGTGTGAACGTGAATGGTTATTTGTTTCTGTGTGCCCTGCAATTGGCTGGCAAACAGTTCAGGCTGTCCCCCGCCTACTGCCCGAAGACGGCTGGGATAGGCTCCAGCACCCCCCGCGACCCAAGTGAGGATCAAACAGTTCGGAAAATGAATGAATGAATATTACAAATACGTTCAACCCACTCGAAATAGGCAAAAACCCGCGATGTAGAGAGGGATATTTTTTTCGATAGTTTTACAACTCCCACATGCTTTCAACATACCGGTAATTAAACGAATCAGCTGGACACAGGCAAGCTTATTCAAATAGTAAGTACGTCAAGTATTACTTTCGCGCCTGTTCTCCAAGAAGCTCTGCCACTTGGAATTGAACTATTATGTAAACTAAGGACCACCGTATGTTCCATTTAATGGATTTTTAAGAATGTCAAACACATGAGATGGTCTATGATAGAGATAAACATATCGCTATCATCGTGTAGATTGTCCTTTAGAATTAGTCGGATTCCTTCTTCAAAGTTGCTCAACGGTGGAGAAACCGAATACAGTATCCTCAATGAGAGGAGCATCCCCGGGGGCTGGGTGGACTGCATCGAAGCGAAAATTGTGTTTGGAGCAATTTCATACCATTACTACAATAATGTGTGTTGAATAATTAAAGAGCTGCTGTCTTGGCAAAAAATATTTTTCAAGAGTGGCAATTGAAAGTGAGTCTTAGGGAAGGATCGGAGACAGAATGCGGAACAGTCATTTTGTTTTCATTGGTGCTGATGTTTGTTGGGAAAATAAATTGGCACGTAAACCACATTGTGACCTTGCACAGCGAGGTGGCAGGAAAAGAGAGTCGGACTGAGAAAATGATGCTTGTATAATCATTTCGCAAAATGTGTTAACTAAAAGCAATCAATTGTAATTTTTACAGATAAAGAACATACAAATAGACAGTGGCACATCTTATTCGGAAATATTTGTCACAACATTATTCAGCTAATCTCAGGCAGGACATGAATACACACATACACACACATTTTATTTATATATATATATATATATATATATATATATATATATATGTAAAAATAAAAAAAATCCCCGTCTCACCCCTCGGGTGGTGTCCGTCCCTCATTCAGCTCAGGTCCTCTACCAGAGGCCAGGAAGCTTGAGGGTTCTGCGCAGTATCCTTGCTGTTCCCAGCACTGCACATTTCTGGACTGAGATGTCCGATGTTGTTCCCAGGATCTGTTGCAACCACTCATCCAGTTTCGGGGTCACTGCCCCGAGTGCTTTGACCACCACAGGCACGACTGTCACCTTTACCTTCCAGGCTCCAGGCTTAAATGGACTACTGGAACAAAGCGGAGATGGGTGAGATGATTATATATATATGTGTGTGTGTGTGTGTGTGTGTATATATATATATATATATATATATATATAGCGCGGCTGGATAGCTCAGCTAGTAAGGCATCGGTTTGGCGTACGGGAGACGGTGGTTCGAATCCCGCTTGGGCCAAAAAATGAGCACACAACACCATCCAGTGTGGGTCCTTGGGCAAGATCCTTCACGCTAATGCCTACCTCATACAATGATGAGAGACAATAAAATGAATGACATGCCGGCTCAGACGTCGCCCGGCCAAACAAGGTCTGCGTCAGGTGCTGGGGAACCAGAGCACCTTGATGAAAAATGGGCTACTGGAACAAAGCGGAGATGGGCGAGATGCGATAACATGGCTCTGTTGGAATGCTACTACTCAAGCAACCCTAGTCAGAGGGGTTACATGCAGAGAATGTGGGCTAAATGGTTACTTCGAAACCCACAGTCATGGTTGACCACGAAACAACTAGTAGCTCAGTGTTCCAACATCCACAAACGGCAACTGCTGTCACAACTTGAGATTGATGAGGTACAACGCAGGTTCCATGGGGAAGGGCCCCAGGCTGCCAGATCAGAGGAGGAGGTCATACCAGAGATTGGGAGGCCAGCCCCAATGAATGAAATGCTGAGCGAGGCAGCAACTGACCTGAAAGCTAAGATCATGGCGAGAATGAAAGGTAGGCAACCTAGAAACCGATTACAACGGCTATGTGAAGTACCACCTGAAAGTCTCATGGAAAGTGTGAATGCAGCACTGAGGGCGATACCTACCGTAACGATCACGGAAACCACTGAGCTGTTATACGCTTCAGCATCAGTGATCCTAGAGATGCTTGTCTATAAGAGCAACCATGGAAGCCATGGTTACTCTTTGGCCATGGTTACGTTACCCACCATGGAAAAGACGGTTGGAGGCTAAGATCAAGGCGGCTCGGAAAGATGTGAGTCAATTGACAGAGGCCCAGAGAGGTGTAATGAAAAGGCCGATACCCGAGAGGTACATCCAGATGACCATACCTGAAGCACTCGAAACTGCCAAACAAAGACTCCAAGCCTTGTCCAGCCGCCTAAAGCGGTACACAAAAGAGAATGAGGCCAGACAAATAAACAGGCTGTTCGCAACACAACCTGCGAAAGTGTACGCTCAGTGGCAGGGTCCTAACAACAGAGCTGACCAACCAAGATTGGAAACTGAAAGGTACTGGAAAGGCATATGGGAGAAGGAGGTTGCACATAACAGCAGTGCACAATGGCTGGTGACCCTGAGAGAGGAGCACAGCAACCTCCCTGAACAGAACCCAGTTACCATAACAGTGGCAGACATACAGGAAAGAGTCTCAGATATGAAGAACTGGACAGCACCAGGCCCGGACATGGTCCACACCTACTGGCTAAAGAAACTCACAGCACTCCATGAGCGCCTAGCAGCACAAATGAACCAGCTGCTGAGGGATGGGACTCACCCAGGATGGCTAACCGAAGGGCGAACGATCCTGATCATGAAGGATCCCTCAAAGGGTGCAGTCCCATCCAACTATCGGCCAATAACCTGTCTCTCCACAACATGGAAGCTCATGTCAGGCATCATTGCGGCTAAGATAAGTGGACACATGGATCAATACATGAGCGAAGCACTCTCCCCACTGCTGTTCTGCATAGGACTGAACCCCCTAAGCCAAGTAATCACCAAGAGAGGCTATGGATACCGCCTCAGAAATGGAGCTACGATCAGTCACCTCCTCTACATGGATGACATAAAGCTGTATGCTAAGAGCGAAAGGGACATAGACTCCCTGATCCACACAACCAGGATCTACAGCAGCGACATCGGGATGTCATTCGGGCTTGAGAAATGTAGTCGGATGGTGACTAAGAGAGGAAAGGTAGTCCGCACTGAAGGGGTCTCACTCCCTGAAGGAACAACAGCAGACATTGAGGACAGCTACAAGTACCTCGGTATACCACAAGCCAATGGCAACCTCGAACTGGTAACAAGGAAAGCGGCTACGGCCAAATACCTCCAGCGAGTGAGGGAAGTCCTAAGAAGCCAGCTCAATGGCAAGAATAAGACCAGGGCAATAAACAGCTATGCCCTGCCAGTGATCAGATACCCTGCAGGAATAATAAGGTGGCCAAAGGAAGAGATTCAGACCACGGACGTTAAGACCCGAAAGCTCCTAACCATGCATGGAGGGTTCCATCCCAAATCCAGCACCCTGAGACTGTACGCAAGCCGAAAGGAAGGAGGCCGGGGACTAGTGAGTGTGAGAGCCACTGTCCAGGATGAAACATCCAAGCTCCATGAATACATCAAGGAGAAGGCTCCAACGGATGACGTACTCAGAGAATGTCTCAGACAATGGGGAACAGAGGATGAGATGCTGGAAGAGGGACCATCATGGGAGGACAAGCCACTACACGGGATGTACCACCGGACCATAACTGAAGTGGCTGATCTCAAGAAGTCCTATCAGTGGCTAGAGAGGGCTGGCCTGAAGGACAGCACAGAGGCACTCATCCTGGCTGCTCAGGAGCAGGCCCTGAGCACCAGAGCCATTGAGGCCCAGATATACCACACCAGACAAGACCCAAGGTGTAGGTTGTGCAAAGAGGCACCTGAGACGATCCAACACATAACTGCAGGGTGTAAGATGCTGGCAGGGAAAGCCTACATGGAACGTCATAACCAGGTGGCTGGCATAGTCTACCGAAACATCTGTGCGGAGTATGGACTGGAAACCCCAAGGTCAAAATGGGAAACACCTCCAAAGGTGGTGGAGAATGACAGAGCGAAGATCCTGTGGGACTTCGAGATCCACACTGACAAGATGGTAATGGCGAACCAACCAGATATCGTGATCAAGGGAAAAGGAAAGTCGTTGTAGTGGATGTAGCAGTCCCAAGTGATGGAAACATTGGAAGGAAGGAACACGAGAAACTCGAGAAATACCAAGGGCTCAGAGAGGAGCTGGAGAGAGCCTGGAAGGTAAAGGTGACAGTCGTGCCTATGGTGGTCGGAGCACTCGGGGCAGTAACCCCCAAACTAGATGAGTGGTTGCAACAGATCCCGGGAACAACATCGGACATCTCAGTCCAGAAATGTGCAGTGCTGGGAACAGCAAGGATACTGCGCAGAACCCTCAAGCTTCCTGGCCTCTGGTAGAGGGCCCGAGCTGAATGAGGGACAGACACCACCCGAGGGGTGAGACGAGGATTTAAAAAAAAAAATATATATATATATATATATATATATATATATACGGTATATATATATATATATATATTTTTTTTTTTTTAAGGTGGGAGATATTTGATATTTTCCTGAACAGCATGGCTGAATATCGCATACCAGAATTGCTATAGACAGAAAATTACAGAAAATAGAGGATTCTTGGATTGATTTTAAAATTCTCACATTGTTGATAGCTGGCCACTCAACTGACCTGGCATCATCTCAACTTTGGATGGCCTGGATAGTTTGTTGCTTGAATGGCATGTGACCAACGATTGCACAGCACTCATCTCTTCTTAATTAAATAATACATACTGTATGTTTGACTTGTTCATTTGGACACTTGGAGTTTGCATTTTCTCCCTGGGCCTGCGTGGGTTTTCTCCGGGTGCTCCGCTTTCCTTCCACATTTCAAAAACATGCATGGCAGGCTGACTGAACACTCTAAATTGTCCCTAGGTGTGAGTGTGAGTGTGGATGGTTGTTCGTCTCTGTGTGCCCTGGGACTGCCTGGAAACCAGTTCAGGGTGTCCCCCGCCTACTGTCCAAAGACAGCTGGGATAGACTCCAGCACCCCCCCCCCCCCCCCCCCCCCTGCGACCCTTATGAGGATAAGCGGATCGGAAAATAGATGGATGCATGGACTTGTTCATTCTATGTGCTTGCTGGTAACATTGTTGCCTCATGGAATATTAACAAAGGTGAATGTTACAGTGACCAGTGCTCTTTGGCAGCGATGCATATTTTTACGTACACAACATGAAAAACAGTCAAACATTGTATCTATGCATTATATACTGTATGTTCGCCCAGTTTCCGTTGGGCACATGGAAATGTCAACTCTTGAAATATTTTGAAGGCGTCTTCTCAAATGTTTGTCTAAGTCTAGTTGATTTAAAAAGGGCCTCGTTCATTTCAAAAAGAAGACATCCAGGTGGTCTGCTTCATTTTAGCTAGCCTTAAACTCACCGCTAGGGGCGTTGTGAGGGGCCTACCCCCCCCCAAAAAATATGCTATTTTGTTCCACATTTCCCCACTTCTCAAGTGGAGATTTTATAAAACTGTGTGACTGTAAGTGATGCCAGCCGAGAAGCAACAATAGGCTGCTGTCTTATCTTTTTCATGTCATGAAAAAATGAAAAAGATAAGAATGGAAAATTAAAAAGATGAGAGGAGGGGGGACATGATATACAAGCGTTCTCTTAAGAGAAACAACTTAAATTTCAGATTCTTAGATTATTGTTGTTATTATTTACAATGCAGCTGTTGATAAATGCTTCGTCCGCGTATTTGTAACCGGTGTTGCCAATTTTTAAATTTTATTCAGCATAAAAATGGCTGTTGATTGTTGATCATGTGTTACAAATTCTACCTCCTGAGATAGCCCTGGCCTCCCCATGTACACCCACCGCCCCCACTCCCCATGGGATAAAAATCTAGCTTCGCCACGGTGTACACTTCAGGTTTCCCTTTTGAGGCAAACTTGATGTGAATAAACTCACACCTTGCTGAAAGAAACTCTCGTTTCACTCGACTTATGCACAGTGCGCTGGTTCATTTGCGATATGAAAACATACCCGAGATTCACTGAGCGTCGTATTGCCATTAAATTGACAGTAGGACCCATTGAACCTGCAGTGTACCATAAAAACAAGTGAGTTCTCTTTGAAATGAAATGGTATTATGAGGGTTCAAAGAGGTGGTTGCCTTCTCTGGTGGTTTGCATTTTGGCCTCCACAAAGATGTTTTCACACTTGACACTTTTGGTTGAGATGATGAATGTTGCAATTCGATCATGTGCAAGTGAATTGAGACTCACTTGTTCTACCACTTTGCTCCTCTAACACGTAAAAGAAGCCTGGGACCAGTTGGGTCAGTTCGTCTGAAATACAAACAGACCAAAGGCACTACAAGTGTTTCAGTGACAGAGCAAAGCACAAATTAGGACAATTTACTACTCCTACCAAAGTAGCTGACTTGCTGTTTTCTAAAACTAACTCGAGCGTGTGGTTACTCGGTGCTCTGTTAACCCTCTCATTGTCATGGTACTGTTGCATGCTTTCACTTCAGCAAAATTGTGTTGCTCTTGATACCGTATTTTATGCACGATAAGGTGCTTCGGATTATTAGGCGCACCTCCAATGAATGGTCTATTTAAAAACTGTTTTCATATGTATGGCGCATTGCATTATAAGGCGCATAGAATCGAAGCTCCAATAGTGGCTGCGGTTGCGCTATGCATCCACTAGACCAGGGGTGGCCAATCAGTCAGAGACGAAGAGCCAATTTTTTACTGTGTTACTGCAAAGAGCCACATCATACCCTTCCTCACGCGTGCGCTTGCACACACACACACACACACACACACACACACACACACACACACACACACACACACACACACTTTTGTGGCCAAAGATCGACTTTTGAAGCGACCAACTTCTCACGAACGACCCGATCGCGCACGTGCAAGCATACACACACACACACACATACACACACACGCATTCACACGGGTGCCCACCTGTGCACTCGCGCACATATGCACGCACACCACGATGAGCAACAGTTGGAGCGAGCCGCAAATGAACGAAAGCTAAAGATACAAACAAACAAATATTTTTTTCCCACCCATTTCCTCCTCCCACCCCTTGTGGTCGACTTGGGACCAGTTCGCTGGCTCTCAGTCAATTCTGATCGACGTAGTGGGCACCCCTGCCTTAAAATCAGAGGTAATTCGCTGACTAGCTTAGCGCTTAGCTAAAAAAGAGGAAAGCGTTGTTTGAGCGGTGATGCAGTCATCTGATTGGTTGCCCTCTTTGTCAATCAAGTAACGGGATAGATGATAGGCTGACATAGTATGTTTTGTGTAGTTAGCACCTTGTTTGAATGGCATCGCCACTGGCGAGGCGTTTTCGACGCTTGTCGTGTGAAACCTGGGAGCCGCATTGAACCAGCAAAAGAGCCGCATGCGGCTCGTGAGCCGCGGATTGTCCACCACTGTATTAGACGATGCTACGCTAAAGGGAATACAATACAATTCAATACAATACTGCTTTATTCATGTAGAACCTTCACAACCGCTACAGTTGTAACAATGAGAACTGGTCACAAACATGGACATGAAACATAAATAAAAATGGCATTACAAAAACTATAAATGAAAGAGAAAAGTTATGAAGACAATGGTTTCAACAAAAAGGCACACAAGCCTCACATCCACAAGGGCCTAAATATCCTTAGAAGTCTTGCTTGTTAACTATGCTTTTGGTTATTATGTTCGTTTCATTATGGCTATGCAGAGCTCACAAAGTAGTTGTCTGTTTGAGTGTGGGTTGGCGAATGCACATGTCAATTAGTGTCGGGCAGAACACTTTTAATTGGCTCCTGCTAATAATCCACATTAGATGACATCGGAACAGTCAGGGAAACAACTCAATGGGGAATATGAAGAGACTGTAACCTCATATATACGGCTCATTGGATTATAGGGCGCACTGACGCCTTTTGCGAAAATGGAATGCTTTCAGGTACACCTTATAGTGCGGAAAATACGGTTTGTTAAATGACCTGAGTGGTGACTCATTCTCAGCTCGACTGTCTTACTAAAAAACCTATACTAATCTTTAATAAAATACCTCTCTGAGACTGTCTGTATAAACATTGCATTATTGTATACACGTAGAATTGCCCCATCGGAATAAATAAAGTTTTCTGAATCTGAATCTGAATAGAATGAGTCATAATCAATGAATCATTACCTTGTGCAGGTGTACCTCAAGAAATGATCAATGAGAATTCAAAAATCCAAATCCATTTAAAAATGTTGTTAGGCTTTTACTTGGATGTTTTAATGTCATTGTTGCTTTGATTCAGGAAGGTTTCTAAAAGTGTTTTTTGTTCCGAAAGTTTCATCGATTTGACAGTCTCACACAGTTGAATGTGAACGGAAAATGCGTATGAAACTTACAGTAGGTCTACAACCGCATCCTTTGAAGTAGCTGTGGCACCCGGGTCATTTAATCTAATAACTGTGTCATTGGCAATACATCAGCCATTAAGTGCTTTATGTTGTCTTTTATTGTGTTCGCTACTTTTTTTTTTTTTTATGACCACCAACACTGATTTTTAAAGCCAAGTCACCATCCAAATAGGGAGAGGAGAAAGGAGGAAGTGCAAACATATAAAACTCTGCACACGGTAATTGAGGAGAGTATCCAATAAACAACATTGTAGAAATGTATTTTTGGCAAGGCACGAATGCTACAGTCTATGTTGGGCACTGATGATTTGGTGTTCATTACAGTAGACCCGTTTAATTCGACTAACAAGGTGCATAAGCATTCTGTCAATTAATCGTGGGATTGTAAAAAGCAAAATGGAAATGAAACAATTAAAATTTCATGATGCTTCAGGCTCTTTTGTGTGAAGCAGGGAGATCTATAAAGAACCTGGGAGAAACGAGCTGGCATCTGACCGTTCCTGCCACAGCATTCTATGAAAACAACATCTACGGCTCCTGCGGATGGAAAGTACAAACCCGTGAAAATGACTTTTGTGTGCTTGCATCGTGGCGTGGCGTATCACACTGCGACCTTATGCATCCTTGAGGCGTCAGGGCCGGCAGACCTTGTCTGCTCAGCTGGCCGGATGGGTTCAGTCACACAATGGCGCAAACACCCGTTTCTTCACTGAATAGAGTGGATATAGGGTGAATGTTCAATACTTATGGACTGTAGAGTGTAGACATCAATGCACGGTCACTATATAGGAGGAGCCTGGTAGGGGAGCGGCATAACATGCTCGATGAGGTCAGAAAAAGCGTCTTTTGTCTCCCACCATTTGTCACTGGGGATGTATTGATTTCGTCTAGACCGAATAAGTCTTGCATTTCTTTTTGCCTGAGCTCAGCTAAACAAAACAACTAACAAACCATTTCCCCCCCCCCCCCCCGAGAAAATGAACATTTTTGTTTTGAAAGCAATTACGGCACTATTCGTGTGTCGATTGCAGATGATTTTACACCCTAAACCATCCAACTTTCCTCGCCTTAATTAATAAAAAAATCTAATGTGAAAATATGGCAGAATTATTTTAATCTGTAAGAAATTATTGCCAGTAAGAGCATTTGTGTGATGAGTAGCACATTGAATGTGTTTGCATTCGGGGCTTTTGAACCGACTTGCGGGTTCTGATAAAAATGTTGATTAAAATGAGGAATTTGATGGACTCAGGCAGGGATAGTGTCGAGTCTTTCTTTGATTTTGTTTCAGCTCCAGCCGAAGTGGAGGGGGTTTCCCTCCAGCAGGTGCACCTTTTCCATATCGTCATCATGCCTACAGTATTTAATAACTTTGATTTGTGCCACGCCTCGTCGGATTATTGACATCGCTTGCTGTTCATGCTCAAGTGTTGTTGTTTACCAGACCTCTCTATCTTCTTCACAGTCATTCACGTTCTCTCAGTTCCTTATTTTCAAGTATTGTCTTGATTTAGTCATTTGCTTTTGCTCTTGTTTTTTGTGTATACTGGACTCTTGTCATTTTGTTTGTATGCTCGTCTTACGATTACCTTGCCTTTTGCAAGCAACTTTTGTTAATTCCTCGTTTTTCCCGGGATCCTTGTGTCCATCATTTTGGATTTTTTGATACTAAAAGATTTTTGTTATTCACATTTTGTCTGTCTGCATTTCAGTGATCCTAAATTATTCGGTTAGTTTTGAACCCGTCAGATAGCTGTAACTTTGATGATGGAAAAACTAAATTATGCATTCATATTTTTAAATGTAATATAATGTACTAATCTGTGTAGAAAATAAATGAAGTTGGCTCTCTACCTTAATAACAATACTTTATTTGATTCGGATGCTGATATTGAGCTCTAATTTAGGTGCTTATAGTTGTAAACCATTCACTTCTTTGATGTGAGAACTATCAAATGGGTTAACCAGTACTTTGACGAGCAGCAGTGCATGAAAAGGAGAAGCTACACAATCTCTGTGATGGCTCTGGCAGGGGGAGCAAACTCCTACTGAAATCTGACTTTTTAAAATGGTATTGACAGGAAATGCCAAGTGTATTTTGGAGAAAAAAAAAGTCTCAAGACACTTTCAGCAACTTCTGAACGATTTGAGAAATGCTCAGGAAAATAAGCCCAAAGCAGTGATTTGTAGAGACTTTGACAGAAGTGGCTCCAAACTAATTTGACGTGGTCTCTTAAGACTTCAAAATGACAGCGCTGTATACACAAGAATCATTTTGACTGAGACACACGAATTGGAAAACAGGAACATTTTTCACACTATAATTAGTCAAAAAGATGTTGAACAGTCACTGGCTAAAGGAGATAGAGAGTATTTTTGTGTACCTGTTTCGTGACAGAACACCCATCTATTGGCCCACCAATGCTGTGGTGCCCACTCATAAACTGAAAGCTGAACAATGAAAAAGAAAAAAGTAAATTTGTGAATTCAGTCATATGGTACTTAGTCTTAAACATACAAAAATAAAAGGAGTTGTTCAGGTAATAGGTCACGTTGAAATTCTTTCTCTCCTGGCATTTGAACAGAGGTGTGTAGACTTTTTAGATCCACTTCATCAATTCGTCTTTTCTTCTAGATCACATTGTCAGGTTCATAAATACATACTACTTAATTATGGTTGCATTGCCATTTTCACGTGGATAGAGATATTTTACTTTTCTTAATTTATCTTTTAAAAAGACCGGTATGCAAAGATTGCCAAAGATGCAAACAGGTAAGACATACATGGAGAGGCACTAAGTGGCCGGGATAGAGTACAGGAACATCTGTGCCAACTTCGTATTACAAGTTCCAAAGGGACACACAACAGAAAGTGGTTGAGAAGATGAGAGCTTAGATCTTGTGGGGCATGAAGTTCCAGAATGACAAACAGCTGCTGGCTAACCAAGCACACAATAGCAAATGCTGACAGGGAGCAGAGAACAGATGTCACAAATCCCAGATGTCATCAAAAATGAAGACAAGAGTAAGACTTTGCATGACTAAGGCTCCTGAAAGGACCAGCTCTAAGATCTCTGGATAGAACGATGATGTCACGGGAACAGTTAAGTTTCGAAACCTCAGAGGTCATCAGGGTCGAATATGTAGTCAACACATGACTGGAGGTAAGTGTCCACACTGTCTGCCGGTGGAACCAACCCACACCAGAGGGCCGAGGTTGTCTGAGGTCAACGTCGTGGAAGTTAACTGTGCAGGTATTTTCACAGTCTTCTTAACATTCTTAGTTTTTATTCATTCTTATTACCGTATTTTCTGTACTGTAAGGCACTTCGGATTATAAAGCACACCTTAAATGAATAGCTTATTGTAAAAATGTTTTCATCTATAGGGCACACTGCATTTTGAGGAACATAGAATATAATCTACAATAACAGCTGTGGTTGCGCTATGTATTCACTAGAGGGAGCTACGCTCAAGAGAATACAATGCAATACAATGCAGCTTTATTTGTATAGAGCCTTCAGAACTGCTGCAGCTGTAAAAAAGCCATGATAATGACAAATGGCATTACAAAATAATAATGGAAAGACAAAAGTTATGAAGACAATTGCTTCAACAAAAAGGGACACAAACTTCATGGGCTCACAACCACAAGGGGCTAAATATCCTCAGACGTCTCGCTTGTCATTGTCTACCTGCGTTTAGTCAGTAGTTAACTTTGTTTTTGGTATTATGTATCTTCCTTTCATAATGGCTGCACAAAGCTCACAAAGTAGTTGTCTGAGTGTGTGTTGGCGACTGCACATGTCAATTAGTGTCAATTGGTTCCTGCTAATAATCACCACTCGATCGCATAGGAACACTAACAGGGAAACAACTCAACGGGGAGTATAATGAGACTGTAACACCATATATAAGGCGCATCGGATTACAGGGCGCACCGTCGGCTTTTAGAAAAATTGAATGCGTTTAGGTGCACCTTGTAGTGCAGAAAATACTGTAATTTTTATTGTTTTTTTTTTTTAAATAATCTTTGATGTCTTCGGGTTCGCAATGAAATTTGGGTTGTAAATGAACATGATGCCCTTTTTCGCGCAACTTTTGTTGGTCACAACTGTTTTTAATTTTGAAAGAGCCGTTTGGATCTCTGTTCTCCTGAAATTTAATATGGAAAGCAGCTTTCCTCCGATTGGTTAGTCTCAAATATATGGGCGCCCTGTGGCCACCGTATCTCTTCATTGTGTTGAAAATTCAGCGGGCCGTCGGTGGAATTGTGGCCTGGCCTGGCCCCCCTGGAGGAAAATTGTTCCTCCTTTTGTTGGTCTAAGTGTACCTCGATGGTGACGCCGCATGACCTCGCGGCCGGCCAGCGAGCCCTCAGAGAGGGACTGAAGCAGAAATTTTAATTCCAACTCAATCAATGTGATGGCACCATTCACTAACCACTTCAGCCATCTGTTGTTGAAAAGGAGTGCTGCTGCCATTGGGGCCTTACATTACAGACATTTGATCAAATTATGCGTACAAACTAACGTTTATTCAAATTGAAAGAACTTTTGTTCCGAGTTGTATTGACAAAACAATTTCTCCGAGAACTGACCTTCATCTAAAATCTGTCATTAAGTGGACCTCTTAATTGAGGTCAATTCTGTATGACATTTTAAGGTCATTGAAATAAATAAAAAAACAAGTCAGACAATGGCAGTATTTACTGCAGAAATTGGATACCTTCAGGTGATATGATGGAGATGCTCACATGAATACAGAATGAAGGACAAGCTTTTCAGACAAACTATTGACAAAGTTGTACCTGAAAAGGTTTTGGTCCTTGAAGTTGCACATGTGGTGTGGAGGTGACTTTTTCTGTCAAAGTGAAAAACTGTGAAGAATTGCGAGTCATAAGAGGATTTGCGAGAGGGCGGTAACATGGTCAGAAAAGAGGGCAGTTTTGGTTATCAGTTGATGTTCAAATGACGGTTGCACCCAAAGATGACGATGTTCAGACCGTGTTGGGAGATGATATTACTAAGTGGGAAGATGTAGATGTGAAAAGGAAAGCAAGCAAGCATCAAACCCAAGAGGACCCCTTGAAAAAGGTTCCCCACACATGGAAGCATGCACAGTTCGAAAGTTCTTAAACATTGGGCACTTGTCTGAATGCTAAGTGGCGGGTGAAATTGTTTCATCACCATTTCTTCAGTATTTTTTTAATGATGTCTCCCCCGCTGTGTGAAAAAAAAGTGAACATTTTCAGACACTTCCCGGTTACCTGGAAAGAAAAATGCCACTGCAGTCAAACTTTTTTTTTTGTTTTTTTGCAAGGGCTCCAGCTTCAAGTACACCCTTCGTCCAATACGCTCACACTTTGACAGGATTGACTGCAATGTTGAGTGCAGTACAAAAGCTGCATCGAAAATGCTGCTCCAACGACAACATTATTGCAAAGAATAACAAATAAAACAGCGTAAACTAATTACGGAAGGTAGTAATGGATGTAAACCAAGTATATCATGAATCTGAGAGGTTATGAAAGTTTAGCATGAATTGAAATCACATGATACAAGATGGACGATAAGTTGACATTCAAGCAAACCCACATTGCAAACAAGGTATTTTAATAATACACATTTGTGTTCAGCTTAAAAGAATTAAGACTTGGTTGGCTGTTTTTATAGACATGCAAGTGAACATTTTTACAATGAACACACCTTTGGATTATGGAGGCCTGTGACTTGACTCAACATTTTTCATCAGAGTTTGAAACAACGTCGCCTCAGACTCTTTGATTTTGATGGCCGCAGGCTTCCCGCCTTTTTAAAAAAAAAAATCATTTTTAATCATTGGACAATCCCAAATGTCAATGCCTTCTCGAAAAAGGGTCAGAGCCACCAGCTGTTTTTATTGAGGGGACAGAGGTCCTTTGATGCTCGCTGCGCATTTTATCACACCAGGGGAGGGGTGGGCACAGGCCTGTGCCCTTTTTTCCTGTGCTGCGGTGAAGTGGTGAGCCAGCTTGACATGACAAAAACACAAAAAGGGCTCGATTACCTGTAGCTGTGCTTGGCAGGTGGCTGCATTTCAAAACTGTGCCGACAGAGAACAAAACTACATGCCATAATGGACAATAGGAGACCTCCTGAGATAGCCTTGGCCTCCCCATGTACACCCCCCACCCGCACCACCTGGGCAGGCAACGCTACAGACGGATCTTCACTCGGCCTGGCAGAACTGAGCAATTCACCACGTCACTGTTTGTAGCTGTGTTTACCTTTTAATAAAACATAGTTGTACCTATTGCAATTATTAAGATTACGATTAAGATATCCTTTATTTGTCCCACACTGGGGAGATTTTCAATCTCCAGCAGCAAATTTGGGGGTAGAAAGAAGAAAACCAAAGTGTTTGCATGCACAAAAATAAGTGTAAATATAGAGAGTACACAGTTCAATATAAGTGCAATATAAATATAGATATAGATATATATAAGCATACATGCAACTGGTTTACGGTGCCTGTGCTATTTACAATTGTTACTGGTTTTTCACGTATTTCATTTTTTATTTAGCAGCCTGACAGCAGTCGGTAGGAATGAGCGGCGGTATCTCTCCTTGTTGCAGCGCGGGTGTCACAGTCTCTAGCTGAAGGAGTTTTTAGTTTAGCTAGCATCCTCCTGTTACCTCCTCCAGAATAATCTGGGAGGACTGTGACACCCGCGCTGCAAGAAGGAGAGATACCGCCGCTCAATCTCGGAATCCAGACTTTTCTACAAAAATTTATATTAAAAAATTATATAGAATTATATAAAAAATCCAGATAGTCAAACCTTTTATATTTATTAGTTTACCTTTTTCCGAAAAACGTAGGTGTATCTGTGGTCATTTTTTTCCACACCTTTTATATTTATCTGTAAAAGTGTTGAGAATTACCTGAACTCCGACACATTGAAATTTTGTGATTATAGGTAGGGTAGCTCCTCCGATATAAAACAGTAATTCCCGACAATCTGAATTATTATTATGATGTGAGAGATTCTGTGAAATGAGAAGTTTGCATGCTTGAAATGTTTGGGGAAAAAATGGACAAGGTGGAACACCATCCTTTCATCCATTTTCCGATCCGTTTATTCTCACAAGGGTCGCGGGGGGTGCTGAAGCCTATCCCAGCCATCTTCGGGCAGTAGGCAGGGGACAACCTGAACCGGTTGCTAGCCAATCGCATGGCACACACAGACGAACAACCAACTGCGCTCACACTTACACTTGGGGACAATTTAAAGTCAATCAGCCTGCCTTTTTTTTGGAATGTGGGAGGAAACCGGAGTACCCGGAGAAAACCCACGCAGGCCCGAGGAGAAAATGCAAACCCCACACAGGGAGGCCGGAGCTGGAATTGAACTACCTCTGAACTGTGAGGTCGACGTGCTACCCAGTGGAGCGCAACCTCCATTTTCATTGTAATGTATTATTTGAGCAAATGTAAATGGTAACAGGTACAATCGTTACCTCAACTACATCTACTGCTTTGTCACTTCTCTTTTTTTAAGGAGTGGCAATGCCTCAATGATTGGCTTTCTTATTCCTTTTAAGTCCTTTGTCTCCCCTGAGTGATAAAAGTCCGCAGCGTGACACCGTGGAATCAGAGCTGCCACAGCAGTCCATGCTGCATAATTCAACACTGTCTCATTAAAGTTCCTGGCCATGATCCATGGCTCTGAGTATGATGCTTTGACTGACAGGGCTGTTGCCAGCTTTGTCAAATAAATAAATAAATATTCATAAATGGCGCAAATCCCAACCTACGGGATTCAGCAGCCTCAGTTCATCCCAGGGCTGTAATAAACACGCTCTTCCATCCAGTTATGCCAAGCAAGCGGCGTGATTCCTATGCTAAATTCGAATCCAACGAGTCAACACACGATTTGCTCCTCGCAGTTCGCCCATCATGATGTTACCTGTTCACATTTTTGGGGGGAAGTGCAACCAAGTGTAGAAAACACCACTTTGCATAAATGGCAAACAAGGTCAATAACCCGAGAGAGACTTGCCTAATTGGCAGTCCTTAAGTACTTGGCAAGATTTGATTGCAAAGCAGACACAGGTACACTGCTCAAGAAGCATGGCTTCTACTCCAGCTGGTCCATCTATCCATTTTCCGATCCGCTTTTATTCTCACAAGGGTCGCCGGGGGTGCTGGAGCCGATCCCAGCTGTCTTCGGGCAGTAGGATGGGGGGCACCCTGAACCGGTTGCCAGCTAATCGCAGGGTACACAGAGACAAACAACCATCCATACTCACACTCACACCTAGGGACAATTTAGACTTAGAGTGTTCAATTAATGCATGTTTTTAGAATGTGGGAGGAAACTGGAGTACCCGGAGAAAACCCACGCAAGCAAGAACGTGCAAACTCCACAAACTCGAACCGCTAACCACTGGACCACCGGGCCGCCTTTGCCGTATTTTCTCAATCAAATAATCTTTAGGATTGGAATTGTCTGTAACAACGGAAACGTGCATGATGGAACAGTAGAAACAAAAATACTTGAATCAGAAGGAAAGGAAAGCTATCATGCAGGTGATCAGTGCGGTGGTGGCCTCTCAGCACCCGAGTAATAACAACGCAACCATTGTGGCAAGAGTGACATCGCCTTCTCAGAGGAAGATCTGTTTCCCAACCAAGGAAGCTGTTATCTCGGTGTCACACTTCATTACTCCCTGAGTGAGCCGTCACTGTGCTCTACCTGCCATTTGGTCTCCACGGACCTTTTTCAAACTAGCATGCCCGCATTCTGCCACAAAGAGGTCGGATGCCTCACTGTGGAGAGACAGATATCAGAAGTCAAGATGTGTTCATGACCTCCCCCAACCTCCAACACCCCCCCAAGACAGGCCCTTTAATTTCTTCATCCTGTTGTCACTGGCGTTTTTTTTCTGATCTTAATTCAAAAAGCATTTGCTCTTTCCTTTATGTCTAATATGTAATGAAATCCCCAATGATAAAATGTTGGGTATCACAAGGGGAGAGGGAGACACTGCCTGCCCTGGCAGTGTCCCTGCAGGGGACGGTCTTGCTGATGAGAAACAAGTGCACGGCTCCCCATAATTACAACATCGACATGCCACGTAGTGATGACAAAGATTGGGGCATCCTGATATTAGGTACATCGCTGTGTTTATATTGTAATCAGGCAGGTCAGGGCCAAATCTAACCTTTCTGAGGAAAAGAACACACAGGCACTTGAATTTCCATCCCACAAATTATGAATATTTTTTGTTTAATGAGGGAACTTTTCAGATAAGTGCTTGCATATGCATAATTGTGCAATGAAATGATTTTTCTTGTCTCCGTGATAAATGCCTTAAGAGGAGCCCCATTCCTGTTGACGTTTAATCCGGAATTTAGGGCATCTGTGCTGTTGTCATGCTCATAATTCAGCTTGTAATAATTTCTCTGCGAAGTAGCTTGAAAGCCCTAACAACAAATCCCCACAGGAGAAAAAAAAACAGAGGAGGGAAAGACACAAAAGGAAACAGCACCTTTTCAGCAGTTGATGCAGTTATTTGCTTTTTGATTTCGTACACATTTTAAAGACGATACCAAACAGCTTGGCTCACACAATGACGAAAATGACAACAACACAACCTTTTGATTTAGCACCCAAATCACAGTCAGGGTAAGCATGTGAGCTTTACCTCAAGTACTGTTCAGCTGGGGCAAAAAGCCCATAAAGCTCCCTAGACTTGAGACCCCCAAATCCCTCACCACAAAAAGATGACAGCTCAAGGAAGGAAGACTACAAATACCAATAACGAGTCGCTGACGGTGTCGTGATTCACTTGCTGGACTTGCGTACAAGCATTGTGGATTCACTCGCCTGACTCGAGGAAGCATGTGAGCTGTACCTTAAGTAGGCAACAGCCGCAAGCGTGGCCGCTGGCCAAAGACCAGCCTGCTGGATAAGTCCAGACTCCTCTCGCAGATGAGAGCGAGTGCCGTAATAACATCGCCTTTAATGAGAGTGCTCTGAAAAGTTGAATTACCACCACATGTGGTCTGCTGCCAAAAATACTTTTTGCTGGCTCATCAATAAGCCACTGGCACGGCAGTCAAATCATTGACTGCAATGACTCTGGGGGGGGGGGGGGGGGGGATTGATGATTTCCTGAATCATCACGCGAGAAGTTGAACCTAGCGTGATGGTTTATTTTGGAGCCATATTGTCCAAACCCTAAGTTTTGACTCAAGTTTATACGATTTGCAACAACGAGTCGCGATGTGGTCAGTTTCCCCGGTGAAATTGCATTTTCCTCGCACCCTTCCTCATGCTTGATGTCCGTAATTCTTAGAGACAGGGCTGGAAACATGGATGGTTTTTAGCTTGCGGCGCATGAATCCGATAGTAAAATCTGATTTGACATTAGGCTCACTGATCGTCTACACTTTGACATTTCGTGTGCCGCGGCAATCCATCCATAGACAATTTGTCTATGAATTTAAAACACAGAGAAATCAAGAAAAGGAAAAGCAAAGTGGGGTTTCACTCTTTAGATGTCAATAGGCAAGCTCTTTATCACATTCCACCCCCTTGTGAGCTGCAGTATGATGTTGTTTGTGACATTGCTTGTGGTTGACACTGTTGTTTCTGTGACTGAACATTCACTACATTCTGCTTGTTTTTTTCTTGCAGCCTGCTGTCGAAACTGAGTCCTGATACATATATTGAAATGGTGCGTTGTTTTCATATGACAACAGCCAGTAAATGATCTGGAAGGATGCGTGATACTGTATATCATCCTGTCAAATAAAATCCAAGAGCCACTGTGACAAATATCGCTCTCCCCTGAATACCTATTAGACCTCTGCCGGGGAATACAAGCTATGACCTGAGTTTAAAAATTGGAAATGAGTAGGAGTAAGGACGGGGAGTTAAGCTGGCTCAGTCCCAGGTGACTCTGCTTCATCAGCTGGGTGTTGTCAATAAAAGTGTTTCGTCTCTTGGGTAAAAAAAAGAAAAAAGAATAATATTTTAGTCAGGAGCAGCAGTCCTATAAATATATGCATAGATGCATCTACGCCGCTTTTGGTTTCATTGTCCCTTAAATGCTTATTTGATTTCTTTGTCTTTCAAAGCTCGTGAAATCAGAACTCGAACAAAGAAAGAGGGAGCACGGCGTATGCAAGAATGCACAGGAGCTGATGGTTGCACTCCTACAGGTCGATACAGATCATTTTTTGAATTGGATTTTCGAGTCATACGCATGTCATATTAATGTCTGTTTGGCCTCAAGGAAATTGATATGCCGCCATCGCTATTGATCAAATGGTATCTGGTAAAACCGTTGTATTTAGATCTCATGAGGAAAACCCCGATGTCATGGTCAGTTTGTAATTTTTATTTCTTGCTTGTTTTGTTTTTCAGAATCAGAATCAGAATCATCTTTATTGGCCAAGTATGTAGAACACACAAGGAATTTGTCTCCGGTATAACACGCTGCATTAGTATCATCGTAAACAACAAATCATTGAACCATTTTAGAGTAACCAGTAGCAGTATTTGTAGTACAAGAAGAGTGACTACGTCAGTGACTGTTTAAGGAGTTAATGGCTAGAGGGAAGAAGCTGTTTAAGTGTCTACTGGATTTGGTGCGCATGGATCTGTAGCGTCTGCCTGAGGGGAGTAGCTGGAAAAGGTGGTGGGCAGGGTGCGGGGGATCCAGGAGGATTTTCCGTGCCCTTGTCTTGATTCTTGCAGTGTGCAAGTCCTCAAGAGTGGGTAGGGCGGTGCCAACGATTTTTTCCGCCGTCCTAACTGTCGGTTGAAGTCGGATTTTGTCCTTTTTTGTGGCGGCCCCAAACCAAACCGTGATGGAAGAACACAGGATTGATTCGATGACTGCCGTGTAGAACTGTCGTAGCACCTCCTGTGGCAGGCCATGCTTCCTCAGCAGCCTCAGGAAGTACATCCTCTGCCGGGCCCTTTTCAGGATGGAGATGGTGTTGACTTCCCACTTCATGTCCTGGGAGACTGTGATTCCCAGGAACTTGAAGGTCTCGACGGTTGACACAGGGCAGTTGGATAGTGTGAGGGGCAACTGTGGAGAAGAATGTTTCCTGAAGTCCACGATCATCTCTACAGTCTTGAGCGTGTTCAGCCCGAGGTTGTGTCGACTGCACCAGAGCTCCAGCTGCTCCACTTGTTGGCGGTACGCAGACTCGTCGCCGTCTTTGATGAGACCGATGACCGTGGTGTCGTCTGCGAACTTTATGAGTTTGACAGCTGGATCTGTTGAGGTGCAATCGTTTGTGTAGAGAGAGAAGAGCAGTGGAGAGAGGACACGTGGAGACGTCTTTGGTTGATACTTTCTCTTAATTTGATTGCTGTCTCAAAGTGTTCATGTGAGAGTAGAGGTTTTATTTTGGCCAGCTGTCTAAGATGAAAGAAGCTGGATTTAACAGCGGCACAGATTTGCCGATCAAGTGTGAAATCACTGTCCAGTTTAAGGCCCAAGTTTGAGACTGTTGACTTAAGATAAGGAGACAGGGGGCCCAAGTCTACAGGATGGGACGTACAGGGGCCACTGGGACCAAACAATAACACCTCTGTCTTCTTTTCATTGAATTTCAAGAAATTTTGTGCCATCCAGGTTTCGATTTCTTCCAGACAGGATAGGAGTGGCCTTAATGAGAAGGCGTCTTTCTTGCTCAGTGGGACATAGATCTGGCAGTCATCTGCATAGCAGTGGAAGGGAATACCATGTTTCCTTAAGATGGAACCCAATGGGAGCAGATACAACAAGAACAGCAGAGGCCCCAGTATTGAGCCCTGTGGAACACCACATGACAGGGGAGCAGTGCGTGACTCAGAGCAGCCAAGGCTGACACAAAAGGTTCTATCAGCTAAATAGGACCTAAACCACTCAAGAGCACTGCCGCCAATGCCCACCAAGTGCTGCAAACGAGTCAGCAGAATACTGTGATCCACTGTATCAAATGCTGCAGTTAAGTCCAATAAAACTAGACACACGTGGTCTCCAGCGTCATTTGCCAGGAGGATGTCATTAGAAACGCGCAACAGCTATGCATCGTCTTGAAACCTGACTGGAAGACCTCCAAGATGTTATGTTCATCCAAGAAAATTTTCAACTGCATGTGCACCACTTTTTCCAGAATTTTGGAAATGAAAGGCAGTTTGGAAATGGGCCTGAAACTTGACAGCACATCTGGATCAAGACCAGGTTTCTTGATCAAGGGTTGGACCACAGCATGTTTAAACTGTTGGGGAACTATACCAGAAGAGAGGCTGCTGTTGATGATATCCAAGACCGATGCGCCAACACTCAGGAGAACCTCCTGAAAGAAGTGCGGGGGAAGAGAGTCACAAGCGGAGCCAGATGGCTTTGTCTGGCGAACTACATCCTCCAAAAGTGTCAAGGACACAGTTTCAAAAGAATTTAGCATAGCTGAACATGGAACATGGACAGAGGGGTCAGATGCGGTATTTGAGACCAGAGTCCTCGCTGTAGAGACCTTATCAATGAAAAGCTGAAGGAATCTGTTGCACATCTCGGGTGAAGAATCCGAGCAAGTAGGCAGAGGGGGTTTGAGTACAGAATCTATCGTTTTAAATAGTGCGCGTGGGTTGTGACGGTTAGCTTGAATAAGGTCCGACAGATATTCTCTTTTGGCCTCTTTTACTGTGAGCTCGTAGTTACACCAGCAGTCTTTCCAAATTTGATAAGAGACATGCAATTTGTCTTTTTTCCACTTGCGTTCGGCTTTGCGACACCCCTGCCTAGCTGCACGGGTAATGTCGTTAAACCATGGCTCGGGTTTAGGTTGAGGGAGCCACCAAATCCAGGATGGCACGGCATGATGAGTTGAACCAAGAGGTGAGTTCCTCTGTGTTAGACGAGGGTACGCAAAGGTTATTAAAGGCATCAGAGAAACGACTAGCAGTGTGAGGGTTAAAAATTCGGCGTTTACAACTCGGAGCGGCAGATTTCACAGCAG
Source organism: Hippocampus guttulatus (assembly GCF_054856545.1). Lineage (NCBI taxonomy): Eukaryota > Metazoa > Chordata > Actinopteri > Syngnathiformes > Syngnathidae > Hippocampus > Hippocampus guttulatus. The sequence continues at coordinate 11,487,488 of NC_141277.1, read as the reverse complement.
CATGCGATAAGACTGCGTCAAATAAAACTGCCATGTGATCAGAAATCCCATTTTCAAGGACTTCCAGATTTGACACCGGTAGACCATAAGCAAGGACAAGGTCTAAAATATGTCCTTGTTCATGTGTCGGGCTGGTCACATACTGCACGAAATTAAAAGAGTCGATAAGTCTTAAGAAGTCCTTTGCTAGTGGTTTTTCTGGACAGCACACATGGATATTAAAATCCCCCATTAGGAGGATATGATCATATCTCAGCCTGATTTCCGCAAGAAAGGTTGAAAAGTCGCTTAAAAAGTCTTTGTTGTATTTAGGAGGACGGTAAATGACAGCACAGAGCACCGGGAAAACACGACCGACTTCAAAGAAGGTTGCTTCAAAGCTGGTGGCCGATGTGGTGAATGTGCACGTTTACATTTGAAATTGTTCTTAAAGACACTCACCGTTCCTCCACCACGGCCTGATGTCCTCGGGGTATCGAGGAAACCACAGTCAGGTGGCAACAATTCAAGCAAAGCGTTGTACTCACTAGTACCTGCCCAAGTCTCCGTCAGACACAGGAAATCCAAGTCATTGGAAAGGAAATACTCCCTCAGAATATGGGCCTTGTTCGTCAGCGACCGGGCATTTAACAACGCGATCCTTGAGGGAGTAGCAACGGGAGGGATTGCCTCTTCCGATCGCCGAGCCCGGGGGAATTCCCTCAAAAGCTTTCGCTGGATTCCTCCCCGAGAAAGGCGTGGAGGGTAGAAATGCCGTGGCACGGTGGGAGAGCCAACGACTGTTAGCAAGCACAAGGCGACGGGGTCGAGGACACACCCTGCCGGAGCGATCAAAGTGTGTCTCAGATCCCGTTTTAGCTTCACGAGCTGACCGCTACGTTTGCCGCCGCGGCGGCGACGGCAGCGGCGCTTCTGTGAAGGGGGCGAGCGAACGCGGAAGAGATTAGCTGGCAGGTTAGCCAAGAACGGAGGTAGCGTCTTTTCACCGCCGTCTTGCCAAAACGCAGCCGAATCTCCGACGTGTTGTTGAATCAATAACAACGATCGGCGATCATAAACCAACCGAGACGCTGTTAGGGAGGTAACAAGCATTGCGAAAAGTAAAAAAACCCGAAATGGCAGGAGCGTTGCCGAACACACTGGCGCACAGGCGGCCATCTTGGGCCAAAAACCCGAACAACGGTTTACCGCGCATGCGCACATCATTCTTTATCAATCCGACCGTACGCAGCGATGAAAAAAAATATACGATTGAGGATTACTTTTGCTGGTTTGCTGTGACCGTGAATGGAGCTCTAAGATATACAATCTATATATTATATACATATATACTATATACAATCTATACATAGGATTGACACACGTGTGTGTGTGTGTGTGTGTGTGTGTGTGTGTGTGTGTGTGTGTGTGTGTGTGTGTGTGTGTGTGTGTGTGTGTGTGTGTGTGTGTGTGTGATATGGTATGGCTTCAAACTTTCTCAAAAGGTTACACGTAGTATCAACCAAGAACAAGCTTGAGTATTTGCAGAAAGTAACCGAGTCATTTTGCAACTTGTTCCCTGAGAATTCAAGATGTTCAAACACAGCTGGAGTTGTTTCAGAATATTTTTCATCTCCAGCTCCCCTCCTTGGATGGATTTTTTCATAACGTGTACAAGTCTCTTGAGTTTAGGTGAGACCACCGAAATAATGAGAACATTTCTTCACATATGACTATGTACCTGCAATGTGTTGTTGACTGTGGTGAGGGGGGGAGACAAAGCCTGCTTTCAGAACATAATTAAGCAGCACAAGCGCAGTGTAAGCCTCAGTGGTATAAAGCTACCTTGTGTGTTACCATGGCGCTCTGGTTTGTCCAATCAAGACAAAAGAATATTCCTCGTGGCAGCTGCTTCTCTTATTTTCATGGGATTTGAGCTGATGCATATTTTTCTTTGTGATGTGACCCTGTGAGACCACACTCAAAATAATTTGAAAAGCTGCCGAAAATTTCAATGCTCATTCCATTTATGCTTTTTGCTGGATGAGGATCAAATGAATTGCACAATTTATGAACTAGTAGGGTAGCAAGCTGGCTAGTTAGGTAGCAAGCAATTCAACAAGCCAGCTAACTGACACAAAAACTCGCTATCTTGCAGAATATTATTGCATCGACGGTACATGTTTGATATAAGCTTTTCTTTTAAAAGAAATGAGAAGTACTCAAGGATTGCAAGTGACACAGAGGAGCCCGAAGAATATGCGGAAAGCGGCGGGAGAGAGTGTGACTCTGGGTTGTACTTACACGGCAAGTTCTTTGGGCACTGGAAAACTCGATGTGGAATGGTTTGTAGTCAGCCCTGACACAACACAAAAAAATCAGATCATATGGGAAGTCGAAATGCATCACAATGAATCTTGAATTTCCCTTGGTCAGAAAAAATATATAAGAACACAAAAAATTACATCATTGATGCCCCGCCCCACCTTCCATCCTCTCTGTTCACTACATGTCAAGCTATGAAATTTGTTGTAATTGTGGGCTCAAACCATGCTCCCAATCAAGGGGAATGGTAAGAGTCTGTCAGCCCCCGTCCCCACACACACACACACCTTTTCTTCCCTATTGTTTTCTTTTCACGTCTAAGACAGTGGTCCTCAAATAGAAAGGCTGAAGGTCCACTTTTTTTTTTTTTTATAAGACCAAGGTCCGGTCCCATGCACGGCAGTCATGGGGAGCAGGGCTATATGCCAATTTAGTATGGTCAAGCCAAGCTTATACAAATCAACACTCCTCACAACCAACCAATAATGGGGTGCATGAAAATAACAATTATTCACTTTGCCAGTACACAGCAAATAATGAGAGGTATTGTGTTGAGGCACAGGAACTCTTTTATTTTGTTAAGTTGTGCCTGCTTAATAATAGAAATAGCCCTTTTAGGGAAATAAGACATTTTTACTTTAACTTTGTTAAACAGTAGTTGTCTTTTTTCCCCCCTTAATTTAACAAAAGCAAAACAAAATACTAATTTTACCAAAATAAATACTAAACATGAAAACAAAAATATCACTTTCATTTGTACAATTCCCCTTTTCACATCCCCTCTGAAATCACTGAAAAGTATATCAGAAGAGGAGTTCAGAACCATTTTAAATACTGACACAAGGGAGCACAGGAATGTGCAGTGCTGTTCTTCCGCTAAAGGTGAATGCAATGTCTGAGGCATGCAAATATTATTTGAGGATGCCATTGGGATGTTCATTTACCATGTTGCGGTGTTCTGCTGTTAAACAGCTGCAAAGATCCCCGGGTAGACGGGAGCAAAACTGCACACAATCGAAACCTCCCGCGATTCGTCTTGTCTAATTGTCTGTGTGCGGCTCTCCTGTGCTGAAGCTGTGAGCACACTGTGGCGTCGCGCATGCGTCTGTTTCCTGAAACAATCAACCATTTTGAATGACGCTTATGTATGGGCACACCTTAAGTTCAGAGGAGCCAATCAGCGCATCGTTATCGCCGACATGCCCTGCTCAGCCTGCTCATCTCCAGTTCGTCAAACATTATACACACACACACAGTCGCGCTGCTGCGTCCTCCGCAATACATCTGTTCGTGCACGCAAAGAATACAACGGATAATTTTAACAAGCGATCGCGGTAATGCACAGATTATAGTCCAAAAATAGAAAATGTATAACGTAAAAATCACTTTATAATTTATTTTTTTTATACAATTTGCCGAGGGCCCGGACAGAGGAGGTCGGCGGTCCGGTCGTGGATCGCGGTCCGCCAGTTGAGGAAGACGGATCTAAGATATTGGGGCGCCAGGCTTCCCGTTCTGTCTCCCCCTGTTTGTCATTGTTTTCTTTATGGTCCTCTGGACGGGTTGTAACTGGGAAAGTAAATTCCTTGTGTGTGTGTGTGTGTGTGTGTGTGTGTGTGTGTGTGTGTGTGTGTGTGTTTACATGGTTAGCCAATACATTTGATTCTGATATTGCTTCATGTTTTACACTAAAAGCCAATTGCATACGCTCTTTCGCAGGCTCCTTAAAATGTTGACCAAATGCTGGAATGTCAACCGCAATTGACTGCAAGTAATATAATTATTTAATTTAAGTTTGGTCCGATGCAATAATTGACGATGTGGTTTGCCATACAGGATTTGTAGCTTGAAAACTACCAATTGACTTGTACTGCACATATATTACAGACTCCGTTGTAAAGTCCAGTTCAAGATTTACCTGTCAGTCATTTCTTATTTCTAATTCCGGGTTTAATGGCAAATGTATTTAAATGCCGTGCAAAATAACCTTTTACAAAAGACAACTTTCACAAAAGCTGGCTTCCACTTGAGAGTATGACATTTTTCCAACAGAGGTCTTGAATGTCAAATGAACATATGACTCATATCCGTTCATACAAAGTGACTCAGTTAATGCCGTGAAATTTTGTCGTCCGATGACTTCGTACCAGAAGGTTGAAATGGCAATGCAGAAATCGTCATTTGTTGTCTGACTACAGCCAAGCGCTGGGTGGAAGGAGAGGAGCTGGTCGCAAAGGCTGTGTCGCTGCACTGCCAGTCTGCTTAAGGGTCTGCTCCCCGAAAACACACATGGAACAGAAAGACCCCCCCCCCCCACATCCACAAATGAAGTGACATAGAGTAAGTGTGACCCCTGCTGAAGTCACAATGTTACTGCACGTCACAGTAGACGAGAGGTGGCGTGTCTCTCGATGTGCTGATGCTGGAAAGTGGCTGGTGCAAGGAGAGTAAATGAAATGAAACGGATGCACGGTATGCCCATCTTGTTGAGCGTAGTGGGGAGCTGGAAATAAATCCATCCATCCCATCCATTTTCCACCGCTTATCCGGGGTAGGGTCGCGGGGGCAGCAGCTTTAGGAGGGAAGCCCAGACTTCCCTCTCCACAGCCACTTCTTAATATTAAAATCTAAATTACATCTTTATTGATATCAAATTTTCACAACAGCTGCAGTTGTAACAAAGCTCTTTACATAACAGTTTACATAAAATAGCAACATCATATCAAAATAATATAACACTATACATAAAATAAAACACGGACAGTCATGTGATTTTAACCCCTTTCCCCGCATACGCTTTGTTGTTTGAAGCAGTTCTAGTGTCCTTTCACTAGTGGAACAGAGACGTCAAGCTCAAAATGTGCACACGTCTGCTACAAGCTAAGTTTGAAAGTAAACAAGAAGCTGTGGTGTGCATTGACGAAAAAAAGATTGGCTCACTTCTCCTTTCCCATGTAAATCCATTTCAATTCCAAGCGGCGACTCTGAGTTCCAAATACGCCTCTTCTCTCCTCATCCTCGGCTCAACCATCCATCCAACCGCACCAGCGCAGACTGTCCAACAGTGCCGACATCTCCGCTAAACAAAATGGGGCTGTGAAAAATGCTGCCCATTCCAGGCGCCAAAAACAAAAACGCCCCGTGGCTGTCCAGCGGCGACAGTCAAATAGCGCCGACATTCCTCCCAATCAAAATCAGTGCCGGTCCACGCGTGCTGACAAGAAGTCGCAACCACCAAGCACAGATTGTTTGCCTTTGAAGAATTTCGTGGCCCAAAATGCTGAAAACAGACAAAAGACAAACTTCACCGGGTCACCAGTCAATCACGGGACACTTGTAGAGACAGAAAACCATTGACACCCACTTGCACTTTGAAGTGGGAACTAAAGCCAGGCTGCGTGCAGGGAAGGGGACCCATTCCACCAGTAGTGACGTAGAAGTCATCTGTAAACAACATATTGTATTTACACGGTATTCAAATGGGAGGAGATGGTGCGGATGGACGTCGATTGCTTTTCATAACTGACATCTGAATGCTAACTACCAGTTTGGGCCTTAACTGGGGACTGACTCTGCCTGCTCAGCTCCATGCAGCCATCCATCTGTCCAATCACTTTTGCTTTTTAACCATGACCTGTACCACTCCTCAACTCAACTCAACTACAACAATAAAGCAATAAATCAGTACAAAGATGGTAGAAAGCACCAAACAGTAAAAGTAAGATCAAATCTGAGTCATGCTGAGTCAAATGCCAAAGAATACAAGTGAGTTTTGAGGCTACTAGTCCTACCAGTAACGATGGCATTGTGAAGCGCAATTTGATGAAATAAAAATATTGGACTTGCCATGTTATTCCAAACAGCTGTTGAAGAAAAGTTTATGTGTGTGATTTTCACTTTGACTTTTGTGCAACTGAGGACTGATTCCCACCAGATTCCCGCATTGGGCCTGCAACCAGTCCACCACCGTTCAGGGAACGGATTTTTTTCACCCACTTCCAAGGCCTTGTGCAGAACAGACTATGGAAGTTTTTCTTTGTTTTTTTTTTTTTTTTCCACTCAGCAGCCATTTGGGCTCCCGACAGCAGACATGGGCTAATCCAGCAAAGGATGGCAGCTTGGAAGCTCATCCCTTTAAGAACAAGAATGGGCTTGTCATAGTAAAACATCATCTACATTCCGAGAAAACACAAAATACTCAATGGCAATGCTTTTATGCCCTTTTTCATTCGATTAATTGAGGAGCTGAACTGTGTTTACTCAGGCCAACATTCAGCGAGTCAGCTCAGAGTTCCCATTCCGAAATGTACCATGCCAAAGTGAACTAACTAACTAAAGTGAACTGAATTGACCAAAATAGCCTGACAGCAACATGACAAATGTGTTTTTCCAGATCCCGTGACCAGGAAGCTGAAAATCAGCAACCCCCCCGCTGACCTTAGCTGGAGTCTACGCTTTGTGAGGCGAACAACACCGTTGGAGCTGAGGGTTGTTGGACCGGCCTGAAAGCGAGCAGACATAGGGAAGCGCACTATCCCCACAATAGCCATGTTCCTAATTGTGCTGTTTAATGATGAGGTTCACTGGAGGTCATTGTAGGTCGACAAAACAAACAGACACACCATTTTCAACTGTCCCTTTTTTTTTAAGCCATTAGAGGTCGGATGACATTTTAGTCCTCACTCAATCCTGTTACAATTGATGTCGGTATCATTCTCTGGTCGTAGATGTGATGCCAACATTATTTCTCATGATTTAAAATGGCAACATTGGCAGAGCGTTTTCAATGACTTAAACTAAATTGTGACCAAACTTGTCATAACACATTAATGACAAAGTTCCAGCAGTAGCAGGGGGTGGGTGGCTATTAAAAACAAGCTTGAAGTAGATTTTGATGCAGATTAATGATTGCTTGGCTTTGGCAGAGGTTGGGCTTTATCAATTGAAGCAAAATAGAGAAAAAAACCCTGCTCCTGCTGGTGACTGTTCGACCCCCTGATGAGAGCACATTCATTTCGGAACAAAAGTCGCTATTATATCGAAGTGTCTTACATAATACAAAGAGAAATGTCAAAACATAAGAAAACAAACAACCCCCCCCACCCCCCCAAAAAAAACAACAACACTTCTCAGCCCCTGAATAGTGCATGTATTTCAATTAATTAAAATTCAGAAGGCCACTGACCGACATGGAGAATTTCCAGCTGGCATCAAATAACGATGAGAAAGGACGCTGGACAGACAAGAAAGGAAAGTCTGGATGTGGTTAAAAAAATATCATCAAACACCAAGGTTGGATGGCAAACAAACACAGTACCACAGAGGCTGGCTAATATGAGGTGTTTTGAAAAGTTGATCCCTCTCAAGAGTCCTAAAATGAATTAACTTGTACATTCAATCCACTGCCTCTGTCTCGTGTTTTGGCCACATTGATTTACATTTTACAGTAAGACTTTATTAGACCCGCAAAAATGTTCTGGGCCATTATGCCAAACAATGAACATGAAACAGTTCTTTTGTCCAAGGAGTTTCTGAGAAATATTCTTGTCCCCCCCCCCCCCCCCTCCCCATTTCCCAGCACCAAAGAAAGTTGCAGTGATAGTCGGCACCATTGTGGGTTGCCATCTCCATCCTTCTGGTCTTTGTAACTTTCCAACGAAATCCGGTATTGCTTTGAGTCGATCTCGTCTCAACGAAAACACTTTCTAACATCTATGGGGACACAAACCATTGATCTATTCTTCCATTTTTTTTACTGCACATCATGGCCATTGGTCATTCACAGGGTATATATCCATCCATCCATCCATCCATCATCTACCGCTTATCCGGGGCCGGGTCGCGGGGGCAACAGCTTTAGCAGGGAAGCCCAGACTTCCCTCTCCCTAGCTACTTCTTCCAGCTCTCCCCGGGGGATCCCGAGACGTTCCCAGGCCAGCTGGGTGACATAGTCTCTCCAGCGTGTCCTGGGTCTTCCTCGGGGTCTCCTCCCGGTGGGACATGCCCGGAACACCTCACCAGGGAGGCGCTCAGGGGGCATCCGAATCAGATGCCCAAGCCACCTCATCTGGCTCCTCTCGATGTGGAGGAGAAGCGGCTCGACTCTGAGCCCCTCCCGGATGACCGAGCTTCTCACCTTATCTCTAAGGGAGAGCCCGGACACCCTGCGGAGAAAACTCATTTCGGCCGCTTGTAGCCGGGATCTCGTTCTTTCGGTCACGACCCATAGCTCGTGACCATAGGTGAGGGTTGGAACGTAGATCGACCGGTAAATTGAGAGCTTCGCCCTTTGGCTCAGCTCCTTCTTCACCACGACAGACCGATACAACGTCCGCATCACAGCAGACGCTGCACCGATCCGCCTGTCGATCTCCCGCTCCCTCCTGCCCCCACTCGTGAACAAGACCCGAAGATACTTGAACTCCTCCACTTGGGGCAAGATCTCCTCCCCGACCCGGAGGGGACACTCCACCCTTTTCCGACTGAGGACCATGGTTTCAGATTTGGAGGTGCTGATCTTCATCCCAACCGCTTCACACTCGGCTGCGAAACGCTCCAGTGAGAGTTGGAGAGCCCCGTTTGAAGGAGCCAACAGCACCACATCATCTGCAAAAAGCAGGGATGCAATACTGAGGCCCCCAAAACGGATCCCCTCAACGCTTCGGCTGCGCCTAGAAATTCTGTCCATAAAGGTTATGAACAGAATCGGCGACAAAGGGCAGCCTTGGCGGAGTCCTACCCCCACTGGAAACGATTCCGACTTACTGCCGGCAATGCGAACCAAACTCTGACATCGGTGGTATAGTGACCGAACAGCCCGTATCAGGGGGTTCGGTACCCCATACCCACGAAGCACCCCCCACAGAACTCCCCGAGGGACACGGTCAAACGCCTTCTCCAAGTCCACAAAACACATGTAGACTGGTTGGGCGAATTCCCACATACCCTCGAGGACCCTGCTAAGGGTGTAGAGCTGGTCCACTGTTCCACGGCCGGGACGAAAACCACACTGCTCCTCCTCAATCTGAGGCTCGACTTCCTGACGGACCCTCCTCTCCAGCACCCCTGAATAGACCTTACCAGGGAGGCTGAGGAGTGTGATCCCTCTGTAGTTGGAACACACCCTCCGGTCCCCCTTTTTAAAAAGAGGGACTACCACCCCGGTCTGCCAATCCAGAGGCACTCTCCCTGTTGACCACGCGATGCTGCAGAGGCGTGTCAACCAGGACAGCCCCACAGCATCCAGAGCCTTGAGGAACTCCGGGCGGATCTCATCTACCCCCGGGGCCTTGCCACCGAGGAGCTTTTTAACCACATCGGTGACTTCAACCACAGAGATAGGAGAGCCCATCTCAGAGTCCCCAGGCTCTGCTCCCTCCAAGGAAGGCGTGTTGGTGGAGTTGAGGAGGTCTTCGAAGTACTCTGCCCACCGATTCACAACGTCCCGAGTCGAAGTCAGCAGCGCCCCATCCCCACTGTACACAGTGTTAGTGGTGCACTGCTTCCCCCTCCTGAGACGTCGGATGGTGGACCAGAATTTCCTCGAAGTCGTCCGGAAGTCGGCTTCCGTATACAGGGTATATACAGTACTGCAAATAAATAAGACACATTCTCAAACTTCACTCAGCACATCGTGAGTCTCTGAGAATGAATCCAGCATAACATTCAACCGCTACTACAATTGTTTTGCTCTTCAGAAAAGCACGTAAATAACAGATCGGAATTGGATTATTTGAGTAGTTTGACAGTAAATCAAGGAATAATATTGGGGGTTTTTTTTGTTCATTTCTATGCAATGTAGAGTGCAGTGGCAGACCTAGAGGGAGGGGAGTGGGGGCACTGGCCCCTGCTGAAATACACTTGGACCCCACTGGGGTGAGGCCAGATAATTGACTTTTGGGTAATTTCAGATTTTTATGGGATTTTTTTCTTCCCCACATGTCCACTCTTGTTCTCCATAGACAATAATGAATGTTTTTTTTTTGGGAGGGATTTTTACAGTGGGGGGGAAAAAAAAAGGTTTTGTGGACCCCCACTAAGATGCACAGCCTCTGGCCCTCCCAAGGATAAAAATCAAGGTCCACCACTGATTGATTGTATTCACTGTGTGGCTCTTGCAATCATTTGTGCAATCAAAAGCAAAAAAACCCCAAAATATATTAAAAAATATATGTACCATGAGGTGACAACGCTAACCGCTGTATCACCGCCACCTACCAAAGTTCAGAAAGTAGAAGAGGAAACATTTGGAATACAATGCAGAAAAACAAACGCCTCTAGGGACAAGGTTCTGTCTCTGACCTCTCATTGTGACATTTTTGTTACAGCATTTCTCCATTCGCTAAATAATCAGTGCCCTCCAAGCAAAAAAGACAAAAATTGTGGTTCACAAGAAGTTGAGAAAGGTCCACATACTTTCAAACCAGACATTGAAATGAGCAGCGTGGGAGGATCGAGCTGGGGAAAGAAGACAAGCACCCCAAGCCACGAGCTTGACAAGTGACCTCCTCTCTGTCTGTGATGTTGACGTTTTCGAATGAATCTAGCATCGTAGCAAAAAGGCTCATGTGAGCGAGATGACACTGGCTCCTCTCAAAAATTCCTTCCAGTGTTGTCTATCCAAAAAAGTAAGGAGACAAATAAGATGCTCAGGGCCCCACGTAATATTAACAATAAAAAAAAAAACAGAAGACAGCCCCAATAGATAGATAGATAAATATATCGATAAATAAAAGCAGATAATGAGATGCACAGCCACCATAACTCACATAAAAGGTGCCAGAGTTATGGCCAGGGCAAAGGCGCCATAAATTTGATCTTGACTTCGATGTTACACCTTAAAGCATAAATAAGAAATAACATTGAATAGTGTAGGTGTTCACTGTTGCCGCACAGTTGTGAGTTAGAATTGTTCAAGTTGAATCCCCTGTGGTAGAAAGTAAAAAAAAAAATGAAGACCCCCTAATAAGTATCATGCTTAAAAAACAAAGACCACTTGTTGAAAGCATGACCCATATCACTATAGATACAGTCCTTTGATATTAAAGGCACTTAATTTATTATTCAGTACTACATCATTTTAATTATTCAAATTAAATAATTGTGAGGGCAAAGCTCACTGGGAACCTTCATGATGACAAGCAGTACGTATAGTAAATCGATGGATGTTTTCACAACCGCAGCAGTGTTTGTTCTTAGTTCTTGGTCTTGATTTTCCCAATTGTCATATGAAGCCACTAAAAATTCGGATGACGTATGACAACTGAAATTAGTGGGTTGAAATGAAAAATGCGCAAATATATTAGCTTGATTATGTTGGGAACGAAATAAAATGACATTTCATTGCATTTAGTCAATACAAGTTAGTTGGAAGGGTAATTGTATGTTACGTGTATTCATGTACCGAACATATTTTAACCAGGGCAGCATTCTGTGTCTCAAACGTTAACTTGTATCCTTCTTTCCAAGAGAAACTATTCATTTGCACTTCATGAACTGTCTTTATAAATGTCAAAGTTTCTAAACCAAGAAAGAAACAAAGCGTGATCTCCATCGACTTTTGTTGTTCTCCCCAGACAAGATTTGCCTCCTCCAGAGAGCCGCCCAGCGAGTGGATGATAGAATCACACAAATCTCTTCTATCGTGGACGCAAACCGCTCAAATACATGCCTGGCGAGGAATGGATACGGAGTGTGATATTTACATATGGGCTCGGACAGATGACACGCTGAAGCCGCTAAGGTAGCCCAAAAACTTTAGCTTTCAGAGTGGGACATCACACGATACATATGACATCTTTGTCATTAAAATTTTATTCAGGATTTAGTGTTTCGCAGTTTTAGCAGTTATTCATAGTTTGTTTCGATTGCAAGACAGTTTAATTAAGGGTGGATTTTTTATATTGCAATGGAAAGTTAATAAAGGTTTTGATAACAAGAATTTGACCAATTACTTTTGTGTCCGTTATTTCCCCATGGCCATATTCAAAATCTGAATAAATCAGTATGAGGAGCGTCCAAACAGAATGACGTTTAAAGGGGAAGTCAACCCCCAAATATTCTGGACATTAATGTTTTCTGCACTTCCACTAGTCTAAACACATTTTGATTAATATTGTGTTGTTGTAATATGAGTGAAGCAGGAAAATCCACCCGTTTTTAGCCATCTCAGGGGGCGGCCATTTTGCAACTTTCTGTCAACTTAAAATGACATCACAGTTGCTCAGGTAATAACCAATGACCTCTTTTCGGAAGCTTTTTTTTCTTTTTCTTACAGCGGCAAACAGCACCTTGACTCTGCCAAATAATCTGTTCATCGAACATTACACAAAATATGCTCCAGTAAACAAAACAAAAAAAAAAACAACAACAACAACTAACATTTGAAATATTTATTCCATGACAGACCTCATTGAGAAATAGTCGACCATGAAACAAAAATGTACACAATGACTGACATATTTTTTGCAGGATGTACTGACAGGAGTTGAAATATCAATAGCTACATGCATTGGGCTGCTCTTGTCCAGGACATAGATGACAGGAAGCTCTCCGCTGACTCAAAACAACCTGAGAGCCTCCTGTCACCCCCCCCCCCCCCTCCCACACACACACACACACACACACATAAATCAACTGTGCCTTTGCAGTAACACATAGACAGTCAAAAGTTCTTGAAAACTTCCACAGCTGATTTGATCCATGTTAGCATTTTCACTGAACTGGGTGCACACACAAAAAAAATAATAAATAATAATAATGTTGTTTTGACCCATATTAATTATTGAATGCACAGTATATGCGCTCAGCATGTTTCATGAGATTTCATTTGTTTCCCTGCTTGAATGGACATGTTTTTGTCAATAAATCTTATGATGTGTGATTAGGTGGGAGTACAAAATATTGTGATACGCGGGGACGGCAGTAAGGAAATATGGATGTCATTTACACTCTCACATGGCCGTCGATCTATGCATAGAGTGCGAAACAATCACTGGAGGTAAATGGGAACACTTGGCACTGTATCACACCCCCACACAGTTTTCTGAGTGCGGGCAGATTACAGATGATTAGCACACTTCCACACACACCCTTGCACACAAAAACCTATTCTTTTTTGGCAGTTTTAATTCTCGGCCTTTGACACAGCACCAGCCAAAGAGGATTTTCTCAAGTGACAACTGGAAACAAACACCTTTGGTCACCTGATCATCTGTATTTAAAAAAAAAAAAATCCAGAGGGCAGCATACAAAAGAAAATTCGTGCAGAGTAAAAGATGGCTAACATTGGCTATTGGTTCAGTTGGGTTTAAAAAAATATGCCAATAAACTTGAGCTGTAGTAGTAAAGTGGTCTTGTTTCCCCTTCACATCGTGCTGACACTAAACTGCAAAAATGATGCGAACTGTGATTGTTTGCCCCACAGACAACACTTTTGACTGTTTGACACTATTTCTGCGACTCCATTCTGACAAGTCATAGTTAAATTCTTCCCCATGTTCAATGACTCTACTGCCAAGTTCAGTCTTCTGTTCAAGAGGTTTTTTTGTTTTGGTGTTTTTTTTCCCCCTTTGCATGTTTACAAATCGTCCTTTTTAGCGATGCTAAATGTTCTTGACTGGCTGACGTTGAGGTTCAAATCAAGTCTTTGAAAGGCACCGAACTGTACATTGGTGTTTGTGTGGGCTGCACATGGACACATGCATGCATGAGAAGCCAAGCCAGTCAACAAAGTCTTTTCACTCCACTGGAGTCAACCCACAAGGCATCACCATGACAACTAAGGCAAAATCTGTCAATGTGAAAAGAAAAAAAGAACATCTGTGTTTTTTTCTCTTTCTCTCTGTCTCCTTGTTTTAGTTTTCTTTGCAGATCATCTGCTGTTGCTAAATCCCCACAATTACCATAGTCATGATAATAATCTCTATTCAATAAATTATCTAGACTGTACAATTATTTCACCTCGCAGAGGTCCGCAAGTCCTTTTTTTCAGAGTAAAGCTAGCCATAGTCTGTTTTTGCCGTGTTAAATAAAGCCTCGGAAAATCACACAGAGGCCAACACAGAGCGAGCGACGTTTCCTCTCTTATCTGTACAGTAATGAAAGAGGGAAACCTGTAGAACAAGCAAAGCTGAGGCATACTTGAAGACAGGGGGAGGTGGTGGCGAGGTGCTTGCGATCCAGCAGAAGCATCGACAACAACTTTCCTGGAGAGAGCGAGGCCTTTTCCTCTGAGATCAGCAGATTCATACAAGATGTTTCCTGATTTAAATTTTTTTGTTTGTTTGTTTTCCTGTTTCAAAATGTGCCAGGTGGGCAACATCCTGTGCCCTTACTGGACTCCTTCTTCATCCACATATGTTGAGGGAAACCATCCAATCTGAAAGACAAAAAACAAACAAACTTAGATTCAAATTCCATCAGACATGTGTGTGTGACAGAAATTCGGGTACAGTAGTTGGGCTTTACATATCTTTTGATGAATGTATTATCATTGCAGTAGCAGAATGCAGCCGCCCATATATATATGATGCTGGAATGATATTTGCATTATTTTCATATCACGGCATGCTCGGATGGAGCAGCCTCATCCATCTTCCTTTAAGGCTTCTCACAGAGCGCTACTTGAGCTGTTGCTAAGCAACAAAGTTTCCCTACTTGTTGCGTGAGTGAGGTGAATATTGAACACTTAATGTGGATGTTCAAAAAAAAACAGCTATTATCATTATTTCATTTTTTTTGTTGGAAAATGAATGAATTAACGTGTGAGTGAGTGAGTGAGTGAGTGAGTGAGTGAATGCTACTGATTACATACAGTGGATGGCTCACTCTGCTAATCAAGTGTGACTGTTTGAACTCAAAGTGCAAAATGAGTAACTGTTTATTTCCCACAAAGTAGTCTTTGGTTTTAAATGAGACCACTGATAAAAGTTGGACAAATGTCTGATTAATATGTTATAAATGGCCTTTCATTTGTCAAGTGGTTTCTACGTTGGGTAATCAAAGCACGGCCTCCTCATTTTACGTCCTGAAGGTGGGAGCTACTGGGGGTTCAGTATCCTGCTCAAGGACTCTTCGAGATGGTCAAAAGGGTTGAGAATCGAGCCCGCAACCTTCGGGTTGAGAGACGACTACTTAACCCCCCCTCAGCCGTGCCGCCCATTGTATGTTGTGCTAGGTGTGCAAGAACAAGATTATTTTGAATGAATATTAAAAAACATTACGGATATTCAATTGTGTATCAGTTTTTGTTTTCCACTACAAAGTTTTTTTTAAACCCTTTAACAAAATCTGCGAGTGTTTTATTTGCTAATTAAATTGCAAAATGGGCAATGTTTTTCTACTGTTGCTGGAATGTATTTTGTGAAGATTATGCCTACGGGGCAGAAAGAAAAGTGCCCCACAAGGCCAACAGCAGGAGCTAGCTGTCTCTCAAGTCACTTACTACCATACAAATGATGAAGATAATCGACTACAACCACCCTGTAATGTAGTTACCAGATTAGCTAACAGTTAGTGAAGCTTATTGTATCTCTTCTTCTTCTACGACTCGTATTTGGAGTGGATGTACCAATATGTGTGGAGCTCAGTGATTCTGTACGTGCGAAAAGAATCATTAAATAAAATGTTTAAACTATGTAAAATGCTACAGTGACCTCAATTATTAGTATTATAATCCATTTAGAACAGTTCAGTTGTATTTAACTTGAAACCCTTTCATGCACCCTGTAACCTGATAACATGATAAGCTGTCCACTGTAGTCACTGCTGTCCCTGAAAAGGTTAAATACAATACATTTCATCATGTTTTTGAACTGTTTGTTTTCATGAATTTAGATCGGAACACTTTTTATTTGACCTTTATGTGCAAACTATTTTATTGGATTTGTTATTCATGTACAGTCTTTATTTATATTTAAAGTGGGGGGGTCATGTTCAACTTCAAACTGTAAAATGTTACAATGGCTCACAACAATAATCAATACACTTTTTGTGATGAAAACAACAGGCGTTGCCTTGTTCTCAATGACCTTTTGCACCAACTGTGCTATATGTTATTGTTGCGCATGATGGTGGAACTAAAACAGAGCTTTTCCAAGTACTGTCTTGGCCCGAATACAAGACGGCCCTGATTATAAGACGGCCCCCTCTTTTTCAAGAATCAAGTTTGAAAAAAGACTTTTTGAACACCAAATTAATTTTTATACAGAAAATAATTACAGTACATCTGAAACAAATGATTATAACAACGTATTTGAGAGAAAAAGCATGTTATTTTGCCTCATTCAAATCTTAATATCTAAACATTTAAATATGTAAACTAAAGTGCAATCACATTCGTCAATGAATGGCTTTTGGTTTTTGAAATGTAAATTAGATCATAACTCCTCCTCAGCTGCCGGTTAACCTGGCCGATCTTCGACCCACATTTCTCCAGATTGTCGCTACGTTTCTCCATTTTCTGTTATCTCTTCTATTATTTTCTTCTCTTTTCTTTCTTACTGCTATTTTTTTATTTTTCTTCTTCGTGCTACCGCTATTTTTATTTTTATTCTTCGTGACAGGGGTTCACTTTGGCCTGGGGAGTCAAGTTCAGCATTCGCTTCAATGATATCTGGCGCCATCTCGCGTCGTGAATGGGTATAATGTCTAGACCCCGAATATAAGACGACCCCCACTTTTTCAGTCTTATTTCAATGCAAAAAACACCGTCTTATATTCGGGTCAATACGGAATGTACATTGTGTATACGTTTGAGAATTACTAATAAAGACTGTCCATGTCCAACAAATTGGACGCTAAGTGAGTGGCTGGTACCTACCTACCAGCTTTATTCATGTAAAAATGTGGCAGAAAACCGTAGTCCAAACAGCCAGCTTACCGTACATTAAAATGTTTTATGATTGAGGGATCTATAAATTCATATATCAGTGTATTAAAAAGATAAACGCGGCAGCAGTAAAAATTTCGGAGGTTTACTCACCCGTCCATTGGCCTCGCCTTTCCACCATCCTTGGTCGCCACCGATCTTGCTGTATATTTTGACGATGTCTCCTTCCCGCAGCGACAGTTCTCTCATGTCTCTTGCCGCAAAGTTATACCTGGCTACCGCTGTACTCACAACGCGAGGTGTAAACACTGAAAATGGCACAAAGACAAAACGCAGCTCCATTTATTCCAACACGACACTTCACCTACCAAGGGGATTTTTGAATGTGGCACGTTACATTTCAAGTTATTAATCATTTTTCAATTTTAAAGATGACCATCTCTGGCTGACAGGTGAAAGTTCATACTGCGCACATGGAAGTAATAATTAGTGTTGAAAATGAGCGGCAAAAAAAGTTCAGTGTGGTCGAATATAGCCAAACAATAAAGTGTTTCATTTCAGGAGAGGAAATTGGTTTTCTTTCCTTGATTTAATGAGGGAATATCACCCAAGGAGGACTGAAAATGAGTCTCATTAATAAAATGAACAAAGCATAGCAGAAGTAAAATGTTTCAGGTCAACGTGGCAAGAGACAACCAAAAGCAAGATAAAAGGGGACAGAGTTAGAAGTAAGCGAGTACCTGACCAAAAGGGAGCCGAGCTCTGAGAGGAGAAGTTCAGGCCCTGTGGACTGAGGAAGGAGAAGTTGTAGGAGGCGCAGGTGGCTGCTAAGAGGAGGAAAGAAAGGGTAAGGGGTGGAAAACAAAGGAAATAAAGTTGGGAAATGTAGTGAGGTGCATGCAGAGCTGGAGGCAAAAAAGCAATGAGAAAACAGCCATGCACATGGACTGTGGATTTTAAAGTCCACCCTTTTACTCAGTTTATTTGTTCAATTAATCATTGTGTCGTGAGAAAAAAAATGTTTCCGATTTTTCAAATTACACCCACGCGTGAGTTAGAACACACACGCGTGACTCTTAATCCCTCTCGAGAGATATGTCAACATGTACAATTTAGTAAATGGCACACGTGTCACGCACACGCGCCCCAGGATTCTTGCATGCGCGGGTTAGCACACAAGTAACGGGTGCGCAAGATGGCTAAGGGACAAGTGTGCTTTACTGAAACACATCTACCCTTTAACTTGGTGGTCTCAAACACACGGCCCGCGGGCCAAATACATCCCGCTGCACGCTAGTTTGAGGCCCCCACCTTGATATGAAAGATAATAGTAATAATAATAATACACTTAATTTTGAAAGCGCTTTTCATCGGACTCAAAGACACTTTACAAGAGTTTAAAACATGGGATAAAATGTACATTTTAAAGCCACGCATACACGATTCAAAACAAACATATTTAGAAGAAGAAAAACAAAGCAGAAATGAGTAAAAGAGATTCAAAGGTGTTAAAAGCATTGCGAAACAGGTGAGCTTTAACAAATGATTTGAAGGATTGGAGATCAGTACAGTTGCGGATGTGTTGTGGTCAAGAGTTCCAGAGGGTGGCGACAGAGAAGGCTCGGTCCCCCCCAGGTTCTGAGCCTGGTCACGGGGATGGCGAGGAGGTTTGTCTTTGAGGAGCGGAGGTTGCGGAAAGGAGTGTGTGGGTAAAGAAGGTCGGAGAGGTAGGAGGGGGCCTGATTATGGAGGGATTTATAGGTATGTAGGAGGAGTTTAAACTGGATCCACTGGGGAACGGGGAACCAGTGGAGGTTTTTAAGGACGGGGGGTGATGTGTTCTCGAGTGCAGGTGTAGGTGAGAAGGCGGGCGGCGGCATTCTGGATGTACTGTAGTTTGTTGAGGAGTTTGGAGGTTGTACCGTAGAGGATGCTATTGAAGTCGTCAACGCAGGAAGCCATGAAGGCATGGATGAGGGTTTGAGCGGCGTTGAAAGAAAGTGAATTCGCCAATTTGGCAGAATAAAGTAGAGCAACTATCGGAAAATATGTTTTCCAGAAATCCATAAGATGACCAATAATTGTTGGATTGTGAAACATGTCGAAAAGTGTTGGGAGTCCTGCGTTGTCAGCGAGTGCTATTTGACCCCGCAACCACGACACTATCCATAGGAGCAGTTGTTGTGGCTCAGTGCGAATGCCAGAACGCTTACCTGGCGAGCGGCAGCTGGATCTTGTTAACGAGCGCTCCCTTGCCTTGTAGGGGTATCGCAACGTGGTATCGAGCAGCTTGAAACTCTCTTTGAGTGAATGGGACTGATAATACTCCACCAGCTCCTGTTATGCAGCACATTGATTCGATTCATCACGGCTTGTTGTACTTCCAGGACGTGTAATCTTTTGCGTTTGATCTTTACCAAAAGGCTCTCGAACTTCTTGGCCTCGGTGATGTGAATCCAGCTGTCTTTCTCAATGACTTTTATGTGTTTCACTTCATCGTTAAATCTGTGAGGCAAAACGAGACTTGGTTTCCACACCTGCTCTGACTGTGTGAACTTGATCATGACCGTGTTACTTTGCGCCACTAGTTATTAAGACAGCATTCAAGCGAAAACATAATTTACAAGCTGTTAGTTGCAGGGGCTGCACAATACACATGTACAGAGACCTGCCTTGGAATTGTCTGAATCAGTTGTTAATGAAAGCCATTCGAGTGCTAAGTTCCCCCCTCTGCATGAAGGCAAACTCACTTGATGCTGATGGCAAACCTCTCTGCTTCGGCCGTCCTCTCTCTGATGAGGTAGGTCCCGCTGCTGTGGGATTTTAAGAGGTTGTCGGCCTGCTGGCGCTCCATGTTTCCTGCAAACCTACAAAGAGGAGCGAGGAACAAACACCGAGTCATGACAGTTGAACGACCTTGACAACTGTTAACGTCAAGCGGTCATGTCGTAATTCATCTTTTGACAGTCGCGGTGAAACTTTTCATCTTTGCTTGTTCACGCTTAATAGAGCTGAGAAAAATCAACGGACAGAACACAGGGCAAATTTCAAGTTGAAGGGCCTTACCAAGGATAGCCGTAGTAGTCTGCATCCCTTGACGACTGCCTGCTGGATAATGACTGGAAGGGCTGTCATAAAACAGAACACATTGAAGTGGTCCGAAGGGTAACAGTTCACTTGTTGCTGAACGGGGACTGACTTACCTTTGGGTCAAGGTAAGGTTTCACACAAGAACTGGGGAAGAAGCCATTCTTCTGTGTTTGCATCAACTTTCCCTGGAAGACAATAACATGTAGCTCACACACCCAAATATTGAAATGTGGCCGAGTACAACTGCAATAATGAAACAAACATGTTGAACTATGTCAATTAAAAAAAAAAAAACATTGCCTTGGGAAGGAGTTTAAAGTACAATAGTACAATTTAGATGAGGTACAGTAGATGACTGTTGACCTTTGATGTGAGTTCCGCAAAATAATACAATAAAAGTCATGTGTTGTGAACCTGCTCCTCTTTGCTGACGCTGCTCTTAGACGAGAACCAACGCTTGACAATGACAAATAGCTTTTCCTTTTCGTTTGGATTTCTTAGCCGCAAAAACAGCAAGCATTTGATGAGCCCTTTAAAAACAATACGGTAATTATTTTTTATACCTTCAGTCATTTAAAAAAATGTAATAAATAAATAAACATAAAGGGTGCTTGCTACATACAGTATGCTGCCATTCATGATAAATTCATGTGAGCACCTTTGGATAAGGAGCCCAAGTAGCACGATTAGCAAAGAAAATGTCATTACCGGTACAGGTACCACTTTTCAAATCCAGTGACGCACACACGCATTGTTATTGGAATGCACTGACTCTTGTCAAAATAATACAAACCCTTTTTCAGAGGAGCTGCAGTATAACTTGTACAACTCATTTGAAAATAAGTTAAAATGTTATGGAGAGGGGAAGAAAAAACAACTAAATAATGATCCCAAAAGAATTGTTTTATTTTGAAATACACAGGTTCACATTCAGGGTGCAAACGATTTTGCCTCTCTCTCCCTCTCGCTCTTTTTTCAATAGATAACACAAAAACCTCGAATTTTAACAGGCGTGTGTAGACTTTTTTCTATTCACTGTTATACCACGCTCGGGCGGCCCGGTAGTCCAGTGGTTAGCACTTCGACTTCACAGTGCAGAGGTACCGGGTTCGATTCCAGCTCCGGCCTCACTGTGTGGAGTTTGCATGTTCTCCCCGGGCCTGCGTGGGTTTTCTCCGGGTACTCAGGTTTCCTCCCACGTTCCAAAAACATGCATGGCAGGCTGATTGGACGCTCTAAAAATTGTCCCTAGGTGTGAGTGTGAGTGTGCATGGTTGTTCGTCTCTGTGTGCCCTGCGATTGGCTGGCAACAGGGTTCAGGGTGTCCCCTGCCTACTGCCCGAAGACGGCTGGGATAGGCTCCAGCACCCCCCGCGACCCTAGTGAGGATTAAGCGGTTTGGAAAATGGATGGATGGATGGATGTTATACCACGCTGGGCCTCGGAGACAAAGCGCTAAGTGTCGGCTTTACCTCCCACCATGCGGTGTCAGGGTCCCCCTTCAGCAGTTCGATGTAGTCTCCCGTTTGAAAGGACAGAGCTGTCTTTCCAGGGGGTGCCGGTGTACCGTGGTAGTTTCTCACTGCTACCATCTTGGGACCTGAAGAAACACAGAGCATGCACATTTTGGGCGAATCATATTGGTCACATAGAGCAATAATAGCGAGGTCATGCTTGATGATGTTGAGGAAATAGTTCATCCCACCAGATGGCAGTAAAGAGCTATGCTACAGTTTGTTTATTGTCTCATGAGCCTGCGTGTACACTAAGTGTACTTACCAGAGGACAGTCCAGGTTCCTGCAAATGATAAATAAACGAGACGGTCAACAGGATAATTATCATTGAGTCTTGATGCATAATTTCCAATATACATAAATGTAAAGTATTGTGCGTCGACTCACCAAGTCGAGAGGATCTGGAAGCAAAGGCAAGCGGAAGAGGAAGTCAGATAAAGAGGACGATAATGATAATACATAATAACAAACAATAGCTTGGATTTACACGTTAAAGCACCTCTCAAGTGACCCAGTTCCACTTGAAAATAAATAATAATGAAGGAAATATAAACGATTGACATGATCAGAAATAAATGAAAGCATGAGCATAGTTTTTCATAAAAACTAGTTTGATAAACTATTTAACCACATAAACAAAATTCTTGACCAATTCATTGCACAAATGTTATGTTTCCACATTTTAGCGATAAAATCAGTCTAATCAGAAGGAGTGGAATGATTTATGCACTGTTTGGAGCGGGGTAAACGATAACAAAAGGACGTATTAGATAACACAGACATACTGATTTTGCAGATGGTGATCACTTCCAGACACTCTTTGTGGGCTCCAGTTCCACACCGTGAGCAAAAATAACCCTGATAGAAGATGCCCCTAATGGAGACACACACACACACACACACACACACACACACACACACACACACACACACACACACACACACACACACACACACACACACACACACACACACACACACACGCATGCAAGTTAATACGCGATGGTCTAAATGAACTTTGCGGACACGCAACAACAATTGCCCTGTGGGGATAAATAAAGTTTTCAGAATCGGAAATGACATGGATGCTTGTTTACAGTAAAAGCCCTGTGAGAACATTGCCTTTTCTGTTTGATTATCCCTAAAATATATAGTTCCAAGAACATGCTGCTTTTCAACACTCACATTCATCACACACTGTCATCTTGAGTCGTGAGTGTCATAAATCACAAGTAGACCGGTGGGGACAAAGAGTTAATTAGCATGTAGCAGGGAGTGAGAATACTGGTACAAGCCTTTTTCCACTGGCTGGGAATTTAGGTCAGGCCAGCCATGAAATTTGTGGGTCAATACGCAAAGTGGAGTTTAGCCAAGCCAACTCTGCTCTGCTCAGTCTGGTGTGACAGAGGCAGACACGGCGATTCCAGGACACGGGTTATCCCCCATTCTGATGCTTCGACACTCTTAGATGAAGGCGGCCGGTGTTTGGAAGGATCACGTCAGCCTCAGTGAAACATGTCACCCAACGCTTCATTTCCCCAAAGTGCCGAAAGTGGATATAAGAAGTCTATTTCACAGCCGGCTTTGGATCATGGAGATTTGATGAAACGCAAAAATATGAAAACAGTCATGTTAATTGCGTCCATTTTTTTTTAACAATAATGAATTATTTGCTAACTAATTTCATTTTTCATTATGTATATCGCAGATGCACATCACGCAAACATGTTTTTTTTTTAACCATTCTTATTTGACAAACATTACATTGACCTTCACGTTGCTGACAGTGAAGAAATGCAGAGCAGTACAAGTACACTGTTTAACTTTACACGACGTCCTTGCGCGGTGGTCATTTGTACGACTTCAGGGAAGTAAAACGACGCCTTTGTCATTGGTTTGGATGGTGTTGCTGAGTTTTTGTTGTTCTGCTTACCTCAGTAGCATCTTGCAGGCTCGACAATTGGTGTTCTTATCGAACGTGTGCATTTGGAAGTTATGTTGGTTAGCCGTGGCCCTGTCCGGTTTGATGTTGGACCTAGAAGAACAATAGCCCCAAGAACCAATGAACAGAGACATGATTGCGTGAGGTCAGTCAGCCGAAGATGATATGCACCAACTGTATATGTGGACTGAGCGACGTGTCCTTAACCAATACTCACATGGCCATTTCAAACTGTTCCATCCACTTCCTCTTTGTTTCTTCTGTTTTACAAAAAAACTGGAAGCCCTGCTTTCCTTGCAGGTGGATCAGGTAGAAGCCATAAGACCACTGGAGACAAAACACGAGCAAGCGGCACATGACAGCGATGTCAATCGACGCAAAGACGAGGTGATGCCCACTCCTCAAATCATGCACTCAAATTTGGGCGCTCCATTTATTTCCCCAAGTAAATGATGCGGTGCATGCTTTAGCAATGCTGGTGTACGAAAAAAGCTTGAAAGCCATTACGAGCAAGGTGCGTGCATTTGCCACACGGCGCCCCAAAAACACCAGCGCTGCTGTCGGAAAGTAGGCCATCACGAGAAGATGAGTGAACCAAAGTGTCACTTGAGCTTACCATTTTTCCACTTGACTGGTAAGCATGCAAAAAGAAAGACACCATAAAAAAGACACGGTTACACATGCAACATGGACAGACACATGCAGATTAAAACCAAAAGGCTATGTTTGACTAGCTGCCGTGTGTGCTCGATCGTACATTTTTATGAACAATGTTGTTAAAGGCGCGTGATTTCTCAAGCATGGATGAGCACAACTAAGCACGTCACATCTTTTTTTCTAAGTTCTAGATATGAGGATGCCGTCAGCCTTGAGATAAATGCTGTCATGATTGTGTCATGATGTTACATTCCCTGCCCCACGCACACAAAAAATATATATAAATTTGCATATTTGACCTCGTACCTTTTTCATGTCTCTGTTGTTCATGGGGTCATCGGACATTTTATACGACTGCAGTTCAATAATCTCTTTGAGCTCATAGCTATAACCTTTCCTTTTGCAGACAATGACCACTTTGTCAAACAGGAATATATACCTGAAAAGACACATGACAGCAAAGAGCCAATGTTCCCTTGAGACGTCACATCACATTCATGGATTGTCTTCTTAGCTTGCTTTTTGGCATCGCTGAGACTCACCGGTCCTGTTTGGTACGGTTGACGATGGAGCAGACTTTAAGCTCTCCGTCTATCTTTGGCCTCCCATACTCCTCCAGCTTCACCTGCTGCTTAGGTCACACAGGCACTCAGGGTCAATTCACTGATTGTTATAACTAATGAGAGACTATAAATAATTCAGAAGCACATGAGGCTCAGTGAGAATCGAAATAGATGGGAGAGAAAAATGACGCAGTCCCTGCTGGGATACATTATAACTCCATCCTCACATCGAGTCAAGTACACTAAACAGTATGGTAAAATACGGTGGAATTGAAATGAAATTGAAAGTTTCCCCACGCTCTTCAAGTTGCGTAACAAAATGGAAAAAAAAATCACCTCTAAAATTGCAGAATAACTAGCTGCCGAAACAGCATCAGGATTTATGTCTCTTGTGCAAAACTTTAGCTCAGCGAGCATCTGGTTTTACATGGTTTTGTCACACATTGGTTCACTTATTTTTACACTTGGATTGCGGCTTTAGAATATTAAATGTGGCCTAAAACATTGCCTTCTTAGTTCAACTGTTGAAGGATTCATGATCGATTGACAGATTACTGTATTTTCCGCACTATAAGGTGCACCTAAAAGCATTCAATTTTCCCAAAAGCTGACAGCACGCCCGATAATCCGATGCACCTTATATATGGTGTTGCAGTCTCTTTTTATTCCCCATTGAGTTGTTTACCTGTTAGTGTTCCTATGCCATCTAGTGGTGATTATTAGCAGGAACCAATTTTAACCTAAAAGGGTTCGGCCCAACACTAATTGACACACACTCAAACAGACAACTACTTTGTGAGCTCTGCACAGCCACAATGAAACGAAGATAATTCCAACAGCATATTTAACTACTGGGCGGCCCGGTGGTCCAGTGGTTAGCACGTCAACTTCACAGTGCAGAGGATGTGTGTTCGATCCTGGCTCCGGCTTTCCTGTGTGGAGTTTGCATGTTCTCCCCGGGCCTGCGTGGGTTTTCTCCGGGTACTCCGGTTTCCTCCCACATTCCAAAAACATTCACGGCAGGCTGATTGAACACTCTAAAGAGTCCCTAGGTGTGAGTGTGAGCGCAGATGGTTGTTCATTTTTGTGTGCCCTGCGATTGGCTGGCAACCGGTTCAGGGTGTCCCCCACCTACTGCCGGAAGACAGCTGGGATATGCTCCAGCACCTCCCGTGACCCTTGTGAGGATAAAATGGTTCACAAAATGGATGGATGGATGGATGGCTAGTTAACTTCTGATTAAACAAAGGAAGAAGGAGACAAGCACGACTTCTAATATTGAGCCACTTGTGGATGTGAGCCCATGCTGTTTGTGTGCCTTTTTGTTGAATCAATTCCTAACTTTTGTCTGTTTGATGTTCGTGTTTGTGACCAGGTCTCAATGTTACAGCTGTAGCGGTTGTGAAAGCTCTAAATAAATAAAGTTGTATTATATTGTATTGTATTCCTGTAGCGTAACCATCTAGTGGCTGCATAGCAAAACCACTGCCACTATTGTAGCTTATGTTCTATGCAGCTTATAATGCAGTGCGCCCTATAAAAGAAAAACATTTTCATCCGAAGTGCCTTACAGTGCAGAAAATACGGTATTTCAATTGCCACTGATTCTTATGACATCAAAGTTTGAGAAGACGACCAGCGTTCCACAACAGTCTGTCCTTTTTCATTAATTGTGCTCAGGTTGTTATATTTCTGGAGTGCCCGCCCAGCCATCAGGTGTGAAATTAAACAACCACGTCAATGTTTACTTTTCCTTCCATTTCGGAAAATGTGTCAGTGAGCGAGCCGCGCTGCACCTTCAAAAATAAAGTCAAGTTCAGTGATGCTTCGGAAGCTGATAAATGAACTGCCACTAAACCACCTGCAGTGACAACCAAGAGAAAATACTTACAAGATTTTCTATCGAACTTTGGAATTCACTTATTTTCTTCAGTGTCTCGTTGTCCCGCTTGACCTCGTTGATGTACATGGCCAAGTCCTGACAGTGCAAAAAAACCCCCCCAAAATGTCAATTTCTGATTTACAATCAATTACAAATATGTGCAAGACACACCTGCATCGCCTCCAGCGCCTCCTTTAGTTGTTGCCTCTCTGGTCGGTCCGTCGAGTGACTCAAAAGTTCCTGGATGGAAGGATTTGTTTTGTTTTATTGTCATCAACGGTGAAAATCAAGATGATATTGGCCACTCATGGCAAGAGGGGCTTTGCTGATTGTGATGTACAGCAGCTCTTTACTCTGATTATCAAACCAACACTGATATGGCCCAGAATATAACGGAGACAACATCCATTGCATTAAAAAGAGGACATCAGAGTGAGTTGCAAGAAGACTCCAGTTGTGAAATTGCAGAAACAAGAAAACCACGCGACTGCGGTTTCCCCACAAACATTCTACATCTTTATGATCAGCAATCGCTTTTCTTCTCTTCCACCGGGGGGGAAGTAATTAAATGCTGCAATGATGTATGAAATGCCGTTGAGCTGCAATGAGAATTCGACGTAGTAAATCATTGCGAGTGGAAAAGCAGATGTTGTGCAACAGACTATACTTTTACAAATTCAAGTATACCCTTGCTGATGTCAAAAAGGCAAAAAAAACTAAAGGCAGAACTCAATTGTAAATGTGAATAGGATCTTTTCTCTTGATATTTATGAGGGTCATTCAATTAAAAAGGTGAATTTTTTGGGATAAGGATGTCTAATATACAGTAGATAGAAGCTTACTTAAAAAAATAATAAGCCAACATAGTCTCCACTCTAAATTGTCCCTAGGTATGAGTGTGAGCGTGGATGGTTGTTCGTCTCTGTGTGCCCTGTGATTGGCTGGCAACCGGTTCAGGGTGTCCCCCGCCTACTGCCCGGAGACAGCTGGGATAGGCTCCAGCACCCCCTGCGACCCTTGTGAGGATCGAGCGGTTCGGAAGATGAATGAAGGAATGAATGAACATAGTCTCCAGCACTGTCACACACTTTTCCCATCTGTGCACAAGCTTCCATATTAAAGCGTAAAAATATTTGGAGTGATCTCTTAGCCATTCGCTCACAACACTCGTGACTTCAGCGTCACTTTCAAACTTGGCACCTCTCGTGAATGCTTTTGAGGGACGAAACGAGTGAAGTCTGAAGGGGCAAGATCGAGGCTGTAAGGGGGATGAGTTCCCAGCCTAGCTTGTTGATGGTCTGCACCGTTTGGGCTGCTGTGTGAGGCCTTGCAAGATGACTCCCTCTGACTGATGACGGCTGGGTTTGTTCTTTCTGTCTTTCTTGACCTGGCTCAGCAGTTCGCAATAGTTGGCACGAAGTTTGAAAGTGACGATGAAGTGAAAAGTGCTGTGAGCGACTCGTTGAGACACAGTCCAAAGACTTTGATGCTGAGGGAATATGGAAGCTTGTGCACAGATGGGAAAAGTCTGTGACAGTGCTAGGAGACTACAGGTATATTCAAATTAAAAAAAAAAAACTGTCTTAGAAGTCCTTATAAAAATGTTCTTTTTTTAAATTACCTTGTTTATTTAATGACCCTTGTATCTTATGAAAATGCAGAAATCTTCACACACTCTACGCTTCATTGGGTACACCTACAAAATTCCTTTGTAGTATTTCCCCCTTGCGTAGCATAGCAACGCATACGTGTGCCGTACTTCTTGGTCCGTGGGGTACTTTGAAAAATGCACGTCATTGTACAACTCAGGAGCTGATGTACATTGTGAAACATGAATTTGCTTTAGTTGTTTAATTTTGGTACCGTTGAGTCTTGTATTTGAGTCTGTTTGCTTTAAATTGAGACAAGGAACATGACAACAAACATGGCCTCTGATTTCCCTAGGTCGCACTCTCACTAAGTGATTAACTCTTTCATGCACCAATAATGATAAGTGAAGAACATGATCAGCTGGCCACTGGAGTAACCGCTGTCCCTGAAGGGTTAAAAAAGTAAAGACAAGGGTTTCAAATTAGAGAATCTACAAAATCAAAATACAGGGCTGTTTTGGGCCACATTTTCAATCATGATGTGCATGTTAAAAATGGAACTCAAAGTAGAAATAGACTGACTTGACATGACTTGGACTTGGTGAAACACCGCTTGAGGAGAGTTTCTTGCTTTTTTTTTTTTTTTTTGCGTGTTCATTTCATGGATGAAGATAAAAACGTTACTCAGATGATGTCTTGACATCAACTGAACACGTGTCCTGCGGCCAGTCACACTCTGTCATGTGCAATAAACGTACACGTCCGCCACGTCCCATGGCCACAGTGTTCAGCGGCGCCTTCCTGAAGAGCGAAATGGGCTGAGCTTAATCTCGTCAATTCACGGTTGATTTGACCCGAGAGCCTTGCTGCAACTCAGGGCTGCAGGGGTTCGATTCACAGCAATAGAGAAGTCGCAGTACTGCCCGGACCGTCTCTCACCTAACATAGAGCACTTGCCGTTCTGCAACGCATCATGAACTCCAATGAGTTCGATTCCGGCTCCGGCCTTCCTGTGTGGAATTTGCATGTTCTCCTCATGCCTGCGTGGGTTTTCTCCAGGTACTCCGGTTTCCTCCCACATTCCAAAAACATGCATGGTAGATTAATTGAACACCCTAGATTGTCCTGAGGTGTGATTGTGAGCGCAATTGTTCGTTATTGTTCATCTGTGTGTGCCCTGCGATTGGCTGGCAACCGGTTCAGGGTGTCGTCCGCTTACTGTCCGAAGACGGCTGCGATAGGCTCCAGCACGTCACGCGACACTTGTCGCAATAAGTGGATTAGAAAATGGATGCATGGATGAAATTCCAAGCTGGTGGACCTCAAGGTGAGCGTCACACCTGATGGTCATACAAATGTTTGCTATTTGTATGAATAACTAACTAAAACCATGAATCATTCAATGAACAAGATCGGCCAATCTTCCCAAGGCTGAAAAAACTGCTCAAAGCCCACAAAACACGAAATCCAGTTCAGAGTGTCTACAGAACAAGTGTGTGAACATTAAGAAACAAACACTCACATGAAATAATACATAAAATTAATCGTTGCAACCAGAAATAAACCATAAACTATGATCCTACAACATTTCAAACATATGCTCAAAAATGGACTGAGTTGTTTTGATATACCAAAATACACTCCAAAATAATATGTACAATCTCTGGGGGTACAGGTTAGCCCACTAAGTCCAAAGACTTATGAACATTAAAAAAGAAATAAAAATAGAACAACAACATAAGATACAAATGAGGATGATAAAGAGATCAGGGAGATGCAAAGGTGCGGATGTAGCAGAGTGGAAATGCAAGGCTTGAATTTCACGGAATACTTACAAGGTCATTTTGTTAACAAAAGAAAGTTTTCAAAAATGAATTGTTCAACGTGCAGGGATGAATGAGCATGAGGCTATGATGGTAGTTTTGAGTCGTTGAACAAATAGTTCTGAAGTCACTGAATAATTGTTTTATTGATCGTGATTTCAATCTCAATCCGAATGATGGTGATGATTATTTTTTTGCAGAATGGTCCAGCAAAAATGGACCTACCTTTAGCAGTAAGTGATACTTGAGCACCCTCTGCATGGGAACCACCAGAAGATCCTGCAGCTTGAACTTGCCTTCCTGCACTTTCATCGTACATTCCTGCCGCAAGCAACAACACACACAGTCGGGCTTTTTATTTCACATTGCGTCGCGCAGCATGTTGTATTTCCTACCCAATTCAGGGACATGCATTCTTGGTTAACAATTCATGGCACTCCGTTACTATAGCAGTGATGTGTTGCATATTTTGCGTGGCATTACATGAGCCACAAATGAGGTCAGTTTATTCTTTGAGCACACGAACGGACTTGCCGTGCCAGCTCTTTCTGACACGAATGCTGTGCATGCTGACTTGGAGGTTCCTTTGACCAGACCAAATGGCATGCTTCCACGAGCACCTGTCCGCCTATATTGGCTCCCCCAAAGCGGTTTTTACGTCTCGGCGTGTGTTCAAGTTTCCGTAACTGTGCGGCAACGCGGGAGGTTTATTCCTCTTTCAACGACGTCATTGTGCAAAAAGACTGTGTGGGAAGCAGTTGTATCACCGTACAAAAGCTTTTGAGAGAGATTACAATTTTCCCCCCCGTCTCTTTGTGAATTCACCTATTTGCTGATTTTTTTTTCTTAATTTAACCCTTTCATGCACCAGTTAACCTGATAACATGATAACCTGTCTACTGTGGTAACCGCTGTCCCTGAAAGGGTTAAAACCAACATTTGGTGAAAAGTTCACCTCAACGCTTTATTTACTGTTTCTGCAATGCTCTACATTGCAAGAAGATGGCAACAAAATTGGGCTTGCACAACATTTGTGGTTCAGACGATTAATGTATGTATAGTAATTTAACACCTTTTTAAGGTGTGCATCAATTACTCAGATTTTATTTAATTTTTCCTGTTCATTCGGTTACTGTATCCCTGTTTGAACTATTTAGGTCTGACCAAGCTTTTTAATGGTGAAATTGTATAAGCGTCATTTTTTGGCCATCACTGGTCCTGATCTGGACTTATGCCAGCATTGGAGGAGCACGTAAGAATATCATCATTTGAAAATGTTGATATTAGGCATGGGCGGCCTGTTGGTCGACTGGTTAGCATGTCGGCCTCAAAGTGCAGAGGTGCAGGGTTTGATTCCAGTGATTGCCTTCCCGTGTGGAATTTGCATGCTTTCCCCGTGCCTGCGTGGGTTTTCTCTGGGTGCTCCGGTTTCCTCCCACATTCCACAAACATGCACGGCAGGCTGATTAAACACGCAAAATTGTCCCTAGGTGTGCGCGTGAGCAAGGATGGTTGTTTGTCTCTTTGTGCCCTGCCATTGGCTGGCAACCAGTTCAGGGTGTCCCCCGCCTGCTGCCTGAAGACGGCTGGGATAGGCTCCAGCACGTCCCGCGACCCTTGTGAGGATAGGCGGAATGGATGGACGGCATATAACAAAATGTCTCTGAATCGCTTTGAAAGTAAAAAAATATTGCAAATACCTACACTTTTATTTTGTTTGTTGTCAAAAAAAAAAACAGCTGTGCTCAAGAGCACAGCTTAAAAGTTTAATCCGAATCACCTGCTTGAGAAATGTATTTGAAAAGAATCAAATGAAAACAAATGAATAAAAACACTTGACGAGTGTGGGTGCAGGTGATTACCTCTACTTTGATCTTCACATCCTCCCGTGTTGCTATTAGTTCATCCAGTGTCTTCTGAGCGTTCTCCATGTGGCTGCAGTACTGGCCATAAATTAATAACCTGAGCACAGAAAATCAAAATCCAGACACAATTCAAATTCATAATTCAGGCAGTGTCGTAAAATGGATTGTAGGATAAATGTTCTCTTCTTAAGACCATCTTATTCCCCAAACTGTAATAATGTGTAGGCCTATCCTGACAACTCTAAAAAACGGACATATTTTTATCCACGAGTTTATGTTATCAAATGCACTTCATCATCATCTGCAATCTCGATCGATTTCTCTGAGTGTAATTTTGGCTCAAGCCGTTTGTTGCCTAGAAGGCCAGCTACGGCTGAATCTAAAGTCAACTCACGTCAGCAAATCGATACCGCTGCAACCTTTGATATCAGGTACTTTTTAGCCACTGGACTGATCAAGGCTGCTTTTGCGTCTTCCTCTTGAGCACGCTGACATGATCATTGCCGTATTCATCAACAAGTATGTTCATTTTGGCTGGTGGATTTTAAAAAGGACATTTGGAGCCGAGTCTTATCAGTGTTCATTTTTTTCATCTAATTGATCACCAAATGTGCTGTCTTTATGTGTGTTTTTCTTCAAAGATGTGTGTATGTTTTTGTACATACACAAAAAAAAAAGGTTCTAAGTACTCACAGTCTTCAGACAAATAAACTGAACAGCAATGCAGCTACAGTCCTTATTGTATATTGTACCTGACAGGTATTATTTGATTCCAATGGGTGACAAGCAGTTAATATGTCTGAATGGAATGTGAATGCAATCTGACACATTAACATATTGAAAAGATAAATCAATGGTTCTTCCACTACGTCAATTTAACTAATCTCCAATTAGTATTACTGTGGCCGAGCACACCTTTATTTTTGTGGCAAAACACAAAATGCTAAATCACCCCAAAAATATAATGCTGCTTTACAGATTTTAAATCAAACGTGTGAGTAGTTTGAAAAATAAAGTCGTGAAATCTGGTTAAGACCTGATGAATAATTAGCAATCTATCAAACCCCAAAAAGCCCATCCTTAGTTTTCAAATCACAGGGAGGAATAAATATGTCTTTGTGGAACCGCTCAGACAAAACAGACAGCCCGGAATAGAGTCTAAACCAATTAGGACAATGTGCTCCACATTAATTTTAAGATTTATAACAAAATGTGAGAGGTGAGCCGTGGAGCAATTTCCCACAACGGGGGAATATGTGAATAAATGTATTATCATTTGGATTGAATTGTGAATACCATGAATAAGTAATGACTACATTTGAATCCCAGGGCAATATTTGAAGGGGTCTCGCCAATAAAATGTAATGACTGAGGGCCAAGAAAAAAGATGGTGCTTGATTCTGTTGCTGTGCCGAGTTGCTCTTATCAGGATGCGAAGGGAGAAAAATCTGTTCATTTTGTGCAGTGAGGATATGAAGGCCATGTTCATTAGATATCATAATGTAAACCTGACATAGATGAAGAGGTTCAACCACGGGGGGAGCACAAATGGCAGCCTAACTTGGGCGTTTCCCACAGCATGTGACATATATTCTTCTCGCCCACTGAGTACAGAATAGGCCGCTAGCAATGATCACAGTGTGCCTAAGAGAGTTGGCATCCCGGCATGGTAATCTAACATGGGGAACCTTGAAGTCGAATCAAGCTCCTCAAAGATCTGCGGGGGAGACGACAGAAGCGTGACACTTGCGTGGATGGCACCGCAGGTTGGGAATCTACAATCTCAAGCTACGTTGAAATGGCAGCATTCCAATCCGAACCATCATCAAAGCTTTTTACCACTGCATGGGTGAGCACTCTCATTGTAATGTGGCGCTTCGGTAATTAAGTGCTGACTCCATGATTGAAAATACAATCGATGCACAAAATAAGTTGCCAGCCGTGAGAGCCACTCCTTGTCGTCATGGAAACAAACGCTGTACTTGAAACGGGTTTGTTAGATTTTATTATTTTTCTTTTTTAAATGCTTCCTTTTATTTCAGTTGTAATAGCTTGAGTAATAGTTTTATTATTATTATTATTATTTCGTAGTTTTTGGTCTCATATAAGAAAGTTCTGCACTTTAGCCTGCAAGCTAGCGAAGTGCGGCATTAGCGTTGAGATGTGAGCCACGATGTGTGGAGGTGACTGCACACTTTCCACAACTTGCTCCAAGGTAGGGCTTGAGTGATGATAGTTTAAACTCTTCGCTCGTTAAGAGAACTTTTCTTTCCACCCCAAAAAGTAAATCCGAAAACAAGAAATCCCACTCTCACACACTCACAAATTATGATGCCAATAATACACTCACAGCTACCGGCAAATTGGGAGACTGAAGGTGACACGTAACACTGCTGTCACCTCATTTTATTAGTTGATCATCTTTGACTGCACAGTCATG
Source organism: Hippocampus guttulatus (assembly GCF_054856545.1). NCBI lineage: Eukaryota > Metazoa > Chordata > Actinopteri > Syngnathiformes > Syngnathidae > Hippocampus > Hippocampus guttulatus. The sequence goes on along the minus strand of NC_141277.1, from coordinate 11,452,988 downwards.
ATCAATGGCGTATCTCTGCAGCTTGACTCCCCCCTGCGGTGAGTCTCCATCAAGCGTTTGATTAAGCCTTGCTCTGCAGTGGAGGAGACGGCTCCCCTCAACTACTCCTCCATGGCAACTTTGTTGAGAAGTATTCTAAAGTGGTGGGGAATTCAAAAATAACTTGAGAGATTGTAATGATGGAAAATTTACCAAATTGTTTTTGGGGAGTGCTACATTCCTTGTACAAAGTAAATGTGTTCATTGAAAGCAACAATCAATAAAAACTAGAGCAGAGCACAAATCAGCGGTGACCTTAATAGAGAATCAGAATCAGAATCATTTATTGGCCAAGTATGTAGTCCACACAAGGAATTTGTGTCCGGTAGTACAGTCTCCACTAGTATTATCAATAACAAGCAACTACGATAAACAAGGACATGACAAATAAGTATCGAAAGACAATGTGCAAATTACAGACCAGAGGTAAAGTGATCATTGGTGGTTGTGCAGTTAGTGCAGGTAATCGCTGCACCATTTTTAAAGTGACCAGTAGCAGTATCTGTAGAATAACTTCAAGTGTGCAATTGTACAGAAAGTCCTTGAGTGCTTTAAAGTCTCTGGTGCTGTGGAATATAGATCCATGACAATTCTTGAAATATGTACAGAGCCTTTATAGATTTGGGTTACTGTTTAGGGTGTTAATGGCGAGAGGGAAGAAGCTATTTGAGTGTCTGCTGGTTTTGGGGCGCATGGATCGGTTGCGCTTGCCTGAGGGGAGTAGCCGGAAAAGGTGGTGGGCAGGATGTGGGGGGTCCAGTTCGATTTTAGAGCTGCGAATTGGCCACTAGCAACCGACGCTGGATCAGAATTTGTGTTTATCTGCTCATTTTGTTTGTGACTGCCAATTGTGGATTAAATCAAGTCTGAAAATTCAAATCATTCGAAGGCTGGAAACACAATGGCATTGGGTAATGCAGAAAATTGTTTCAAGTGTGCAATTGTACAGAAAGTCCTTGAGTGCTTTAAAGTCTCTGGTGCTGTGGAATATAGATCCATGACAATTCTTGAAATATGTACAGAGCCTATATAGATTTGGGTTACTGTTTAGGGAGTTAATGGCGAGAGGGAAGAAGCTATTTGAGTGTCTGCTGGATTTGGGGCGCATGGAACGGTTGCGCTTGCCTGAGGGGAGTAGCTGGAAAAGGTGGTGGGCAGGATGTGGGGGGTCAAGTTCGATTTCAGAGCTGCGAATTGGCCACTAGCAACCGACGCTGGATCAGAATTTGTGTTTATCTGCTCATTTTGTTTGTGACTGCCAATTGTGGATTAAATCAAGTCTGAAAATTCAAATCATTCGAAGGCTGGAAACACAATGGCATTGGGTAATGCAGAAAATTGTTTCAAGTGTGCAATTGTACAGAAAGTCCTTGAGTGCTTTAAAGTCTCTGGTGCTGTGGAATATAGATCCATGACAATTCTTGAAATATGTACAGAGCCTATATAGATTTGGGTTACTGTTTAGGGAGTTAATGGCGAGAGGGAAGAAGCTATTTGAGTGTCTGCTGGATTTGGGGCGCATGGAACGGTTGCGCTTGCCTGAGGGGAGTAGCCGGAAAAGGTGGTGGGCAGGATGTGGGGGGTCAAGTTCGATTTCAGAGCTGCGAATTGGCCACTAGCAACCGACGCTGGATCAGAATTTGTGTTTATCTGCTCATTTTGTTTGTGACTGCCAATTGTGGATTAAATCAAGTCTGAAAATTCAAATCATTCGAAGGCTGGAAACACAATGGCATTGGGTAATGCAGAAAATTGTTACTGTCTCATCAGCAAAATAATGACCACTAACGAACAACACTTGAACTGAAATCTCCTTTCCTTCTTGGCATGAACTGTCCAAGTTGACAACAGTAAAGATGTCAATTTTTATTTGAGAAACAATTTACATATGAGAGTGGAGATTGTATGGCTCATACTCTGTCGTATCCAGAGCTACAACAAAACAATGGGGTAAGCGTGTTTATTTTCATCTTTTGGATCTGTGTGTTCTACCAAAGAATGGATACCAACTGTTCAACAATGTAACCTCAATCCACTTGTAAGCTGAAAATAGTACCTTGTTGTGCCTTGTTTGACCAATGTAAAACAAAAACAAACAAACAAATAAATAAATAATACATGTAGTGGCTATTGCTTTGCCGGCCATGTACCTTAGATGTAGCATAGGTAACTTCATAATGTACATTATGGATCAAAATCATATTGTACTAATTCAAAAAAGGAATGGTGAAAGTCAAGTCTGCTGGAAACAAATGAATATTCCAACAAAATAAAACCATTAAAGCTTCATGCAGTGTGAGGGGGGGGGGGGGGGGGGGGGGAAACAACAACTATATTTACGATGTAATGACAGTGTTTCATTGGTGTCAGAAGCTTGCTACTTCCACCCATGTGTGCCAGAGGGCTAATGAGCACATTGCAGCATGCAGCCACTTCTTGGCCCAGGCATCCATAATTAGTCCATCACATACGCTCCACTTGACACCAAGTCTGGGCACAGCACACACAGTAGGAGGTAACCACTCATCAATTCCTTTTCTATGTTTTCACACTCTCTAAAAGTGAGAAACATTCACATGTAAGTATAACTCGAGTTTGGGCTGGATTTTAAAAAGTGATGAAACAATTTGAATCAATTTTCCTTTACAAATTCGGATATCGGGTGGCATGGGAGACGGCTGTTAGCACACTGGCCTCACAGTACAGAGGTGGAGGGTTTGATTCCAGCTCCAGCCTTCCTGTGTGGAGTTTACATGTTTTCCCTGTGCCTGTGTGGGTTTTATCCAGGTACTCCGGTTTCCTCCCACATTCCAAAAACATGCATGGCAAGCTCATGGAACACTCTCAATTGTCCCGAAGTGTGATTGTGAACGCGGATGGTTGTTTGTCTATGTGTCCCTTGCAATTGGCTGGCAACCAGTTCAGGGTGTACCCTGCCTACTGCCCGAAGACAGCTGGGATAGGCTCTAGCACGCCCCGCAACCCTTGTAAGGATAAGCGGATCAGAAAATGGATGAATGGATGGAAATTCTGATATCGGTTCATAAAACCATAAATCCATCCTTTTATGTCATGAGTTTGAGTTGTTTTTTCCCCCCTCATTGCATCTCTAATGGGTGTCAATTATATACAAATTTATTGTGTTTTGGTATTTGTGGGCCAAACCGGTCCCTATCTTCCGATAATGGTGGGGTCCACTGTAGTATAGTGTAGCACAAGGTAGTACAATCCTTCACAACTGCAGGCTGACTCAAAGTCGAGGCGCTCCACTGAGGAAATCTCGTAGCAAACCAGAAGCGACAAGCTGTCGTGACAGCTAATACCCTCTGACACATGGCATTGGGGCGCTCTCACCTCCATTCAACTCATGCGACACACAGGAAATGGAGTAAGTGGTGCTGAAATGCTCGTATGAGGAGCCTCATTGCGTGGTCATGATGAAGCACTGCAAAGAAATCAGGGAGCCGGATGACTTTGGAAAAGACTCAGGGAATGTCGCAGATGAGGATGTCAAGATGAGAGGGTGCTAAGATGGCCATTGACTTTCGGGGGGTGCCTCTTTGCCCACGTTTCCATTCACTTGCGCTCATGCTTTTTAAGAATCGAGCTGCAGTCGTGATAAACCGGTGACATTTTCAGCATGGCATTCAGCTCAATGACAAATAAGAAAAAGGGGCTTTTCATCTTTCGTGCCAACATGAGAGAAAAATGATTCAAGCACATTGTTATAAAGGTCACCGGGACTTACAAGCATAGATAACCAAATTAATTAGCCAGCTAGGTCCTCAGGAACATCACCAGGATGTCTGATGAGGGAGTTCAAATCCCCCGGTCACTGTTGTGTGTGGCCTCGGAGAGACAAGACAGTGGCGGCGCCATAATGAGGCCCGTTCACGTGTCAATCACATGCATCGAGCCAAAGCTTGTGACGCAGAAAATCTGCAAATCTAATGAACTCCTTTCTCAAAATAACCCTCCGTCACATTTTGGAGAATGTCACTAAATGTAAATATGAACAATGTCATCAGCCAATTTGTGTTTGAATAGAAGCTGAATATAAAATATTTGTGTCCAAGAAATGGGTAAAGTTCTGTTTAAAAGCAGGATATTGAAGAATGCAACAAACGCCTGCATGAATAATTTAGTGGCAATGTGGGATGAGGAAATTCTTCACAGAAATACCAAAATGCACAAGGCAGGCATAGAAAAACATGTTTGGTTTGAGAAAGCATGAAACGTGTCTGGCCTGACCTCAAACTTACAGATATATTTGTATATTTTTTAAACTATCCTGTTGGGTTGTTTAGGCATGCAAAATGATGGATCTGTATGACTTAAGACAGTCTTCCTCAACTGGCGGACCGCGATCCACGACCGGACCGCCGACCTCCTCTGTCCGGACCCTCGGCAAATTGTATAAAATAATAAATCCGTGATCGCTTGTTAAAATTATCCGTTGTATTCTTTGCGTGCACGAACAGATGTATTGCAGAGGACCGCAGCAGCGTGACTGTATGTGTATAATGTTTGACGAACTGGAGACCCTGGCTGAGCAGGGCATGTCGGCGATAACGATGCGCTGATTGGCTCCTCTGAACTTAAGGTGTGCCCATACATAAGCGTCAGCACGCGTCTATCCCAATACACACGCATTCAAAATGGATGATTGTGTCAGGAAACAGACGCATGCGCGACGCCACAGTGTGCTCACAGCTTCAGCCCAGGAGAGCCGCACACAGACAATTAGACAAGACGAATCGCGGGAGGTTTCGATTGTGTGCAGTTTTGCTCCCGTCTACCCGGGGATCTTTGCAGCTGTTTAACAGCAGAACACCGCAACATGGTAAATGAACATCACAGTGGTGTCCTCAAATAATATTTGCATGCCTCAGACATTGCATTCACCTTCAGTGGAAGAACAGCACTGCACATTCCTGTGCTCCCTTGTGTCAGTATTTAAAATGGTTCTGAACTCCTCTTCTGATATATTTTTCAGTGATTTCAGAGGGGATGTGAAAAGGGGAATTGTACGAATGAAAAGGATATTTTTGTTTTCATGTTTCGTATTTATTTAGGTAAAATGAGTATTTTGTTTTGTTTTTGTTAAATTAAGGGAAGAAAAGACAACTACTGTTTAACAAAGTTAAAGTAAAAATGACTTATTTCCCTAAAAGGGGTATTTCTATTATTAAGCAGGCACAACTTAACAAAATAAAAGAGTTCCTGTGCCTCAACACAATACCTCTCATTATTTGCTGTGTACTGGCAAAGTGAATAATTGTTATTTTCATGCACCCAATTATTGGTTGGTTGTGAGGAGTGTTGATTTGTATAAGCTTGGCTTGACCATACTAAATGGGCATATAGCCCTGCTCCCCATGACCGCCGTGCATGAGACCGGACCTTGGTCTTATTAAAAAAAAAGAAAAAAGTGGACCGACGGCATTTCTAGTTGAGGACCACTGACTTAAGATTTCGGAAGCATTTTGCTCAGCATCAGGGGGAGAGGAGGAGTAAGGTGTGGTGTGAGACACCCTGTAAATCTGCGCAGGAACGGGCTGGACTAAGTTTTGGTATTTTCGCAGATTTGTATAAGCATTAAAAAGAAATAAATAAAATAATACAGTAATACAAATGTTTAAAAAAGTGTTTTGCGCCATTGTGGGCTGGACCAGTCAATTTGTTTCGCTACCAATCGAAGTGGCTTTTCTCATGCCCTTTAAATGCCATGCACGAACGGCACTGACAGTCCTTGACATGGCAGAAGAAGACATTGAATCCAATGGCAGGTTGAGGAGCGCAAAGTACTATATAAGGAACTGCAAGCAGACCTCCGCAGGCGGATAATATGAAGTTGGCTAAAGAGCTCAAAGATCTGCGAAGCGGGCACTTCAAGTATGTATTCAATAATTAGAGTTTCACCATCAATTCGACATGATTCCCAACCTTTCTTGAGCCAAGGCACCCATTTTAGATGGAACAGCAACTAATTGTACTGTCGCCCCGCCCATTTCCTCCCGCACCATGCCCCCATTCCCTGGAAACCAAATGTAACATGCCTCCATTCATGGTTACTCAACACAGCAGCCAGCTTGTAATAGCATGTCGTAACACCTTTGACACTTCATAAACTAAAGTTTGTTATCGTATGGCTGTTCCAGCGGCTGCCACACTAGATCATAGAGGACAGACAGCAGAGTAATGGGTGACTTTGTTGGCAAGATAAATGTGAGACACGGTTGATGCATCTCCTGTTAAAAAGTAGAGTGCAGCATTGCCCTGCCTTTGCAAAGCCATGTCTGATTACCCATAGGTTTGCATTTGCCACCCTGCAAAGAAATGTGGTATGCAATGTGTAAAAGCATGAAAAGTACACACACCTGGACAGAACATTCACGGGCAAAAAAAAAAAAAAAGACATGGAGCTTACAACTCTTACAGTAATGACCGTATCATTGAAGGGAAATGGCATATCCACTCCCACTGTGGAATCACGACCGGGGGTAGAACCGATCACCACCTCCATCACCATTACCTTGGAAGCGGCTACACACAGCACGGCAGAAAGGAAAACCACCGCCACCCCACTCACGACTGCAAATTATCCACTCAGACTGTATCTCGGGAAAATGTGCAAGGGCCAGATTCAAGGGAAAGAAAATGCTGCTCACAGACTCCGACCGCAACTATCCCTGTTAACTTACAGTCCATTCGTCAGCAGTAAATGATCGTGTCTAACTGAATCCTCAGTACTATTTGCCAAAGAGAAATCAAATCAAATGAGGGCAGTGAGCCAGAGAGTGACGACTGGGGTGAAAGGGATGTTATTGCGCAAAAATGCACTTCCTGTATTATCCAGTGTCCTCGCTCAGTCCAAAAGCATGCTATATTCGCTGAACCGAACTGTCTGCCGGTAATTGGCTGAAGATCCCGTGTTGAGGTGTCCAAATCAAATGCATCTAACAGGCATAAACCAAATTGTGTATTTTTTTAATGTAATTTGAATCTGAATTATTTCAGAAGCACAACATCAGCACAGGGAGAAATCAAACATTGACATACCGTTCCTTGAAGTCAAGGAAGATCTTTCCCAAACCGTTTCCTCCGGTGACCATGTTGAGGTCAATGGCTCGAAGGAGAGCAAAATGTACTTTGATCACATCCTGAGGAAAAAATAAGAGGCCTGTTTTCAAAGTTGCATGCCACTTGGGAAACAACAACAACAATCAGTTTTTGGCCGCCAACGCCACGTGAGTTGCCCGCGGGTCTGTTTTTAAAAAACAGCCCATTCGTGAATGGGCATTGCGATGCTCGAGTGATGTCATCTAAGTGATCATTTGAAGAGAGATTTAAAACAATCATATGTAGTATACTGTATTGATATTTATCTGTTTCTTACGTTGTGAAATCATTGCCGATACTCATTGTGAGAAATGATGAACATGATGCGATGACAAATATAACAATAAAAAGTCATTGGAGCAAATTTGTTGTTTCAGAAGCGTGTATCAAACTAGAAGCGCTCCCCCCCACCCCCCGTGTTAATCGCTACCAAAGAAATAGCTCTGAGTATGTTGGTGAAACCCGACACTGACTGGATTATAGCTAACATTTCTTGAAAACAAGGCAGAATGTCGAATTGTGGAGGCTTAACTTTGAATGTACAAATCATCATTTCATACATGAACACATACCCAAACATTTTGCACATTATTCACCAGGCGCACAACACAGGAAGAAAGTGTAGCTCCAGACACTGACCTCAAAGTTGACGAAGATGGCCTCCATGTCCTGCTGACTCACAATTTGCCTCAGTGGGATCATGTAGTTCTTTAGTGGGGGGGGGGGGGGGGGGGGAACAAGTCGTGAAAGCCATACTGGTGCACTGTATATTCATAAACAAAGACTATTTCATCCAAAAGGGAACCTGCTCGTTCTACACTTTTAAGGCTGTCACATTTCATCATCATCATACGAACAACTTGATCAACAACCAAGTGCTGAAGGCTTTATTAAGCCCAACTCAATTAAGCTTAACGAGTCCTATGATCATAAGGAGACTGTTTAATCTCATTTCGTCTTGTGCTGGTGCGATGCAGGAAACTCAGGATACACATTTTGTTTAATGAAATTAGTCGGGGCTCATGATTTGTTTCTTACCCGCACCTCGCAAATGAAACCTGTCCACATGAAAAGTGATGTCTTAGCAATGCTGATTTCCACTTATTAAAGCGAGGGAAGGGACTTCAAATGGGCGTGTTTACTAGAGAGGGTGGGGCGGCGCAGGTAACCCACAGTAAGCTAGAGAGTTTCCGTTTCCCACATGGCGGCGCATTCATTTTGTTTTTGTTTTTTCAAGATGGCGCCATAGTTGGCAGCCGTCGCCGTGTGTTCTTCAAGAGCCTTGCTTTCTTTTGTTGTTTTTGTCTTTTGTATTGTCACATGGTGTTTGTTGTTACATCGTGTGGACCCGATGTGGATTGTTTTCAGTGTTTTTTGGCCACGACATTCGTCAAAGAAGAAAAATCTGCGCTTGGTGGTTGCACCTTCTTGGCAGCACGCATGAACCGTGAACGATTTTGATTGGGAGTACCGTTTTGGCCCGGATATAAGACGGCCCTGATTATAAGACGACCCCCTCTTTTTCAAAACTGAAGTTTGAAAAAAGACTTTTTGAACACCAAATTAATTTTTATACAGAAAATAATTACAGTACATCTGAAACAAATGATTATAACAATATATTTGAGAGAAAAAGCATGTTATTTTGCCTTATTCAAATCTTAATATCTGAACCTCTAAATATGTCAACTAAAGTGCAATCACATTCGTCAATGAATGGCTTCTGGTTTTTGAAATGTAAATGACGTCATAACTTCTCCTCAGCTGCCGGTTAACCTGGCCGATCTTCGACCCACTTTTCTCCAGATTGTAGCTACGTTTCTCCATTTTCTGTTATCTCTTCTATTATTTTCTTCTCTTTTCTTTCTTACCGCTATTTTTTATTTTTCTTCTTCATGCCATCGTTATTTTTATTTTTATTCTTCGTGATAGGGGTGCACTTTGGCCTGGGGAGTCAAGTTCAGCATTCGCTTCAATGATATCTGGTGCCATCTCGCGTCGTGAATGGGTATAATGTCTTGACCCCGAATATAAGACGACCCCCACTTTTTCAGTCTTATTTCAATGCAAAAAACACTGTCTTATATCAGGGCCAATACGGTAATGTTGGCGCTATTTGACTGTCGGTGCTGGTCATCCATGGGGTGCCCCGGGGCGCAAAAAAAAAAAGCAAGCGCCCCGGGGCACCCCATGGATGGCTTGTCGAGCCGAGGATGAGGAAAGAGGAGCGTCAACGTGGAACGCGGATGCGTATTTGGAACTGAGAATCGCTGCTTGGAATTGAAGTGGATTTACATGGGACAGGACAAGTGAACCAATCTCTTTTTCCGTCAATGGACAGCTTCTTGTTTACTTTCAAAATTAGCTTGTAGCAGACGTGTGCACACTTTGAACATGACGTCTCTGATCCACTGGTGAAAGGACACTTCTAGATGAAAGAGCACAGATCCTCTTTCATGTAGAACTGCTTCAAACAACAACGTGTATGAGGGAAAAGTGGTTAAGATTGCACAACCATCCGTGTTTTTATGTTATGTGTTGTGTTTATTATTTTATTGTATGTTAACTGTTTTGTGAAGCACTTTGTTACAGCTGCAGCTGTTGCTATATAAATCGGGATGTATTGTATTTTATTGACACGAGCTGATACTTCCATGGGCCGTGAGCAGGCCCAGGATCGCAAAAAATAATAATAATCTGAACAAATGTGGGCATGCATCCGGCACACAACATGTCCTCACTCACCTTCTCAATGTCTTCGAGAGTCTTATAATACTTGGCCTCAGTCTCCTGGATCTCGACTAAGCAGCAGTTCCTCTTGTCATCTTCCGTCATGCCCATTTTCTAGAGCGCACAGAAGTAAATAACCAGTCAGAGTAATTTTACTGTTTGTAAAAGACTGTTTGAGAACTACCTCCAACTGTTCTTAGCATGCTACATGACAAGGGGTGCTGTGATTAAAAAAAACAAAAACAAAAACGTGGTGGTGAAAATAATAATCCATAACTGCAAGAGTCCCCAAATCACAACTGCAACCATATCATCAATTTAAAAAGGAATATACAGTATAATACATCTCAAACATATTCTGCATATTCACATTGTTCTGCCCACAGTAAAAGTTTCGGGAGCCTTTCTTAAAGGTAATTGTGTTTGAAAGAATCTCCATCTAGTTGTCGCAATGCATTGTGGGTAGCAGACGTCGTGATTCGTCAGACGAGTCGCTGCAGAAAGCCTGACTGTGGTCATTTTAGCTCATTGGTGGGCAAACTACGGCCCGCGGGCCGAAACCGGCCCGTTGGTCTTTTTAATCCGGCCCGCCAAAGGTTGGTCCACAATTAAGGTTCGATGTGAATGATTGCATTCATTTCAATTGGACTTGTAATGACAGGCATTTCACCGCCAGGTGGCGCATTGACTTGAAGTTGCAGAACATGGGGCGGCGGGGAAATCTTTTCGACCACCTAGTACCTCTGTATCGCTCTACTTCTACTGGTCTGATCACAACCCATCTGCAGTGATGCACAGGCTAAAATAGGTCATCAACAACACTTTTGTCATTTAAAAAAAGTATATTAATACCGTACTTTCATGCTTTTGTTCTGTTGATGTTTGATATGGACTGCCAACAAATGCAGTTTTTTTTTTTAATGTACCATAGCTCGTGCTGACCTGGCCCTTCTGTCAAATTTTAAAAGTCAATGCGGCCCACCCCTGTTTTAGCTGGTCCTCCTGTGTTACATTTCTTTAATTTACACCGTGTACGTTTGATTGTTTTTAGAGGTATGTTTCGGAGATCGTTTTTGTCAAGTGTTGTCCCTGAAACTTGCTAGCTCGGAGCAATGTGTACGAAAGTAGCGATGCTGCTAAGCTAGTGCTAACGAGCTAATTAGCATGCGAAAGGATCGCGAAAATGCTTTTTGTAATTGTCACACTTAGAACTGCATTTATGGCTATTGTTTGGCACTGGACAATTTGTGTTGTATTTATTTTGTGACAAGAAGCTTATGCATGTTTTAATCTGTTTATTCTAGTTTCACTCTACATTTTCATCGAACTGATGTCACAGTTGTTCACTGTACGCTGTCAAGACGACCAAAATAAAGGAGCAAGACGCTCGGTTTCCTGGCTCATGAAGATATGAATTTGGCTTGCTGTTGAACTGCGTTAACATACCCAGTGTATCTAACACGCAGCGATGACAGTACACACATTTTCTCATAACATGTCATGCAAATGATCACCCAAGCACCCGCCAATCTCCCCAACCGACACAGGCAAAAACATCTAAAACTATCTGGCGGTCTCAAACCCGCTATCAAGGCGCAATCAAAAAGCAGATAAATTGTTTGAGGTATTAGGAGCATGTTTATCTACGTTGTGTAAGGAATCGTAGTCATCCCCTGATGTCACATTTGCTCCCATGGGCACGGAGCAGCTGCCCCGTGCATCTAATTAACACACTAATTGGCAAGTCATCCTTTCGGGACGCTTTTGTTGTTGGTGTTGTTGTTTTTGCCAAGTGATGGTAGTCTGTGGGCGAGGACGGGGGTTGTTGGGTTCACTTTGAAGCCGGGATTGATCATAAGCACAGCAGCACTCACCTGCATGTATCGGATCTGCAGCATGAGAAAGGCAAATATCGGTCACAAATATCAAAACAGACGCGGAAGAATCACAAAGCACGTCAGGAACTAGAATCACTTACATCAACGCAGATAAAATCCACCATGGATTTTGCCTTTTTGGTGTGTCATTGTCCAAAGACTTACACACAAAAAAGTAAAAAAAAATCCCGGTGTCATAGTATTAGCAGTTTTCCCGTGAACTTGGAATGCTTTTACAGTTCATTTGTGAGCACTTCTCAGCCTGACAGACTGTCATATAATGCTTAAATTACCGACATTGCTTTCTTCAAAAACAGGATTTAGTCGTAATCCTGTGGATGTGTTTTAATTTCTGGTTATTCAGTCAAGATATTAAGAGTGAGGTTGTCAGTGTATTCGAAAAGTGGCATCCCATTTATTAGGATGCCATTGTGATAATGATGCCTTCACCCAAAAAAAAAAAATGTAAAAATAAAGACAGACCAACCTTTGAGAGACACACATACAGAATTCCACCTCAATCCCATGTGGTTTGGGTTTATGTCTTGCTCAAATCAGATTTTTTTTTCTTTCTTATATTGATTTGTGGCGGCCCGGTGGTTGACTGGTGAGCACGTAAGCCTCACAGTGCAGAGGTGCACGGTTCGATTCTGGCTCCGGCCTCCCTGTGTGGAGTTTGCATGTTGTCCCCGTGCCTGTGTGGGTTTTCTGCGAGGACTTTGGTTTCCTCCCACATTCCAAAAACATGCATGGCAGGTTAACGGGACACTAAAATTGTCCCTAGGTGTGAGTGTGAGCGTGAATTGTTGTTCGTTTGTGTTTGCTCTGCGATTGGCTCGCAACCAGAACAGGGTGTCCCCCGCTTAGTGCCCGAAGACAGCTGGGATAGGCTCCAGCATGCCCCGCGACCCTTGTGAGGATCAGCGGGTCAGAAAATGGATGGATGGATAGTGAATTGGAGCTACCAGTGTGAACAAGACTTAAGGTGTGATTCGGTATCCAGCTCAAAGCCCTCACCATGGGTTGTCGTACTTCCACCTTGATGATGTCCTCATAGATGTCGTCGCCATCATCCTCACACGGGACACAGTCGTAGATGTCATCCTCACCCAGGTCGTGCTCACTGGAGGAAACAAAAATCCAAGTTGGATAAATGACCATCAGGACCAAGAGCTTACCTCTCTGAGCTCATCCGCCCCTACACACCTGCCTGGCGCCTCAGGTCTGCGGACCAGACATTATTAGAAGTACCAAGAACTAAACTGAGGCTCAGAGAGGATCGAGCCTTTTCTGTTGCTGGTCCCTCTCTCTGGAATGACCTCCCACTGAACATTCGGCAAGCCTCCTCGCTGCCCATCTTCAAAACCACTTCATAAAACAAAATCACTTGTATTCTTTGGCATTCGACTCAGCATGACTTAGATATGTTCTTTGTTCTACTGTTCGGTGCTTTCTACCGTCTTTGTTACCGATTTGTTTTACTGTTTATTGTATATGTTAAATTGCTCCATGTACAGCACTTTGTATGCAGCGATGGCTGTTCGAAAGTGCTCTATCAATACAATTGAATTGAAAGAGCTCCTCTTTAAAAAGCTTGTATTAGCTTTAATGCACATTGGGCTAACGTTTTCTTGCTATCCGGACAATATGAGGTGGATAAAAGTTTCCGCTGTGGTAACGTATTGGGCCAAAGAAAAAAGAAGAAACATATGTATTTAGTTATCGGCATTCTACATACACTATATATTAGGAACATGATCATTTAAACATAAGCTCTCTGCCTATGTTGTAGTGGGCACTATATAAATCCTGCGTTCACTGCCTGTGTGGAAAAGGGTGAAAAAGACAGACGATAAAACCACAGTAAAATCAAATATTCCGCTTTGTCTTCACGCTCATGATGGGGCCTTTTTGAAGTTTTTGATTGAGGTTGCTTAAGTTCACTCAAAATAATGTGCTTCCACTCGCTTGATTAAGGAAACAAAGCTGCTGTTGAATACTGAGAAGGAAGCGTGGGAGGACGACAAAGCCACCAACGCTGTCTTGACCGTGTCTTCTCTGTGAACTCTAGAATGATACCGCCGTCCACAGAGACTCTTGTGTGACATGGAGGGCCGTTGCGGGGAAACAAGAAGAAAATGAGATCTCACAATCTATGTATTATAAAAGAAAGGTCCTGTTCAAATACAGATAAAAAGTAGTGTGGGAGGAGCTTCACCCAAAATAAAACCATCAATTGATCTTTCCTCATGAGCTATAATAGAGGGGCTATAAATACTGCAGGTCTTTATTGGTTACATACAGTACGTACCAAAAAAAAAAAAATCTCTGAAAAGATTGTGTCAGAGGTTCTCCATTCAAATTCCCAAAACAATCTTGAATACCATCCTTTGTCGAAGCTAAGTGACAAGGTGTGCTAAAATGTAACTGCGCACCAGATTTACTGACACCTGTGATGATTCTTCACCATAAATTCTTTTGATAACACAATATATTGATTCTGGTTTACCGCCGTGAAAAAAATGGTGCATTTCCTGATTTCCATCTTAATCTTGACAAGAAAGTCCACCTTTGAATGGCATCTAAAACAATTATTAGTAAAATGTTTTCGAGTGGCCCAGTCTTAGTCTGGTAAGGCCTGAATGCAAGTGCTTGATTTCAGTGAGTTCTGTCATGGGTGGCATAACTAGTTATCATTGGTTTCGATTTTTATTTCCCTTAATAAATAAAACCATCATTTTAGAAATTGCATTTCATATTGACCTGGTTTGTCTTTGTGAGATATTAAAATAAAAATGAGGAAAGGGGGGCAAAGACATCTTATCACTACAGGGGAATTCAAGACAATTATGAAAGGCAGAGTTCGGCTGAATCTGGTGATTGCACGGCGCCATCGCGTAAACCCACTTGAGTGCTGCTCGAGTGTGTGTTGCCGTTCTTTTATTTTTGTCGTGTGTTTGGTGTAACCACTTAGATTTTGCGCTGCTGTCTGGGCCACCTCGCTTTTGGAAAGAGGTTTTAAAATCTCAATGAGTTTTTAACCTGCTTACCGGTAATTAAAGGATATTGACTGATTGAAATACTATTCACCATAGTGAATGACAAACAGGACCCATTTCTTGATCTTGAGAAACCTTTTCTTACGCATCTATCTATCCATTTTCTCGACCGCCTGTCCTCATTACAATTGTGAGGATTGTTTCCACATGCAGAGGTTCGAAATTGATGGTGATGGTAGTCTATTGTTGTGTTTTTTTTTTCAAATACATGATTCTTGAAAATGTGTTCCTTTTCTGTGAAGGAACAAACTTCTAAGTTATAGAAACACTCCTCCTGAGAACTGATTCGTATTTGTGTTGTATGGACACGAGCAAACTTGTGATACATGTCAAATGCGATTTTAGCTGAGGACAATTTTAACACACAGCTGTCATTCCAAACACGGTACATGAATATATGTTTGCGCTTGCTGCATTTGATGATACTGAGATATGCATGAGCATTTGTATGCATCACGGTGCATCAAGGAATGAAAACCTGAGCACACATGAATGAGGTTACATTTTCTGTTTGATTACCACAGCGACAAGCCACAGGGTGTCTTGGGTGTTTGCACGCAATCAGCCAAGTAGCTCAGTGGCCTCAATGGCATAGTTAGCTTTTAGTGATGTGGGAATGGGAGAATGTCTCACCATATCGCTGTTACTGAGCAACATTTCCCAAAGAACAGGAAGCATTGATTTTCAATAAGAGGCATGTTATATAGGGCTGCATCTAAAAAAATATTTTGGTATTTGATATTCCTACTGAAAAGTCAACTGAATAATCGAACATTTATGAATACATGGAGAAGGAGAAAAAAACCCAAACATATTCCTCTTAATAACGAGTGACCAATTGTTTATAGCATAGCAACAAACTTTATTTTCTTCCCTAAAAATATTAGCGAGATTTGGGGCTATTAAACGACGTGACATCAGAACTACAGTAGTGATTTTGCCAGCTTAAACAGCGCATTTTTCTAAGCCTGGTTTGTTTAAAATGAATCAGTAGAAGTTGCAACTGCGTCAGGCTTTCAGCATCCAAGTGTGAAGATTCATTTTCGCCTTTTAAATTGCTTTTGAAAAGTAGTCCGACGGCTGTTGCCAGCCTATATGGGGGCACTCGCTTAGCAGCTAGTTGCTAGCTACTAGCCACTAATGCTGGCAACAGGCGCCATATAAAAACATGTCAACGTAATTAGTTTGAGCTATATCCTTAATTAGCAATTGAACATGACTTCAGGATGTCATTGTGTTGACGTTGGGGGCAACAGTTGGTGATGAAAAATAAACAGGGGCGCTAGCTACGACGTCAACCACCATGCCATCATGCATTCCCAGGATAAAATTAAAAATAGAAACACACCAAGGCGCTGATGTATGTTTATTCCACGATTTGGAAAGATTTTATTTTGAATTTGGCCTCCTCACGATGGGGGGGGGGGGGGGGGGACCTTTACCGTCATGCACAGCATGAACAAATGTTCATGAAGTTGCACACCAATAAAGTGGGTACCTGAGGCAGAAAACACATCCTCAAACGTTTTTTTCCTAATTGAAGGACTCAAATTACTCGACAACTTGTTTTACCCTTAATGTTCTGCTCGGCTTCTTTGTATTGGGGCCAGGGATCTATTTTCTACAGTGATACAGTGTGAGCAGATTATGCGTCATCCCTCGACTGTTATGGAGCTGATGCATTCAAACAGAACATCAAAGAGCACAAATGCCAGAGGATCCAACACCCTGATAAGATCACAGTGATAATGACGCAGTTAAAATAATGGCTTACACATACAGGTACAAAACACAAAAAGCTTGTGACACGATTTGCTTCAGAATGGAAATCTATGTGCACCTTCTGACAGAAGAGAAACTGTGCCCACTGCAGCACCATTTCATGCTTTGTCAATTCCAGGATGGAGTCATTCCAAAGTGGCTGTGAGTTCAAGAATGTGAAGACTTGACATCACAAAGGTAAGGGGAATAAGCATACTCCGGATTTAACACTTGAACTCAGAAGACCTCAATTAGATAAAGTTTATGCTCCAATTGACTCGGAGACTCCTGCGTATACATTTCTTTCGAAACCTACTATCGAATCTAATAACTGACATTGACTGTACATGTGAGGTTTCTCTGATAACCTGTTGGCCCAATCTTCACTTGACACAATTCCTTCTGACATTTTAATTCAAACGACTCTTCTAAACATGTAAACGAGTTAAGAATAAACTGCAGGCTGTCCTTCATCAGCCTGCAGTTTATTTATTGATGGCGTGGAAATCAAAACATCGAGCAACCTTTAGATTGATTACCCGAAGGTCTACAATCAAACTTAGTTGGTTGCGAAGAGCTAATCTAATTCATTTGAAAAAGTTTGTTTCCCTTGCTTTGTTTAATTACAACACAGTCTATTTGATCTCTCATCATTCTTCATCTTAACAATGAGGTAAATGATGCCACTGAGTTTCTATGACAATATTCTGTGCAAGCTGTTGTTTTTTAATGATGCCATATGCCCGGAGTTTTCATGTTTTCCTTCTATAAAAGACTCTTGAGGAGTATTATGTCAGGAAAATGGATGATTATTACTCAGGAAAAGCATCATTGTCCTCTCTCTCATTTTTACAGTTTAGTCATGCATTTATTTTAAACTATGCGGCAATATTTCAGACTAATTAAGATGTCTTTGAATGCAGGGTTACAACAAGCATGGCCCGCGTGCCATACGTGTCTTAGAGTGTTCTGTGCGGGATCTGCTGATGAATCAATTATGTGTGCGCTCATTGATGAAACAGAATACATACATGGTCTTCCGTAAAGGTCAAGAGCAGCCACGGAGCAGAGCTGCATATTAAGTCAATAACTTCCACACCTTTTGTGTGTGACCACAGCTCACACGTCACTGAAACACTAAAAATATATTCACTTAATTTCCGGACTTTCTGAAGGCACTGGTAAGTTTACATGACTCGAATTCCACTGTGGGGGAGATGTTTTTGTTGTATAAGTGTACTTCAAATAACCAGATTGAGACTGAAGTTGATTGAGACCTGGCTTTGCACCTCCTGTAATAACCAAATCTTACCCTCCAGACATACTCTTTTTCAGCTGAAGAATACCCCAAAAAAACAAATATATATATATATATATATATATACATACACACGCACACACACACACACACACACACACACACAAACCTCCTTTCAACGTACTCTGTTTACGTTTTCACCCTTATAACATTCACATTTCAAATTTCCAGTTGGACATATTTCATTTTCCATTTGTTGATTTTGCAAACGACGAATACCTTTACAATGTAAACTTCATTTTAATGACCACAAAAATAGTGACAAGGCCTTTGTGACAACAAACCTTGGGAAGCGAACTGCCGCTGAGACCTCGCTTATGAATGAAATGTACAGTGCGGGATTCCCCTCTGTTGTTTAGTAACGCTACTTATCGACTTGTACATGGTTGGACTTCCAGAGGCACGGCGCAGTCCTGACCACATGGTCTGAAAACATGTCTGGGAAACTGAAGCAAATCTCGCTGTCTGTGAAGGATGAAATTATCTCTCACTTTCGAAAGGGAGTCTCCCAGACGTCATTGGCAGCTAACAGATTGAAAGATGATCGTAAACGGCTTCGGGGCGCGGCCCATCTTGAACCGAAGAAGGCACTTTCCACTTGCTGACTGAATGTTTTCAGAGATGTCGTAGGAATGCTACGGTTGTTTGTTTCATGTGTTATAAAATCTTTTTTTTTTCAGATAAGTGTATTTGTAATTGACATGCTTACACTGTATTATATGTTCATGTTTTTACATCTACAAAAGTTCATACTGCATTATACACTGTAGTTGGCGGCCATTTTATTGCAAATGGTCACAACGAATGGCCGTTATAACGTACAGATTTGTTATATCCCTCGAGGGTACATTTAAACGAGGTTTGACAGCACACACACACACACACACACACACACACAATGTTATTTTACTATTACTCTCGATTGTTTTCGTGTGATTGGATTTTTGACATTTCGTTTTGCATACGCTCTGTGTTCTGTTTAACCCTGTCTTTGCCAGCTCTTTTGGTTTCATGCATTGTTTATTGCTGGCTCCCTGTGACCAGCGATTTCAGTTTCTACTTTGTCGGTGCGATTTTTGGAATCGCACTTGGTCTGAGCCTGCATATTTGGAATCCTTAAAAATTATTCGGTTTGGTGTCAACCAAACAACCGCAAGGAAATAGAGACAGCCCGCTAAGTAGAGAATTGATTTAAAAATGGCTTTAATCCCTCTCAAGGGCCACAATGGCCTTATTTAAAAAAAAAAAAATCTTCATATATTTGGCCTAAACCACTGCTATGGAGACCCCAGTTTTACATATTTATATTTCTTCACTTATATCACTTGAGCTTGAACTGCTATTTTTCACTCCACTCTCTATGCAGATTTGTGTCACGTTAACTGCGCTCTAATCCTGTATTAGCCTGCTTGGCTGCCTTTTTCTCTTCTCTCGAGACAGCACTCACGTTTGCTCCTATAGAGCGTCACACTCACACATTCAGTGCATGTATATCTGCCCCTCGCGTGTTTCCATTTCCTTTTGTCCCTCTCTCCTCCCAGTATCGCCATGTGATGAACGACACCTATCTTGCAGCGAGGAACTAATTATTCTCCATTAATCTGAGTCGTCACTATGGAAAACATTGCCAAATTGGAACAGGCCACACGACTCACTTTCACACCCGGAAAACCCACGCATCCACATCATAAAAAGCAGTCAGGCCGGATGCCACAGAATTGTGCTGGCGTCACTATGGCAACGGGCAGAGTGACGGTGTGTTCGTTCACTTCGTTAGAAGTTGAATGTGCCTCACAAAATGTATCAAATAGAAGGCCCGTCGCTGTAGTCCATTCGTCAGTATTCATTTTAATCATGATATCACGTTAAACCAGGTCGACAATGTTTGCTCATAAAATATGCGTACAATGGAAATGAGTTTTATTCTCTGGAAGCGTTTGGAATTTGACCAACATTTGGGGGGTCCAGTGGTTAGCGTGTCGACCTCACAGTGCAGAGGTACCGGCTTCAATTCCAGCGCCGGCCTCCCTGTGTGGAGTTTGCATGTTCACCCTGGGCCTGCGTGGGTTTTCACCGGGTACTCCGGTATCCTCCCACATTTCAAAAATATGCATGGCAGGCTGATTGAACACACTAAATTGTCCCTTGGTGTGAGTGTGAGCGCGGATGGATGTTCGTCTCGGTGTGCCCTGCGATTGGCTGGCAACCGTTTCAGAGTGTCCCACGCCTACTGCCCGAAGACAACTGGGAATGGCTCCAGCAACCCGCCGCGATCCTCGTGAGGCATAGCGGATCGGAAAATGGATGGATGGATATAGATATATATATATATATAGACAGAAAGAGACTGGAGCGACTGGTCAGGGGGGCCAGTTCTGTCCCGGGCTGCTCCCTGGACACTCTGGAGGAGGTGGGCAACAGGAGGATGCTAGCTAAGCTAAAAGCTATGATGGACAGTCCCTCCTACCCCCTCCAGCCCGCCCTGACAGCAATGGGTAGCTCCTTCAGCCAGAGACTGTTACACCCGCGCTGCAAGGAGAGATACCGCCGCTCATTCCTACCGACTGCTGTCATGCTGCTGAATAAAAATAAAATTACGTGAAAAACAATTGTAAAGGGCACAGCCACCTTATCTATATCTATATTTATATTGCATTTAATTGAACTGTGTACATTGAAACTGAAACATTTATTTTTGTGAATGCTAGCACTTTGTTTTTCTTCTTTCTACCCCCCAATTTTGCTGCTGTACACTGTAAATTTCCCCAGTGTGGGACAAATAAAGGATATCTTAATATTCAACAAATTTGTCTGTGCGACTGCAGGAGTGATCAAGTGCCAACTTACTCTGCCAGCTCCTCAAGGCTCCGGTACACATCGTCCTCATTCAAGGCTGTGTCTTCTGTGGGAAAAGGTCTGAAATATAAACGTAGTGTCAGAGGGTAAAATACACTATAAAAAAAAAAAGACCAACAAGAAAGTGTTTGCGGCAGTTTTCAAACTGTGTTTTCTGTCTGTCATGATTGTCACTCCCCTGTGGATCACACATTTGGGGTCGAAGCCATCAGTCATCAAAAAAAAAAATTCCAAAAATGTCAGCCCACTGCTTGTGACGGATTTAAAAAAAAAAAACCTTGCCACAGCCAACTTGGAACTGGATGTGAGCAGCGGAAGTATCATTTTTCTAGACAAATGGATAGGTGTTGTGTATTCTGGACATTTCAAGGACTTGCAGAGGCACTCGAAAAAACCAAAACAGACACCAGGAGTTTCCTCCAGACTAGTTGTCAGATATCGTGCCTCTGCAAGTCACACAGCCCACAATAAAAGCAGCCCAGCAAATCATACGTTTCACCCTCTCGTTGACGCACTGACTACAAAACGACTACTCGGAAGTGACGGTACATAAAAGCTAACGACTTAGTGATTAGCTCATTAAACATAGCGAATTTATTTCGAATCTGAGAGATGCGTGCTTCCCGCAAACATTCCCAAGTGCATGATTGCATCTTGGTTGGATTTGACTTTGTTCCCCCCGAGGCACTGATTGCTACAAATGAGAACCCATTACTTCAATGTCACGAGCAATTCAAAACTATTACAATCATTAAGGTGATAATGTCAACCACCGCAGTGAAAGTGAAATGCTAAATAAATATAAGGTTATTACAAAAGGTCTAAATTACAAACATCAATCTGTGTTTGACTTTTATAATTCTGTCAGTAGAAACTAAATGTTTCTTTTTTTTCATGCTGGGGACTTTAAACCATCAAGACATTCCCCAAGAAGCTCACGTAGCTTTAATTCATCAAACTTTAAAAGTGAATGTAAAGCATATTCCATTGTTTGTTTATCAATGCTCTCGATGACATAATTGAAAGCGATTCAGCGTACAATTACCTCATGAGGGACCCGGTTGTTTTATCCGAAATTGTTACGATTCAACAAAGCCAAGCCAGTTTTCCTCTTTGTAGGTTTATACAACAGGGGATCACTGCAGCTATTATTGGGTAAACATGCCTCCATCTTTAGAAGGTAATTAAACTGAATTCGTTATTGGATTTTTTTTTTTTTTGTGCTGTGTTTTGTTCTACCAGGATACGCACTCAGGATTCATTTGAAAGATGTGTTCAATAGTATAGCTCGAGACTGTTCTTGTTATATGGGAACGTGTTTGGTGAGATTAGAAATTTCACTCAATTAACCCTTTTGGGGACAGCGGTTACTACTATCATGTTATCAGGTTACAGGGGATTATTAATGGTGCATGAGGGGGTTTAAAAAAAAAAAAAGTTAATCTTCGGTCAAGTTGTGCCATCGCTGTCATTCATCCCCGCAATGACTAAGCAAGCCAAGCTTTTTCGGAATCATACGCTGAACTCAATCACCTTGAATTTGGTTTGACTTGACTAAAAGCTTTAACTGTGAAAATACGCACAAAAACTTCACGTGATTTATGCAAGTCTCATCACTACTGTTATGAGCACAACACCGCAGCAGAGGGTGCGTCCTCCCGAGCGCAATAACACACCCACATTTGACGACCCCCTCCAATGAAATGCACACTATATTATAAGTTATTAATGGAGTCCCGCAGGGCAAAATTTAATTACATAGTAGTTTGTGGGTCCGTGCCCTTGCATCTATCACCTCGGTGTTGTTTTGCGGAGCCAAGCACTCTCCAATGCTGCCGTTTTCATTTCTACTAAATGGTGCAACAAGGTGCAATTGAACTATGTTTATAATTTCATCAGATCTCCTCTAACAGCCTGTCTCTTGGCTATACACCGCCATTATTGGCTTTGCGGTTGGTTGTTGGAGTTGTTGCTTCATGGTTTTTTTTTCAAGTCGACACACTGTGTCCTCCTTTTCAGAAGTAAACTGTTTACTTCCCCAAAACTCACTTTTCTCGATGCTTCTTTCCGACTTCTCCGAGGCCCTGTTCATGTTGTGTGTGCATGTTCTCCCCACGCTTGCAGAAGTTCCAAAACCATACATCTTAATAGAACAACGAAAATGTGGGCATGAATGGTTGTCTCTGTCTGATGTGACAATTTGCCGGCAACCAGTCAAAAATCTTCTTCGTCTCATACTCAAAGTCAGCTGGGTGTCATAGAAATGGGAGAATGGACGGATGTTTTCAGAAGAAAAGTAATATCAGCGCAGTTTTTAAATTTTGATTTCAATGTCAACTATTTTATCTTTAATATACTCTAAATAATATTATTCTAATCCAGCATTGCCTCATTTTTGGTTGCATTACGGAATACCCCCCTAGTCTATTTTAGCATCTTCGATATCAATGCCAGTGGCGTGCGTCAGGCCTTCAAGGCCTTCTCTGCAGGCCCAAACACTCTCAGTATCACATTTACAACTTACATTCAAAAGCAATCATATATCCATCCATCCAACCATTTTCCGATCCGCTTTATCCTTACCATCCCTGTCAACTTTTCGGAGCGTCAACCTGTATAAACTACCAAAAAAATCCTTATAAAGAGCAAAAAATCCTTATAACATACCAAAGCATTTTATATGTCAAAATAACGGCAGAGAAAACCCCACAAAATTTTCAATGATATTTATTGTAGATCTCCATAATACAATGTCTGGTTAATGTCTAATCATCATTCTACTTAGTGGCATTACTTAAGTTACCGTAAATGAAAGCATTCGAGTAGACTAGTACCATTCTGGGCAAAAGCAAACGGAACTACCTGTTAGGGGGGAAAAAAAAACAAAAAAAACGGAAATTTTCAGAATCCGTATGATTTGTGCGATACGGCCATATACGTAAGAGAGACGTAACAGAGACGAACAACCATCCACGCTTACACTCACACCTCGGGACAATTTAGAGTGTTCCATTAATCTGCCATGGATGTTTTTGGAATGTGGGAGGAAATCAGAGTACCCGGAGAAAACCCACGCAGGCATGGGGAGAACATGCAAACTCCACACAGGGAGGCCGGAGCCGGCAATCATATTTCAGCTATGATGTGTTGCCATGGAAAAATTCTTTTGCCCGGTGCCTTCAGAATCTCAAGTCCTGGTGTTGACCACACATGCACAGTAGAAATAGCTGTTTCTTTGTTTTACCAATCAAATTTTCGATTCACTACTCTGCGAAGGCTCTGAATGACAAGTCCTCTAATCGGTTCAGCTACGTTTCGCCTCCATTTGTTTCAGCTTAAAATGGGCATCAAAGATTGATTTATGGGGAAGGATGATGTCCGCTTTCAAGGCACACTTGTCAAGAAAACCTGGACTTTATAAAGCAAGGACAACTAACAGTGTTGCTGGGTGGCTTGTTCCAATTCTGAAATATTTTGGGGGGCTTACACAGACTGGCAGTAGCAAATAAAGGAGAGCTCCTGCCTCTGAATCAGCATCTCGAGTAAGTACGATACATTTTTTTACATCGTACCAAAAGATGTTATGCAATTTCTTTTGTCCCCAAAAGTTTAAATTAGCTGTTGCCAACCTTCTATGTTGCATCCGAAAACAAGATTTGGTATTCTCTTCACTTGCACCAAAGGTCGTAATGTCTCAGTTGAAGATAACATTTACAGACGTTTTTTTCTTTTAAAGAATCCCTGAGTATGTAAAATGCGTAGTGATTCATTGCTGACTTACATGCGGCTTTGCTCTTTTGGAAATAAATGCCCGTTTGCTTTGTTGTACAACATGATACATGTATTGATCAGATTATATATGGCTTCCTTCAAGAGATATGCGCTGAGAAATGAAAGGAATGCGACTAGCCAAACTCTTGCAGGCTTTGCTTTCTTCCTGCCAAGCCCTTTTTTTGATTAATACCATAAATTTAACAAATCCCTAACCATGTTGAATTTTCCTCAATGTCGATAAAGTAAATTCCGGCATAAAGGGAATTGTTGGCACGTGTGTGCAGGGCAGAGGCGAGGTGAGCCCTAGCCATTGATCAGCCACTGTCAGAGAGCAGAAATGCAGCGTAGTTATTAGATGGGAATACGGCTCAAATGGGCGACCATGGAAGGGGCTTCGTGTCCCTGGATGCAACTTTGCTTCTGCTACGCTCAATAAATCACTAACGCTCAAGCCAGCTTGCACACGTTGCTACTTATTCCCTCTGTCCTTTCCGGGCTTTTAAATACGGGCTGGGAGTTTCCTTCCTTCAAAGTCACCTTTTCTCACCAAGTACTTTTTATGTCATGGTTTGGAACAACATTTCCTGTCGAATTCGATCATGTTATTTATTAAATGAAACATGGCGGAAAATAGCTGTTCAGTGTGGCAAACGGTGAAGATTGAACAAATGACCAAAGAGTATGACACAGCCAAGGGATAACAATCTAGCGACTATTTTGTTTTACTTAAATGGATGTCACTTTCTTTATGTCGGTGAAAATTATTTAAGGTGATTTGATTTTTTTTTCTTTTTTCTTGGGCCTTATTCCCATCGTTGGGAACAGAGAGCAGATGGCAGCAAACCAACAGGAAGCCTTCATTTCTAAATAGAGCTGGCATCACCCAACACGGTGACAGACACATGAGCTACCCAAGCCACGATGCACTGAGCCCGCGTCAAAGGCGAGATCAATGAGTCTCGACAGGATGTCGATGGACATGTCTGTAACATTGATACAAAGAGATTTAACGTAGCCACCAGCTCTCTGGTCACTTTCAAGATCAATGCGCTGCCTGATGTGTGCTTTCTGTAAGCATTATTTGAGACAACAGGGCAATTACCTGGCAGCAAACCTCCCAGTTTGAGAAGCTGTGACTGGAGAATGTCTTTTTTAAAATATCTGTGCCCATATATCTGCCAAACATGAAGGCAAGATATATATATAGTATTTTTTAATTAATTTTCAAACAAACACATTGCAGTGTGCATCATTTTTTCTCAAAATCAAATCAGATCAAAACAAAAGATCCACTTTCAAAATATCAACTTCAGCCTTTTTATTTTGACGTCATAACGACTTTGTGAGAGCCTGTCAAGGACTGTTCGTGAGCCCGATGGGGCCCGTGGGCCATCTCCTGCCCAGGTTTGGGTTAAAGACAACTTTTGTTTTTGTTTCAAAGTTGATTACTAAGGTGCCTTACACTCTATTCAGACTCCCCCGGTGATAATTACGAGCATGTCGCGAATTTTCACCGTTGAAAATGTTTTTAGGGCGGCCTGATAGTCCAGTGGGTAGCACGTCGACTTCACAGTGCAGAGGTACCGGGTTCAATTCCAGCTCCGGCCTCCCTGTGTGGCGTTTGCATGTTCTCCCCGGGCCTGCGTGGGTTTTCTCCGGGTGCTCCGGTTTCCTCCCACATTCCAAAAAACATGCATGGCAGGCTGATTGAACACACTAAATTGTCCCGAGGTGTGAGTGTGAGCGCGCATGGTTGTTCGTCTCCGTGTGCCCTGCGATTGGCTGGCAACTGGTTCAGGGTGTCCCCCGCCTACTGCCCGAAGA
The DNA here is from genome assembly GCF_054856545.1 of Hippocampus guttulatus. Lineage (NCBI taxonomy): Eukaryota > Metazoa > Chordata > Actinopteri > Syngnathiformes > Syngnathidae > Hippocampus > Hippocampus guttulatus. The sequence goes on along the minus strand of NC_141277.1, from coordinate 11,426,628 downwards.
CGGCTGGGATAGGCTCCAGCACCCCCCGTGACCCTAGTGAGGATCAAGCGGTTCGGAAAATGGATGGATGGAAAATGTTTTACAAATAAATTGATAAATGTGAGTTGCTGAACATTTTACATGGCTCAGGATTAGAGTTTCAAGGTAAACGAGTTTCCAGCGCGGTCAGACATCATCAACTTTATCACCTCACACAAACAGGCAGTGCGACCAGCCGGAAGTTAGCGGCTTGACTCGTGTTTATTAATAGCAGGAGACCTGAGCTCGCTTTCTCTGTCACTCTCTTCTCCCTTCATTTCCTGGTGTGGCTCCTAATGGGCGCGCACCATTAACTCATTACTCAGACAGATAAAATGGCTTTTTATGTGGTGCTGGGGCTGCCGAGCTTCAAGTCGTTGGAGAAAATGAAGAGGAATCAGAAGCCCATTTAAGGGCTGATAAAAGCAGGGTGAATGATTTTATGTTTCTTTATTGTATGAGAATAATGGTGCCGGCAAACGTTGGAGTCATTGGATTTAGTAGGCGAAAGGCAGATATCGGAGCGGATGATTTCAGGTTTCTCCAGCTACACTAAAGTACAGCACTGTTTCAACATCAGGTGAAAACTAAGAAAGAATATTTTGGAGCAACAAGATGACAGTCACTAATCGGCCTTAGGTGTAAATTCATTTTAAAGGAGCAGCCGGGGTGATCAGTTTCCAATTCTTTTTATCGTATTTTCTGCACTCTAAGGCGCACCTTCAATGAATGGCATATTTCAAAACTGTTTTCATATATGCATTACAAGGTGCATGGAACAGAAGCTACAATAGTGGCTGCGGTTGTGCTATGCATCCACTAGATGGTGCTACGCTAAAGTGAATACAATACAATATCAATAAACAAACAAAACAAAACACTACAGTTTTATTTATGTAGAGCCTTCACAACCAAAAAAGCCAAGAGAATTGGTCACAAACATGGACATGGAACATTGAAATCCAAATGCATTACAAAAAAAAAATGGAAGACAAAAGTTATGAAGATAATTGCTTCAACAAAAAAGGCACACAAACCTTGTGGGCTCACATCTACAAGGGGCGAAATATCCTTCGAAGTCTTACTTGTCTCCTTCTTCCTTTGTTTGGTCAGTAATTAAGTATGCGTTTTGTATTATCTTAGTTTCATAATGGCTGCGCAGAGTTCATAAAGTAGCGGTTTGTTTGAGTGTGTGTTGGCGAATGCACATGCCAATTAGTGTGGGGCAGAACCCTTTTAGGTTACGATTGGCTCCTGCTAATAATCACCACTAGATGGCATAGGAACACACAAACAGGGAAACAACTCAGTGGGGAATATAGAGACTGCGTAACACCATACATAAGGCACATCGGGTTATGGGGCGCACTGTAGGCTTTTGGGAACATTTTAGGTATGTCTTATTGTGCGGAAAATACGGTTTGAAAAAAAAGGGAAGTCACACATTGAAATTGTTTCCCTGGCAGATGTTGGAGAGCCTCCTGATTATTTAACTGATATAATAAATGATGAGTTACAAATGAGACTTACCTGATGCCTTTGATTTGGGCAATACTGTGGTGGGAGATCCTCGATACAGTGGAGATGACCTGAAATAATAAGATGATAAGAGACACTTGAAACAAGGTCATAGTTAATTGACAGTGCAGTCAATATAATTCTTGCTCATGTGATAGAAAATCTGACATTCTTGAAGGAATAGAAAAATCGCATCAGGATCAAAACAAATTCAACTCAACACACTCAACCACCCGGAAAAGCTGTGGGGAAAGTGCGATGCTAACATGGATACATGGATAAGAATAAACCACAAAGACGAGAGCTTTTGATTAAAAAATAACATCTGAAACACTGACGCAAAATGTGCATATTCCAAAGATGACCACAAACTTTGACCAAAATCAACACAATTAGCATGAACAGCAAATGTCTTCCACAGCCAACTATCAGTCACAATCTTAATAAATGGCACTTAATGTACTTGATCTTCTATAGTTAGACAATTTTAAGGACCCCCCCCCCCCCAAAAAAAAAAAACTAAAATTGGTCGTTCTCTCACCCTGGATGATCTTGCAGAAAAAAAAATCCAATAACTCCAAACCGGCAAACTATCTCATCTCATTGGGAACGTGACACTTCCCATTCATTCACTCACAGAACTTTGCTCTGTGAATGAATGAATCACTTGAGAAATTGCATTGCAATCAGCCACACTGAAAACACGTGGAAAGATAGTTTGCATCATATTAGGGGGGCATTTCTATCAGAACCGCACTTCACTGCAAACTATAAATCAGGATGAATTCATTTGACTGATAGATGAGCAGATAGAGTTGTGTGTCATCCAGAGGCGTTGATTTATAGATTCGATAGATCTCAGACTTGTACTTTTTCTTGATTGTCACATTTATTGAGGCTGTCACTCACTTGACTCGAGGTTTAATGATATTTCTCTCTTAGAGGAATAGATACAATGGTACTTTTGATGAACCGCCGTAGGTGTAAGTTTGCATTGCTCACAGTGGAAATGATATTGGATGCAAACAAACTGCAAATCTACTGGAAATGATCCTGCATTTGTCTCACAATTTTTATTTTATTTTTTTTACAGAGTGTATTCTTGGTTAGTTTGTGCCCAATTGCTCAAAGTAATTTAGAACATGGTTAAAATGTTCATCTTCAGATCAGATGATTGAATGCTGCCTTTAAATTTCATGCAAGAGCTCCTTTATGGTTGAGGACTACAGATGGCGCGCTTGCACGGTCTGCAGATGCCAAGTTGAGAACGACGGGGGAATCGCCACCGTACAAATAGTGTGCGCACGCACACACACACACACAAACACACACACACACACACACACACACACACACACACACACACACACACACTCCAGATCAGAAACCCTGCCTCGGACGGCTCATTAACCACCGGTGGGTGTGTTTCAGCTTACACCACCGTGGCAATGCCAGATGCCTCCTCAAGCAGGAGGCGAAAATTGTCATCTCAAGCACTCTTGCTTGGCAGGTGTGTCAGACATAGGCTCTTGTCCCTCAGCGCACACAATGCATGCATCTCAAAACTAAGAGCCTTTCCATCATTCAACGTGAAAGACAAAGAGCGCCACTTCAGTGCTAATTGTCTTGAGTGCACTTATACAAGTTGATTGTATGTTTAACGGGCTGTTTTGATGAAGCCCGGTGATGACATTGAGCGTGCATTTATCACATGCTCCACCTGGCAGATGAAGATGAAGTGATTATTTCAGTGTGGCTAATCCCATGTAATTATCATGTTCATTCTTAACGGTAGGGTGGCCCGGTGGTCCAGTAGTTAGTGCGTCGACCTCACAGTGCAGAGGTTCCGGGTTCAATTCCAGCTCCTTGTGTGGAGTTTGCATGTTCTCCCCGGGCCTGCGTGGGTTTTCTCCGGGTAGTCCGGTTTCCTCCCACATTCCAAAAAAAACATGCATGGCAGGCTGATTGAACAGTCAAAAAGCGGATGGTTGTTTCGTCTCTGTGTGCCTTGCAATTGCCTGGCAACCGGTTCAGGGTGTCCCCCGCCTACTGAGCGAAGACAGCCGGGATAGGCTCCAGCGCCCCCCGCGAACCTTGTGAGGTTAAGCGGATCAGAAAATAGATGGATGGGTGGATTCTTAATGGTTCCAATATGAGGCCAGTCCATACCATACCATTATGCACATGAGTTGAATTTTGTTGTTGAAGTCAACAACAGTTGTTTTTGTTTAAATCATGACAGATAAAGCCATTTTACTGCCGCAAGGAGAATTGGCCCCGTCGTTATTCGTACAATATTTGTTTGGTAACTTTCTTTGTTGAAGAGTGACAAGACAATACACTTTCGACAGGTATGGCTCAAACTGCAAGAATTTACATTCCACAGACAGGGCAGCTGATCAAATCATGCTAAGCACAGCTGGGTCGAATCTGCGGGCGTCGATCCAGAGAGGTCAAAGCACGGCCGAAGGCTGCTTGGCCTGCGGTGACAAGACCGCGTGCCAGCATCGAGGATCTTGAGGTGGCTTACGCGTTTCACAGGGAAAAGTCGAGAGCATCCTTGATGTTAGGCAAGTAAACAGTGGCCATTTTTCATCCGCGTTTGATGTGTTTGTTCTGACGCCTTGTGACGTCGTTACAAGAAATGCTAATTTGGCAATCTATTTGCTGGGATGGCGTGTTCCCACGTTGTGATTAAATCATGATGATCATTTTTGGTCTCAAATTAGTTATAGCGGATGTGTTTTATTCAATAGGAGCAATCTAACCTGACTACATCGGTGGAATTTGGAAGAGTGCAGGCACATTTTTGTGTTTCGTGCCGTACCTAGGGCAAAATATTGCTGAAATATGTTTTAACGAAATTCAATTTTTGCTGCAAAATATTCCAGTTGTCGTACATGACGCAAAATATCAAATCCCTTCGAAGTTCTGCTTCGATGGTGTTAAATTGGAACCCCATGAAGCCAAAAAGCTGATAAGTCAAAACAATGCTCTCGGTTACATTCAACAAAGCTTGCCTTCAACAGTCCACCGATTAAATAAACATTTTGGTGCCACATTTCTTTTGGGGATTTTCTCTCCGCCGCAGTTTCTGTGATCCTTCCCACCTCAAATATAGTCTGTGCACCCCTTTTATGATCCTTTGGTTCAGGCAGAGCCCGGGAGTCTTTACACGTTATTAATTTCCCTCTCATCTCATTCTCCCCAGGGGGTCTTAACGCTGTGGCTAGCCAAAGACTCAAGCTTCTCTTACCCCTCTAGGAATATCAAAAAAGACACACAACAGACAAAGATATCTTAAGTTCCCAAAGCCCAAACTTTACCTTATCCACCTACACGTAACCTCATCGCAATTCCCCTCACCCACATTTGACCCTGTGCATAATTAAAGTCACATGGAAAGTCTCCTTGTTTTTTTTTTTTTTTTGCATTCGGGCAGCACGCAACATTTGCAATCCAGTGTCTTTTGTGCATGTAACTCTGCACCAATGAACTCCACCTTTATCCGGCTCTCTGAAGGTTGACTTCAGAAGTGGAAATTCACGTCACGGTCTCAAAACGAATATCGCAAGGGTGCGTGTCAGCGGGAAGTAGGATGGCACATAAACTGGTGTATATTAGAACTGTATTTTGAGGCCAAGTGTTTGCGATGCCAACACACTCCACCCCTAAATGAGGCCAGATTGACCACATGTGAGACACAATTAACCCCTCAATGGTGTGCAACCAACCAGAGGACAATCAGGGCCACATCTGCCCTGCTCACCATGACTTGGCAAACATGCATTCTTGTCAGGTTGACTCAAATTAAGTTAGAGGGCAAAGACATCTCACTATATCAATCCGAAAATATGACGGGAAGAGCTTTTGGCAGTCCTTCTTCGTTGTTGTTGTTGTTGTTGTTTTTAAGAGTCAGTCACGGCACTTGCAGCAAAAATCGATGCATGTGTGTTTTCCATTTCCCACACTGGATTTCTCTTCGCCTTGATCGTGTGATATATTTATGGAGTCTTCACACTTTGAGAGAAAAACATTGGTCTGCTCAGGGCCAGCCTGCCAAAGTATAGTGTGGGATACAGCAAAAGATGAAAATAGAGCTGAGAACAGATGGATAAGTGGGAAACCCTGCATGCCCAACATAAATAATCGACAGATAGCAGAGCAACGGTTTGAGTCCGTGTGTTTGTGTGTTTGCTGTCCCATTGACCTCTCAAACCTTCCCTCATCAATTTTGACACTGCCCTCAGGAACTCTTTATCATCCGCCTTTAATAGTTCGGTTTTAAGTCTGGAGATGAAATGTGATGACCATATCCAATATGTTTCCTCATGTACACTGGCCACAAAGGGATGCCCATCCTGCTAAATTCACGTTGCACAAAAACGGTGTAAACTTTATGACAGCTGTCCCTGACAAGTAAACATAGTTGTCTTAAATTTGACACACCACAGAGAAAATTGCTCCCAATTATGCTGCTAAAGTTTAATGGTTACAAAATATTGATGAGTTTAGACATTAAAAATGAAGCCAATGCCTCTGCTCTCAAATGATATGGGTATGTCCAATGATTATGTAATACCTGCCTCGCTGAAGCATGGAGGCTACTTTATCCAGCAATCTTCCAACACCTCTGCGTAAAGCCTCCGGTGGCTGGAAGTTAGCCCACCACGTGAAAATCCCTGCGACAAGACGTGCTAGCCAACAGCTATGTCGAGAGCTAACAGGCGCCTATCAGCTGACGTATGGGTGGAAGGCTCGTCTACAGTGTCAATCCCGCGTTTGGGAATCTAAATTATGACATTAAACTGTTCTGTAAATGCTGACATCGGGATCGGTGGATACTGCATAGTACTCATTCTGTTCACTGTTTGTCAGCAATTATCTTCAAACATGAATAACACATTAAAAACACATTTCTGAATTCACTTTACAGCGGCTGGGAATTAAATCAAGAGAAAACTGGATTGGAAGATATTTCAGTCCAATTCATCCACTATAGCCCCCCCCCCCCCTCCTTGCATACATTTCCTGTGACAAAGTTGATTCGTCTCCAATCGTCGGGTCATGTTAAAAGTTGCTCACTGCCATTGGGAGCTTGGGCCTGCATAAATCCTGATTGCAGTCAGATTGGCACTTGCCACATTGCACTAAATCCCCCCTCAAAGCAGGCCTTCTATCCGCTTGATTACACCCGATTTCACTATACAAGAAAAGCCCCTGGTCTGGCGAGTGCTGCTGACCTCAAGACTCCATTTCACATCGGTGCCACGTGAAATGACTGTTAACCTACAGAGGGCACTCAGTCCACACTTTTAAAATTACAGAACTCGCATCTCTGATAGAAACTGTTTGTTCACATGAAGTCGATGACTTTGGGCACACTTCCTACAACCAGTAATATGAATTATTGATGTGATTAAGCGCTGCAGATCAGTCTGAGGCTTGTTTAGCATGAGGACCTTGAACATTGATTCGATCTTGAAGGCGGGGGTTGGGGAGGAGGGGCGTGGGGTCAACGGTGCCTAATTTGTGTAAATAGTTCTTCAAGACGACATCTGCCAATATGCTGCAGCCATGTCCGTGACCTGCTTCATTTCACGCCACATCACCAACACGCAAACTCGCTCACCTATGTGCACCCGTGTAATTCACGGCATTCAGCCAACAGACAGTATCGGCACACACAAAGGTCAGCGTGCTGACATTTGTGCAGTTCGTGAAGGCACATTCCCAAATCAATGGCACATTACTGTCTATCCTGCAGGGCATACAATATTAGCAAAGACGCGTGCACCAATGAGATGAGTCTTAAGGGAAGTTAATCCAAGTGTCGGAAAGGTGAACATGACGGGTAAGAAGGAAATTGTGGGAGGAATCCGAAAAGCAGTCGGACCATTCATGGTACACTCACAGCGATTTTAGAAAAATGATCCATGACACTGCTTAAATGGGCTGAACGAATCATGAGAAGTATGCGATGAAGACAACCATGTAAATCCCATGAACGGCAATCCGCAAAACCAAATTAAAATGTATTTTTGTGTGACTGAGCTATTTTTAAGATGGATTCAAAGTTCAATGTATGCAAGAATTTGATCTGCTGTGCAACTTCTCACCCATGTGCAATTGTGAAATGACAGGAGCTCCCAAGCACACCCTCAAAATGTACAATACAATACAAGCAAATCAGCATTTCGGCTTGAAAAAGGGTGGTTAGATTTAGTCAGCACAGCAAAAGCAATTTGAAAATTGTTTTAAAGGAGACAACTAACGGCTTTGTTTAAAAAAAAAAAAAAAATTCCAGGGATCACTTTACACCCAATTTATCATCATGGTAACAGCAAGTTACCAGCAGTCATGGCTACGTCTCTTGTCGTCATGTTACCATGACGACAAGAGACGTAGCTAGGCCAATGAGATTTGTCAAGCAGCTACTGTTTCTCAAGTAGACGAGAGACTGAAGAAAGTCACTTGTGAAGACAGTACTTCGTCACCAAGCCACTGAATTACACTTGGAGGATCAGAGCAAGAGGTGCATGCAGCGCAAACACATCATCAAAGGCAAATACCCCCTCTCCGACTTCGACAACATTGACAAACATCTGAGGTTGTGCCAGGCACTCCAACTACTTGTATAAGAAATTAAAAAGTACATTTTCCACCATGGGCAGCCCGGTAGTTTCTATCACAAGGTCAAAATTGTCCTTGGGTGTGAGTGTGAGCGTGGATGGTTGTTCGTCTGAGTGTGCCCTGCAATTGGCTGGCAACCGGTTCAGGGTGTCCCCCGCCTGCTGCCCAAAGACAGCTGGGATGGGCTCCAGCACACCCCGCGACCCTTGTGAGGATAAAGCGGTTCAGATAATGGATGGATGGATAATAATAATGGCAAGTGTTGCTGCACTACTCAAGAAACTCAGGAGACATAATTAGCGGGTTAGAGCTTAAATTATTATTATTTTTTTTTTCTCGACATGATTGCTCTGATCTTTTCTTAGTATATCACACCGGCGGCTCTTTCGATGTCTGCCACATGGATGTCAAAATAATCTTTGCAAAGGTGTGGTGAAGAGTTCGAGTCAAGGTTAATGAGAGGCTCGGGCGTTGTGAGAAACTTGTGAAAAGATGATGTCTGGCTCGCTTTATGTTCCAACCAGTTTGATCACGGCCGCGATTTGATAACTGAGGCCACAATGGCAGCTGACAAACCAGTATGAGGGAGTGATATCGAGCTGCAGGGGAAGGGAGGAGGACGCCTTTCACGGGGTTACCTTGAATAAACTGACAGAAAGAAAACAAACCTGCAAATATATGTCCTACAGGATTTTTTTTTTTTTCTTTAAACTGGAAAATAGTCTGGCTGCGGGCAGTGAGCACTTGTTTTTTTATTAACTGCGGGTTAATTGCGGCGAAAAAGACCAGCTAATATCACTGCTACTTTTGACAGCCTCTATGTTCAATGGTCAAACAAAACAAACAAACCAAAAAAAACGAGACAACAGAAGACACTTTTGACACCTGAGAGTTAACACTGAGAGTTAGAAATGTCGAATTCGATTACGTCAAGCGGCAACAACATTTGCGGTAAAATATTTTAATGTAACCACTTTGACTTTATTTATTTTATTTTTTTTAAATAAATCATGTGGTTGGACCACAAGACGGAACGGTAGCAGCAATTGAGCCTTACGCGTATGCAATCTAGAATTCTCATGCTTTGCGGCGCGACGGCGGCATTTGCCATAAAACACATGTGCAGATCACGGTTCAACAGCAGACAGCTGGCTGCTTTCAGACAATCCAATTAGCCAGTCATACAGCCAGTTGCGGTGAGTCGACAGAAAGAAAACTGCTGTCACTACAGGCAAAATGTGCGCAATCATAACACTTGGTGATTTCATTCAACTCGCAGCCATAATCATCAATTATAAAACATGGTGTCATAATAGTAAATCAGCCAACTGTTATAGTCGCTTCAACCCAAAGCAAGGAGCAGTGGCAGGCACGTCTGTCTGTCAGTCATCATTACATTTTGTGATCCAAAAAGCCTTGACCAAAACCTTGACCAAAAGGGTGCAATTTAAAAAGAAAAAAAAGGCAATGTCATAATTTTTCGCCTCTATGTTGATGTTAACTTGCTTTGAAAACAGTCCTTTGTTTTGGAAGCCATTTTTTTTTTTTCCAAATGGGATTTCAGATTTGTCCACTGCGGGGTGCACATCAGAGGTGAAGAAGACGCTGATGGGAGACAAGGTTTTAAGCAGGTTATAGTGATAAAGGGCAAAGTAGGGATCATGGAAGGAAACTGGATTTCATCTCGTGTGGGAGTACCGTGTTGATGATGCTATTACTTCGAAGGTATATCCTTATCACGTCACGGCACCTTAGCCGGCTGGTTTTTGCGCAGTTGACTGCCCAGTGCACGACTGTCCAAGTGAGAGTATTGAGAGAATAAAAAGGATTAACCCAAAGGCGTAATCCCGTTGGCCTTTTGGGGGGAGGTGGTCTGCCCACACTCCTCTGCCGGACAAGATAAGGGGGAAGGAGGAGAATATAAACTCCCAAATCTCAAAAATATTTGAATTTAGTCTTATGAAGGCGTCATAATATTTAACAAAATGCAAATTTGTCGTCATGACAGGAAATGTGGTAACATGAAGATAAGAGGCCTAATTTATGTTACGAAAGTAGACGAGACGATCAGTGAATTTTAAATCTGGGTATGAAAGCAATTTGTTCTTTGAGAAATTGACCATGAGGCAATTATTAACTTGCTGGATGATCAATTAATTAAAATACAATTTCATCATTCCTTAAAAGACATTCACCTTTATCTGCTATGTGTACTCAAACGTAATAGAGTCGCAAAATATTGACTACCCACTCAAAGGTTAAGTATCACGAAAAGTCAAATGTAAATTTCCATGCCGGCTCTTTTATTGAACTATTTGTCCATACTTCTTGCCGCTTCGTAAAATCTGCGGTGCTAATAAGGATAGAGCGCTTTTAATGGAGATCAATTCCTCCCGACTATTGCACATTTAGCACCACTAATGGCGTGGTCTTTGAGGAATTGCTCAGAGAGCAATAATGACTTTAACATTGTATAAAACTGAACGCTAACTCTTGAATCATCAGGATAACGAACGCAAGCAAACATTTGAATCGTCTCCATTTGCTATTGTTGTCTCCTCATATTCCCGCAGTCGTGCCCCAAATACTGCGAGTTCGTCTCCCACCAGAGTGTAAAGCTTATCCGTGTCCATTTTCAGAGACAAGTGGATGATTTTTTTTCCCCTCTGCTGATTATCCATCCTGCTCCTCTGTTGATAGAGAAGTATTATTTCTGCCTTCTAATCTGACGCACTGCAGTTCAGAGATAGAGATGAATGAAATCCCTTCTTTAAGTCAACATCGCCAACATGTGTTTTTATGATTAGTTTTACTCATTAGAATCTATTACAGCAGGGGTGTCAAACTCATTTTTGTCGTGGGCCACGTTTTACATTCTGTTTCCCTTGGAGGGCCATTATGACTGAAACCAAATTAGAAAAGACAATAAAAACGATTTATTCAACTATTGTTTAAGTTACTGTAATGAGGGCTTTGGTACAAGAAAATGCTTACAATATGCCTTTTTTTATGACAAATGACAATTTTTAATTTTGGTAGAGATTTTAGCAAACATCATGGAAGTTGACGTGTTTGATTTGCTTTTGCGGGGCACTTAAAATGATCTGGCGGGCCATATCTGGCCCGCAGGTCTAGAGTTTGACACCGGTGCATTACAGTATAAGGGGTAGGAAAAAAACTAAACTAAACACTTGCTGTTTAAAAGGGAAACTTTCCAGTTCAGATAGGTCAGAAAGACTTCAGTCGCGTTTTTTGTTGTTTTTTTGTTTTTTTGACCGAAAAGATTCCATTAGAGGCTCTGGCCTCTTTCGTCTGCTGCTTTTAGAAGCCAGTCTCTGGGAGACATAATGTTCCGGATGGATGGAAAGCAAAGGGAGGCTCACTGGCAGGGATTCTGTTCAATAGTGCACCTGAATACTTGATTAAAAGCAAGTGCAATTGTCTGCCATCTTGCATGGAATAAGTAAATCCGAGGCTTTCACATTATGAAAATGCTCTGACAGCCTCCGCTCTCTTCTACTGGTGATGAACTCATCACATATGAGCGAGTGAGACCACCGCTAATCACGCGGAAACCTCATAAAAGCAAACAAATCCAATCTTATTGAAACTAACCTCATGGCAGCTCTCCTGAAGTCAGTATTAAAATCCGCAAGAGCCCAAGCCTCCAAAGAAATCTTCACATCCTTGACAGATAAACAAGACGTGCTCATAACTTTTAAGATCACATACATATTTATATCGAAAAGAAACACAAAAGCACAATCGAGACGGTGAGGAAAAACATTGTTTTATAAAATATGTATGTACATACTGTATATTGTTACAAAATATGGCGAAGATCAATCAAACCACACCTTCTTTATTTTCTGTACCGTTTGTCCTCATTAGGGTCACGGTTAACTGTTGCCGATTACGGCTGACTGAGCATAAACGGGTGTTCATCCTGGACTGGTCACCAGCCGGTCACATACCATATCAGGTTTACCAATTGTTTTAAGATCAATACAAAATCTCGAAAATTTGACACACAATATACTCCTGTGCGAGACATTCAATCTGAGAACACCACTTGGAAGAGATCCGGGTTTTCTGCAGAGATCATTCTCACTGCGCTTTTAAAATATTCATCACATTTGCATTGTATGAATTACTGCAATGAGAAAATGGGCCATAATAAGCTGCATGCCGTATACACAACCACGGTGCTGGAGAATACAAGCCATGTTGCTGTATATAGGCCAGTTTCAAATTAATTATTCACTCGGTCCATATGGGATGGATCAACACGACGGGTACACACGTACACTCGAGGTGTCAACCACAGGAGCATATTAAGCACCAGACCACAAATTTTGTTCTAAATGCTGCATTTATGCCCCGCCCCCAAAAAGTTACCATATTATCAGGTTACAAGGTGCATGAAAGGGTTAAACACTGAAATAGTCAGGCATCATTTCAGGGTTTGCGCTTTGTAAATGTTGCATGGATGACCATTGTGCATTACATTGGACTTCCTGTGACAGGTTTTTTTTAAGTGCACTTTGATCAACTTTTTTAAACTAAGTTCACATTGACCCGAACACGGCTGAAGAATAGAATCGCAATCCGATTTAGAACTGACTTGGAAAAAAATATATGCACTCTAGGAAAAATGTTGGCGAGAGGCAATATGATAATAACATCAAATAAACCGACTTTATCTGACAGGAATACATTTATAAACAAACAAAGACTGCATTTACAGTGTCCTTCAAAACATAGCAAATCAAAAAGAGCTTGTACATCCAGCCAGTTCTATGACTAAAGTCAATCCAAATGCAAAGGTGGATGAGGGCAGGAGTGACATTTCTCCCCGACTAACACATCGCTGACAGAGACAAAGTGCGAATACGCCTGGGGGGTAGGGGGAGACACGGAACTTCAAGTTCATCTCTTGGATCAAGGAAGTAGTGTGATATACAAGACACATTCTGTGTGGATGCTCAAGGCAATTCTACACCAAGCTACTGGCCCTAAACAAATGTTCTGCAAAATATCCATTGTAATATGAGTTTACAAATTGTTAGATTGTTGGATTATTCAAATATAAACACACATGTAGAATGCTACAATTGAAAAAGGAAAAAAAACAATATGATGGCATTTTGTGTCACACCCGTGACCTGACGGTCACCTTTCACTTCCAAAACGGAATTGAGGCATTGAAAGCAAAGAACTCAGAGAACTGTATCACATTTTGGGTTGGGGGAGTGATGTGCTACTGAACTGAGGGACTGAGCTTTGCGCTCGTGTATTGCATCAATAAAAGAATCTGCAGGGAAACTGATTTAAAAAAAATAATAATAATTAAAAATCTGCTATTCTTAACCAAATACCCTCAACTGAGTTGAAGAAATGGAATCCCAAATAAACGCAAACAAGCTGTAACCAGTAAAAGTACCACTGCTGGGAATGCGAGAACAAAATCAAATTGGATATTGTCTTCCGTTACACATAAACTGAACGCACCTGGTGGTGGATGGAAAAAAAAAATTACAATGTTTCAAAATTTTGGGGGGTGAGTGTTTACTAAACAATACTTCCCCGTTATGTTTTTTTTTTTTGCATGTAAGAAATAAACTAAAACTAACAATCCCACTCAAAAAAAAAACAACAACCTCACTATCATGAAAATAGCCTGCAGGGGCCTGACCACGTGGAAGTGTGAATGTTCATGGTTAAACAGCAGGTGAACATGTGCTTCAAGTTGTCCAAAAAACATTTCCTGCTCAATTTCTAATTACAAGTCTGAACCCTAACAACGAGAAGGCTAAATAATGTCATGACATATCAGATAGAAGGCCGGTTTGTTTGTGTGTTAACATTTCGCCATGGCCAGATGCACGTGCCAATGGTGACAGTGCGTGTGTGATGTTTAGCCAACCTCACCCTTCCCCCGTTTTTGGTTTTCTCCCTGAACTGTTTTCATGGTCCCTGACTTTGAAAGAAAAGAAAAAAACACCATAAACAGCGTGCATGGAAACAAGTGAGAATGAGATCAAGGCAAATGTGCGGCCTGTATATGTGATGTGCTTGGCGCTCCGGGCAATGCCGCCACTGCGTTCAAAAGAGTGAACAGACGGAGAGAAAAAAAAAAGAATAATGCATGCTGATTGGACCAAGGCTCGAGAGTTAGGTGGCTACAAATGTGCTTTTTCCTGGTGAATAATTCTCTCTCGTGAGGCTGAATATGTCTGCTACTGTCAGCACGAGCAGAACTATGGCATTTGCTTGTTTTGTTGTCACTAAATACAGTATATTGCAAAGATAGAATATTTCTAAAAAATAGCCAATGATGGAATCCATAATACTATGTAATAAAATTGCTATCAACTCAGCTCAACTCAGTTTGACAATAGGGACTTATCACCTACCAGTAGTTGGTATCAAAATAGTTCTTAAAACATTTTTTGCAAGTACCGTATTTACCGCACTATAAGGGGCACCTAAAAGCATTCAATTTTCTCAAAAGCCAACAGCGTGCCTTGTAATCCAATGCGCTTTATATCTGGATTAATATCCAGATTTTTTTTTGATGTAGTATTTAAAATGTTCTGTAAAGCACTTTTTTTCCACCTGCAGCGGTTGTGAAAGCCCATTAGAAATAAAGCTGTATTGTATTGTTTTGTATTGTATTCCTTGAGCATAGCTTCATCTACTGGATACATAATACCACTGCAGCCGCTATCATGGCTTCGAGTCTACGTGCCTTACAATGTGGGTCTCCCTATACAGTGATCCCTCGCTATTTCGCGGTTCGTTTATCGCGGATTCGGTGCATCGCGGATTTTTTCAAACATATTCATTAAAAAAAAATCATATACATGGAGTACATCCATCCATCCATCCATTTTCTAATCCGCTTAATCCTCACAAGGGTCGCTGGGGGTGCTGGAGCCTATCCCAGCCGTCTTCGGGCAGTAGGCAGGGGGACACCCTGAACCAGTTGCCAGCCAATCGCAGACATGGAGTACAGTCCTCTATATGTTGCTCTATGTGACTCGCTGTTGTTTTGCAGCTTCTCACGGACTGTTTGCGGACTTTTTGCGGACTTAAAAAAAAAAAAAATTACCTGTATATATTAATTGGTCGCAACCTCACGGATTTTCGTTTATCGCAGGTGGTTTTGGCCCCCATTATCCGCGATAAACGAGGGATTACTGTATATGAAAACCATTTTTAAAATAGGCCGTTCATTGAAGGTGTGCCTTATACTCCGAAGCGCCTCATAGTGCGGAAAATACGGGACATTTCATTAAATGGACATTCAAAAACATTCATTGTTAATCATTCACAGTACTGTGCTGGCTGCATTAATTCTGAAAGCTTAATTTCTTCAGCAATGAGATTCTGTTAAAATGATTGGTCAATTTTGAAAATCATGAAGAAACAATCAGTACTCTCCATGATGAGTCTGTGGTTTGATGTGTGCTTGCGATGTGCAACGTCTCTGTGGTTGCCAAGAGTTACACCTCTGACAGTAGGTCAGTATGAGTGCACATTTGCACGAATAGAGGGATATGCAATAGCTTACATGTCAGTAATCTGTACACAACATGCTTTTATTGTTGGACATGTTTTTACATTTCGTCAGACAAACAAAAACAAACCAATACAGTCTACATACGTGCTTCCTCACACAGTCCCAAAACATACATGGCAGGCTGACGTAAAGACTAAATTGCCTATCGATTTGAATGGCAATCACAATAATGGTGTAAACCTCCAACCTCTCACTCCGAGTCAGCCAAGATCGGGTCAGCTCACTTATGACCTTCAGAAGATGGATAACAAAAAGAACTGGTGAGTCCATACTTTTACTTACCGGTAATTAGTCTTCATAATAAATCAGCAGGGGCACATGTTAGGATTGTGTTTTCAAAACTGCTCTGGATACAAAATAGTGTTTCTTAAAACAAAACAAAAAATCACTGCATTGGACATGCATTGGCCTGCAGACAAATGACCCCGATGCCCCCTCAGGAATTTGAATTTTGCCCGACATGTTGGAGGTAGAAACACAGTCTTCAAACGTGTGATGTCCAGGCAACAGGACTTCATTGAAGGAGGTCAGAACCTCTTCCATCCCCCCCAACAGCAGTTGGCTATATTTTGAGCAAGGAATGCCTCTATTCTGCACCCAGACGTCTGTGGGGAGAGCCAAGCCCTACACCAGTGGCACATCACAGCCTCAAACAGCTCTCTGTGTCAACTTGAACAGACAGAGGCTCATTATGGAGCGCAGCGCAGTAGATCTCACCAAAGGGGCAGCACGCAGGAGACTGGCAGAGGATGGTTTCGGCAGAAACAAGGAGCTAAAAGAAAGATGTTTTGGCACGGCACAGGAAAAGAAAAAAAAATCATGGAGAGACAGAGAAGACGGTTCTTCGTGGATCCACATCAAGACACGCAGATCCAATGATGATTATTACATTTAATATAGCGATATTGTTAATTCCATAGACACAGTATCGGTGCCTCATATGCTAATGACAAACTTGCTCATTGCATTCTGATTTGGTCGGGCTTTACTGTGATCGTCGGAATGAGGGTACGGCAAACTCAAATGTTCAAATGTTATCTCATTGTTACCAAACGACACACACGACGTCACCATTGTCTGTTTCAACATGAGACGCACAATAGCAAGCACGTAGTTTTGTTTACTCGTGTCCTTTGTAGTCCCACAGTGATGTTTCTCATGAGGAATGTTTGTGAGCAACTACTAACAGATAAGACTGGCAGCATTCATCTTCTCAAGTGATTTTAGAAGGAAATCCTCTCTCATAGATTGCACTCTTCACTATTATATTCACACACACACACACACACACACACAAAAAGGGGGGAAATAATACCACCACGCCCTGTTCCCCCACAAAATATTCTGCACAAGCCGATTCAATAATCATGAGAGAGGTTTCCAGAACAACTTAAAGCTTCACGCTGCCTTCAAGCTCAGGAATGCATCCATTTTGCCTCAAATTCATATGCTCACTTGTGAAGATGCTGCGGGGCAATCCAAGGAATCTCAGGTGAATACGTTGTTTTCATCTTGTCCTTTGAATGAACTCAAGGTTTGGAAATCACTTAAAAACATGTATTATGTCTCTTCGGGTAAAAGTAGAACAATATTGCTGCATAGATGACTGAAAAAAGAAAAGAAAAGAGGAAAATTCATGAAGTTGCCACCTTTCGAGGTTAAGGACTAAAGTAGCGGTCCCCAAACCCACAGGCCGCGGCCTGCTACCAGACCGCACAGAAAGAATAAAGAACTTACATTACTTCCGTTTTATTTATTTTGGAATCTGAAAGATGTTTTATTTTGAAAAATGACCAGATTCTCTGTTACATCCGTCTACAGTACGTCACTCTTGACGCGCTTCTCGGTAACGTGATAGGTTACCGCTAAAATGAAGTCCATGAGCTAGCAAAATGAGTAAAGAAACAAATGTCTTTGGAAAGTTTCTTTGGGAAGGGGAAAAGATCAGCCAGGAGACAGAAGAGGAGCCAACGCCTTTCAAGAAAAAAGGTTACATTTAATAGACAGTATCAGGATTTCCGATTTAAAATACGGATTTATCTCAACAGGAGATTCCCACCCACCAAGCCCACTTTGCATAATATGCGGCAATGGTGAGTCGTATTTTTCATACAATGTGTATTTTATTTTGAAGGCATGATTAAACGTTACCATAGCGACCACAGAGTGTTGCGGCCAGATAGGACGTTCCTCGAGAGCATGCTCTTTTCCATCTGGTTAGTTCTACGCAGTGGCACAAGAAAGGTTCTGACATCACAATTCAAGCCATTTTCACATCATTTGGCCATTTGAAGAGCGATAAAGACGTTTGAAACTCTCCGGAAAATGGGAGCATCTCTACCCTGTCACCGCAAGGAAAAAAAGGATCCAGCCACCCCAGTTAGAAAGTGGTTTTGTAAATTGGATGTATTTCTTTGTGTATGTTGTAGCATTGGAGACGTTTGCAAGGTTGTGGTCCATTTGATGTCTTCAAATGAGAACACCTGCGCTCCAATATCGAAACATTCACAATCTCTCGAAGTCATGAAGAACAAATCTGAACACAATATCCTCAATGTCAACTTTATTTTCATCAGGACCAAAGGTATACAATAACAATTAGCTTAGACTTTAAACTTGAATCACAACAACATAAAGTTGAGAGGACGGCGACCATGAGCCAGCTGCGTGCAAGCTCGACATTTTTGTGACAACTACGCTCGGTCGATCAATGAAGTGCATCTCGAAAAAGAACCGACATGGGCACAGAAGGACACAAAATGCATGTGTGCGAGCCAACAAGCCCTCACACCCTCCTGGGTTGAAACAAAAAGAGACAATGACACTCCCAATAACGCTAAATCCAGAGGATGTGGAAGAATCTGACAAACAGTGTTGTCATCCATCGGAGGAGGGGGTTGGCGGCTACCGGATCAGAGGCTATCAGCAGTCTTTTCAATCAATGTCCACAGGAATACCCCAAGCACGCATGTATACATTATGCACCTACTTTACATGGCGTGCATGGGGACAGGTAAACTAAATAAATGGCTGAACGTGGTGCAGTTCTGCAATCAAATACGGATATCGTTGCTGCTGGGGAGCATCGTCTCCCCCTTAAGAAGTCAGGATGATGAAATCTCACTCCAAGACTGCTGGACTATTCTCACAAGCATTACTGCCTTTAGCAAAGAGCAAAAAGACTAAGAAACACTCGTGGGTCTGGATTAAACCTCACGTAAAACAAGGCCCGGACACGGTGGAACGATATAAACCGCGTAGCTCAGGAATGTGACGCGTTACTACTCGACTAGGAAATGAAATTGTGGCTTGGAACGGAGCCTTTGTTTCCATCAGCGAGCAAAAGATCTGTCAGCACATAAATAATGTTATATCATAGCAATGCAACATAATGAAACCCGCCATGAATTTAAGACGACGATCATGGCGCAATAAATAAAGGACAACAATGAAAGAAGACAGTTCTCTGTCATCGGAATGTGGATTGTTTTTTAAGACATGGATTTGTTGTCCCTACTGGCGCCCGGTCCGTGGGTCATTTGGTACCGGGCCGCACAGAAAGAATAAATAACTTTCAGATTCCGAAATAAATAAAACTGAAGTAATGTAAGATGTTTTATTGAGAAAAATTACCGGTTTCTCTGTTACAGCCGTCACTCTTGACGCAGGTCAAGGCGCGCCTCTCGGTCACGTGATAGGTTACCGCTAAAATGAAACCCAGGAGCTAGCAAAATGAGTAAAAAACGAACGTCTTAGGAAAGTTTCTTTGGGAAGGGGAAACGGCTCAGCCAGGAGACAGAAGAAGAGCCTACGACTTCCAAGAAAAACAAGGCTACATTTAATAGACAGTATCAGGAGTCCTACTTAAAATATGGATTTATCTCAACGGGAGATTCCCACGCACCAAGCCCACTCTGCAAAATATGTGGCGATGGTGAGTCGTATTTTTCATGCACTTTGCATTTGCAGTGTATGTTATTTTGAAGGCACATTTGTATTATTTTGTTATTATGTTATTATGACCTCAAGATGGCGCCGCGAGAGTGGCTGCCTTTACAGCAGCTCCTATACTTTTTGTTCTTCTACTTTCTTCCTTTCATAACTTTGCTGCTGTAAATTGGGAATTTCTCCATTGTGAGACGAATAAAGGTTTTCTTATTCTTACTTAAACGTTACCATAGTGACCAGAGAGTGTTGTGGCCAGATAGATTCGTGTTAATTATTATGCTTAGAAAATACCACAGTTTTCATACAGGTCATATCATATTATTTTGTTGTATTTATCCGTCACACCTTCAAGGCCGGTCCCTGAAAATATTGTCTGAAATTAAACCGGTCCATGGGGCAAGAAAGGTTGGGGATCGCTGCCCTAACAGATCTGTTCCAAAAAGTATTACGGCTAGAGACCAATTTTTAGGATTTCAAGGTTACAATAGAAAGAATGAATGGAAGACATTATCCAGTCAGACTGGTATCATATTTCCATAGCACAACACTGAACCAAGCCTAACCAACTACTCAACCAATGAACGTTTCATTCATACAACGGAGCATGCACCAGGCTACATACTAGAAAAAGTGCCTCATGGAACCACTTAGGACTTGCTGGCAATGTTGAGTGAATAAAAGGGGAACATGTTTTAAGCAAAACGTGGTGCATCTTAATGTTATTTTTAGACCAGACCATCCATACAGCAGAGTGGAGGACCAAGGTCACCAAGACAGTGACGAAGCCAGTCACTCAGGAATGAATAATGCAAGAGGCGCGTAATATACGTGAAAGGAGCTGGTTCGGTAGAAAGCCGTCCCTCATGCGGGCGCAAATGCACTTTCAGTAATGAGCAACAGTCAGCTGATTTCTAATGGAAATTGCAAAGCATTAGTTGTTTTTTTTTTTATTTTTTTTGGTAAACAAAATGTGTCAACATGAATCAGACAATGAACCATCCAATACATCAGGGCTGTTCAATATCATTCTCGTAGGGATGTCTACATACAAACATTTAAGTTATTAATCTAGAAGAAGAAGACGTTATCGGTTAAGTGTGGACTTTCCACACTTGCGCTACATGTACAGCTCAGGCAAACCAACCTCAAATAACTCCTTTCAAGTTTGCTGTTGATCGACAACTAAAGCCAACCAATTGTAATCAATTTACGGCGGGAGAGAGGGAGAGAGACACAATACCAATTTTATAATCTCATAAGCACCAGTCGATAAAATGGACGCTAGCAGTGTGCGCTTCACCAGTCCATTCAGGTGAATTGAAGCGAGTCTCGCTTTTCCCGCGTCATATTTCTGTTGCGACTTCTGTATTCCTTGACTGGCACTTTTTCTGGATTGATAAAGTGGTACAATGCCACGGTCCGAGTTGGGTTCAGAAGCATTGTGCCCTGCGCAGCGTGCATTAGCATTAAAGCTATGTAATGTGTCAAGCCACAAATGCATGGACAAATTGGTACGAAACATCACACACATTGATGCAGTTAAAACACACACACACACACACAAAATCAAGCACTTCTGTTGCAGTATATATATTTTTTTTGTTCAAGAACAGTTGCAGTACAAGATGAATTTTATTGCAGACTTTAATAATGTTGATCACTGTCAGTAAGTAAGTTACAATTCAAATAAAACTATACTTTCAAGTTTCCACCTCATTTCAGACTGATATATTGCTTGAAAAAAAAGGTTTTCACTGAAGCCATAGCATTTAAGCCACATGATCAAAATACTGAATATGGCATGAATATAAAGATATGAAATTATGTCCATATCATGCAGCTCTACAATACATGTCTGCATGTACCAAAATGTATATGCAAAAATGGCACGGTCTTGTGGGATGACCTCTTGCATCTTTGTGAGCAACAAAATCGAACCAATAATTGTCATTCATATATTTTGTTCATCCCTCGTGATTTTTCTTGACCCATTTTTCTTTTTCATGTGATTTAAGAGTTTGAACACCTCTAGCCTTTATCAGAAGTGATTTTGTATTCTGAAACAACAACCAACACATGCTGCACCTCAAGAGGATCGAAGGTAATTTGTTCAGTTTTCGTTTGAAGGATCGAACAAGGCTGAAAAGCAGGAGAGCACGATTACAATAATGTGATTTACTCTGCTTTTGTGCCAGAAGCTGTCATACAGGCCTAGGAAACTATAATAGCTCATAAAAAAAGGCTAAATTGGGTTATCTTAATGTTTTTCAGTCCAAAGGGGCACTATTTGCACCACTGGGGACATTTTTGGACTGGCTGGTTCATTCATAATTCCCTTCATTGACTACTGATGGAAGTAATGAGGTTTTTTCAATGACACACCTCTCTGCTATGGTCAAGGACATGATGACGAGGCATATATTTGATCTCACTTTTCATTAAATGGTACATTAACTTAAATGTACCTGAGAAGGAGAGGAAGAAGGAGGGACGTGCTTGAGGAACCCTAAATGTGCCCAAGAGGTGCACGATTGAAAGATGGCTTTGCTTGACTAAATGTTACTTTTATCCATTCTACACTCCTACAAATATTATCATCGCGTCCTAACTTCATTTCCTCACTCGATAGCTAAAGTAAACCTGAAAAAGTTTGGTTTGTTTTCTCATCCTTTTGATAATGGACGCTTTTGGTTCCTGGTCTAGCGAATGAGAGAATAATGCACATCATCTGAGAGGTTTCCGCTCGTGGATTGATATGCAAGTGGCACCTCCGGTCAATGCTTCTCGGTGCTTGGAGAATGTTCAAAATCTCTTTTTCCCTGCTCCGTGACATTTCTGCTCCTTTCAGAAAGCCACAATGTACAGCCGAGTTAGTGCATTAACCCTTCGTGCACCCTGTAACCTAATATGATAAGCTGTCCACTGTAGTAACCGCTGTCCCTGAAAGGGTTAATAGGAGGACAGCTGAATATTGGTGGGGGGCTTTTCAATGACGCAGACTTTGGAAATCATAGGTACTTCAAGGTGAAACTAGTTTTGCCCACATAATGCACCCATCGAAGTCAGCAAACAATTCACGTGGTCCAAATATTTTGCTGTACCTACCACAAGACACCCTAAACTGCAGAAAAGAAGCATACCTGAGCCTCCTCCATGATTCAGCGACACTGTTCATTTCTCGGTACCGTATTTTCCACACTAAAAGACGCACTGGATTATGAGGCGCACCTTCAATGAATGGCGAGTTTGAAATTGTTTTTCATACATTGGACGCTTCACATTATAAGGTGCAATCTACAATGCCTCCACTAGATGGTGGTACGCTACTTCCATTCAACTCGAGAGGCGTTCGTTCAACTTGAGAGGCCTTCATGACCGCCTCTGAAAAATGTAAATTAACTATTACTGTACTTACTACGAAAATTGAAAATAAGGCATCAAAACAGAAAATCAAGGGAGAAAATCACAAAAAAAATTCTATATCCCCCCTACAAAATTTATTTTGTGATTTCCTCGCTTGAGTTTCTTCGTGGTTTCATTGAAGTAATAATTAATTAACGTTTTTCGGAGGCGTCCATGAACGCCTCTCGAGTGGAACGGAAGAAGGCACGGAGACGGACAAAGACGTACAGTACCTGTATTTGTTGAGACTGTGAAAACCATTAATAAAGTCTGCGTTTAAAAAAAAAAAGAAAAAAGAAAACACAGCTCTCCTTTTTCAACAAATACAGGTGAGTCTTTGTCCGTCTCCGTGCCTTCTCTTATTCCGTTCAACTCAAGAGGCGTTCATGACCGCCTCCGAAAAACGCATTGGCATTTCCTTGATCGTAGCTCCAACAGTACGATAAGATGTCGTAGTTATTTATTCCTTGTGTTGTGTATTCACAAATGATGAAATCACAATATAAATTCTGTAGGGGTGGCTATAGAATTTATTTTGTGATATTCTCGCTTGCTTTTCAGTTTTTATGTATCATTCTCAATTTTTGTAGTTTCATTGAAGTAATCATTAGTTTACGTTTCTCGGAGGCGGTCTTGAACGCCTCTCGAGTCGAACGGAAGAAGGCACGTAGACAGACAAAGACGTACCTGTATTTGTTGAGACTGTTTTAAAAAATGAACACCACAGTTCAGCGACACGGTTCACTGAACAAACAGCAAGTTATAACATTGGAAGCATGTCGTATTACCGTAATGACCAGACAAAAGACGCACCGAATTTTAAGGCGTTCGTTGAGCTTTTAAGAAAATTGAAGACTTTTTGGTGCGCCCTATAGTGCGGAAAATACGGTATTTTTCATTTTTATATCGGTTTACATAGCCTGATCTGACTTTCCAAAAAGCTCCCTTTTATTTTCTCAGATGTTTAGCTTTGTGGCCCGTCAACATGAAATTTAGCAAATTTTCATCTTTATCATTTTCAAGTCATTTCTGTGATCATTGTGTGTGTGTGTGGGGGGGGGGGGGTTCTTATTTAATAGAAGGATATAGACAAGCTATATGTGTGAATGGGTGAATATACTTTACAAACACAAAACTTGGGAGTGATCATAGCTCTGTTTCTACTTTCTCTTTTTGGGGGGAAAGACAATAAATCAGATGCACTGTTAGCGTAAAAATGTCATTTACTGTACATTTACAATGACAGATGTTCCAGATGCACCTTTTCAAGCGAACACACATCAGACAAAGCAGTTGGGGTTTGTTGTGACTCGAAAGTGTGCCGTGGTTCTGGGGAGTGGACAGTCTTGGAGGAACTCGACATTTTTGGCATCCATGGCCCTCCAGACCAGCCTCTTCCTCAGCAAACATAGCCATCGCCAACCCAAACGCAAATTCTCATTTCCAACATTGCACAGCTCTGAATAAGCGCAAGCCACCGTCTGCAAAATTGGCAGACGCACATACGTAAGCAACGGCAAACATGTTTTGTTTATTAACAGCCAGAGAGATTCTCCTTTCCCTCCACTACTAGCGCTCATCAACACAGCTCGTTTGTCTGCACGTGTATTTGTATCAGGAAATAGGCGGAGAAAGCACAGCATTGTGCGCATGTGGCTCCGGCACCGACTTTATATACTGTCAGTGCACTGATGCCAGCTGTACCAGTTGGCATTCCCACCCAGGCGCCAAATTGCAGTGGAAAAAAAAAGGAGATGTCTGTGCCAGCGAGCAAGACAATGGCATTTCAAACACTGCTAATCAAGTTAGAAACGACAATAAATCGAGTCTAATCTGGGTCTCGTATAATTTGCACTGCTCAGGCATCACTCCATGAATTTGTACACCGTATTAGCACCATATTAGAACACAAAGAATGGTTTAATTGAACATAGTCCTATATATAAACACATTTTAAATCTTTTACTCACTGAAATAATGATCATTTGCGTTTGCTTCATCTCTTCTAAGATGGTTTTTTTTTTTAATGCATTACAATAATGATTTTTGGGTCGCGTGCTACAGCGGAGAGCAGCCACAACCTTTACAGCCTGCAGCTGCAGAGGCGCAAAACTCTTAACTCGTGCCCTCAAAATAGTCATTGTAGCTTTAGCAGTCACGGAGGCGTGCTTAATGAAAGGACGACCTCGACTTCATACAATTCACCCCCACGGCCACGCGGGAGCTTTCCCCTTGGAGGCAAGCGCGACAAGAGACTGAAATAAGGGCTCACCAGTGTAATACCAGAAGGTCCTGCCATTAAAAATGTAATCAAAAATACACAGGATTCTCACCTGTGGAATGGAGTTTGCCCAGAAAAAACATCAACAGACCTTTTCTGTTTGAAAAGATCAAATTGATCAAACAGAGTGGAGGTGAAAAGAATAGGGGGGGTTCATGCACATTACTTTGAGGTATTGAAGAATGACCAATGTTTGTATTTTCCATCGACAAAAGAATCCATTGCCAAGCACCTTGTGTAATTACGCAAAATATGACAGGTCCATAATTACAATGCAAACCCCGGTGTCCAACAGTGGGGTGGATTATTTTCATCGTGAAGCTGCTCCCAGGACAACCCCTTCCCTGGACGAGATCAACGAATTCAGACTCAAATGCAATGCAGTAATCATGAGATGTACCTCCAAAAGAATGATATCAGAAAAAATATCAGTTGCTGTAGACACTGTCCGATACGTTTTCAGCATTGGAAAAGGAAGCAATTCCAAAAGCAATATACCCAAGGCCCATTCAAACAACTGCGGTGCTCAGGAGCAGCTGAGCTTCCAACTAAATATACCATTCAAGGAAATACTCCATTTCAGAGAAGGGAAAGTGTCAAATTTATAATAAAAGTGTTGGATTTTATCTGATGTGAGTTGAACTGGCAGCACTGTGCTCCAGTGGTTAGCACAAGCAAGAATTCTCTGGGTTACAATCTCTGTGTGGCATTTGTTTCGGATATATTTGATACCCGTGATTCTTCCTACTGTCAATGGTATTCATGCTAGCTGCCAACGACATCGGACTTCATTTAGTCAGGGTGGAGAGAAAATGGTTAGGACAAAAATTACATCCGGATCCGAAAAAGGCCAAAGTGTCAGTCTTGCGATTGAATGGTGATTGGTCCTGGTTGAGAGAGAAGTGTAATCCCTATTTTCCCTACTTAAAGTCCATCGCTGACCTTTTCTTATCTTCAAGATGGTTCATCCATCTTTAATGTGGTCAAATTGAAGCTTGGCTCAATTTATTTGTAAGATCTGAAAGAAAAGTAAATCTTTCTGCCTGGAGGTCTTTTTCGCCCATCCTAAATTAAAAGTCTCTGGTATCTATGCAATCGATTGACAAGGAGGCACGACATTCAGAACAAATTTTTCGAAAATACTTCTGGATTAGGTTTGACCAAACTACATACATCTGATAACTTCAAGGCATCTCATGTGTGGGTCAGTGGTCTATGACATCTGCGTAGGTGGGACGTGCCCCAAACAGCCTGAAGAGCTGTCTGCTCCGTGTCCATCTCTATTTCTCTATTTTTGTCTTCCTCAGTGCACCTCTTCTTTCTTTAAATCGGTCGAGGTGGCTTCACAGGGGATGGCAAGACATGGCAATTCCCTGAGGACGAATGTGATCTCGTGCAGACTGCTGGCTCGGCATCAAACTAAGAGGCAGCAGAGCCGCAACCATCACTTCCGGTCGACGGCACTTAATTAAGAGACAACCATCTCTGGCTAAACAATGTCTCATTTTATTTCCCTTTGGAGAACAGTTTTATGAGTGATGTACGTAGGCCATTCAAACAACAATTCTTGATCGCTGTACAGTGTCAAGAAAGTCAACAGTTAATGAATTAACTATTAATGGTCAATGAGACAATTGAGTAGGTCCGCAACTAAGATTGCAAGTCTGATAGAGGTTCACTTTAACGAGAAAGCAGAAGATAACGTTTTGGATGAGAAACGTTATGGATGACTTTGCTGATAACGGCGACGCTGTATCGTATTTACTGCGCGGCCACTTTTTTCAAGAGAAATGAGTGGCCGGGAGATTTCTTTGATACTTCTACAGCTCTCTACAGCTAGGACTCCGGTCTCAAATACCGCATCTGACCCCTCTGTCCATGTTCCATGTTCAGCTGTGCTAAATTCTTTTGAAACTGTGTCCTTGGCGCTTTTGGAGGATGTAGTTCGCCAGACAAAGCCATCTGGCTCCCCTTGCGACTCTCTTCCCCCGCACTTCTTTCAGGAGGTTCTCCCGAGTGTTGGCGCATCAGTCTTGGATATCATCAACAGCAGCCTCTCTTCTGGTGTAGTTCCCCAACAGTTTAAACATGCTGTGGTCCAACCCTTGATCAAGAAAGCTGGCCTTGATCCAGATGTGCTGTCAAGTTTCAGGCCCATTTCCAAGCTGCCTTTCATTTCCAAAATTCTGGAAAAAGTGGTGCACATGCAGTTGAAAATTTTCTTGGATGAACATAACATCTTGGAGGTCTTCCAGTCAGGTTTCAAGACGATGCATAGCACGGAGTCAGCCCTGTTACGCGTTTCTAATGACATCCTCCTGGCAAATGACTCTGGAGACCACGTGTGTCTAGTTTTATTGGACTTAACTGCAGCATTTGATACAGTGGATCACAGTATTCTGCTGTCTCGTTTGCAGCACTTGGTGGGCATTGGCGGCAGTGCTCTTGAGTGGTTTAGGTCCTATTTAGCTGACAGAACCTTCTGTGTCAGCCTTGGCTGCTCTGAGTCACGCACTGCTCCCCTGTCATGTGGTGTTCCACAGGGCTCAATTCTGGGGCCTCTGCTGTTCTCGCTGTATCTGCTCCCATTGGGTTCCATCTTAAGGAAACATGGTATTCCCTTCCACTGCTATGCAGATGACTGCCAGATCTATGTCCCACTGAGCAAGAAAGACGCCTTCTCATTAAGGCCACTCCTATCCTGTCTGGAAGAAATCAAAACCTGGATGGCACAAAATTTCTTGAGATTCAATGAAAAGAAGACAGAGGTGATATTGTTTGGTCCCAGTGGCCCTTGTACATTCCATCCTGTAGACTTGGGCCCCCTGTCTCCTTATCTTAAGTCAACAGTCTCAAACTTGGGCCTTAAACTGGACAGTGATTTCAAACTCGATCGGCAAATTGGTGCCGTTGTTAAATCCAGCTTCTTTCACCTTAGACAGCTGGCCAAAATAAAACCTCTCCTCTCACATGAACACTTTGAGACAGTAATTCATGCCTTTGTCACATCCCGGCTCGATTACTGCAATGCCCTTTACTTTGGAGTCAGCCAGTCCTCCATTAAGCGCCTTCAGCTGGTCCAGAATGCCGCCGCTCGCCTCTTGACTGGTACTCGTAAGAGGGAGCACATAACTCCTACTCTGGCATCCCTTCACTGGCTCCCCATTCATTTTAGAGTTATTTTCAAGATCCTCTTATTTGTTTTCAAATCTCTGAATAATCTCGCGCCACCTTACCTCTCTGAGCTCATCCGCCCCTACACACCTGCCCGGCGCCTCAGGTCTGTGGACCAGACTTTATTAGAAGTACCAAGAACTAAACTGAGGCTCAGAGGGGATCGAGCCTTTTCTGTTGCTGGTCCCTCTCTCTGGAATGACCTCCCACTAAACATTCGGCAAGCCTCCTCGCTGCCCATCTTCAAAACCCTCGTCAAAACTCACTTGTATTCTTTGGCATTCGACTCAGCATGACTTAGATTTGTTCTTGGTTTTACTGTTTGGTGCTTTCTACCGCCTTTATTACCGATTTGTCTTACTGTTTATTGTGCATGTTAAATTGCTCCATGTACAGCACTTTGTATGCAGCGATGGCTGTTTGAAAGTGCTCTATAAATACTGTTGACTTGACTTGACTTGATACTTCTGCTTTCTCTTCACTGCCACTCACACAGGGTGAGAGAACCAAGGCTTATCTGATCTTACAAACACCACAACAGTCCAGAACAAGTAGAGGAGTCTTAGCAATGCTAAGCCATGGAGCTACGCCACAAACTGGAGAGAATCCATTAATAAGCATAAATATACCATACAATATTCATTAGAGCATGACAAGATATCATATTTATACATTTGTCCAATGTGCTCCTGAGCTGCATCGGGACGGCCACAAAGTGTATCCAGAACGGACCTGAATTGGATATTAGAGGGAATTTGGTATCATCCAATATATCTGCACAGCCCATATGCAACATGGATAATATCATTGATTACTTCATTAATTGGCAGGGGTGCCTGAATGGTTCCGTAGAAAATGCGTACAGTTGGCACGGCTAGGAATGGTGAAGTGCTCACAGTGATGCTTTGGGTTTTGTAAAATCGGAGCAGGAAGCTGTCAGGGTATATCGGGTGCCATTTCTATGAGTGGATGGCAGTATCAGCCCCGAGCATGTTACACACTTGCAACCGTGTGTGTGTCGACATCAGCAGGAAGGTGGAGAGCAGTACTTGCCAGCTCAACGGGGTGGCCTCAGAATTCAAGTCGAGTACTAATGCAAAGGTTCATTCAACAAATGTAATATTTTTTTCTCCTGTGTGCTGTGTTGAAATGAATTTAAACATATTCTAACATCATAGACCGATAAGCCTTTATTATGGCTCTCAGAATTTTTTTTTTTGCTAACTCTTGTAGCTTATCTATGAGCAAAAACCAAAACCAAAAAAAAAAACCCATCCATCCATCATCTACCTTATCCGGGGCCGGGTCGCGGGGGCAACAGCTTTAGCAGGGAAGCCCAGACTTCCCTCTCCCTAGCTACTTCTTCCAGCTCTCCCCGGGGGATCCCGAGACGTTCCCAGGCCAGCTGGGTGACATAGTCTCTCCAGCGTGTCCTGGGTCTTCCTCGGGGTCTCCTCCCGGTGGGACATGCCCGGAACACCTCACCAGGGAGGCGCTCAGGAGGCATCCGAATCAGATGCGCAAAAAAAAAAACCATGAATCATTTAACTTAAGTGTCTAGAAGGGGTTTTCACACAGGAGTTACCAAATATTTATGTCGCCGCGATGTCAACAGAATTAGCTCAAATCGCTCTTAAAAGAGAGCAAATGACCTCGTTTGCAAACAAACTCAGATCCACTTTGTCTCACACACACACACACAACCACGCTCGCGCGAGCTCGACGCACTGGCCTTTCAGGCATGCCTCAAGAAATGCACAAAGGGAAAAAAAAACTGCTTAGCACTTTTTACCTATGGTTGACTGAGCTGAATGAGCTGCAGCAGCCAAAAGACACAAGAAGCCGTGAATCCTAAAACACAAAGTAACATGTTGGAAATGGATCTGAGGGAAAAAAAAAAACCCAAAAGAGCGGAACATAAATTCCCAGTGCGGTTGAAGTTATGGTGATTGCGTGTGTGTTACATCTCGATGATATCACAAAATTCATAGTTACAATTTTGTGTGCAGCTGAGGCTCTCTGTGTTTGATGTAAAGAATGCCTTGTTTCTTTCAACTGTTTCCCGAGTCAGAATAAATTACAGACATATTAGTGACCGAGTGATGGATGTTGTATCACTAGCTATAGGCTTCTCTACTGATCAATTTCCTCTTATCAGTTTTCACTGGACTCCAAAAAGGCTTTTTCCCCCCTCTGTGTGTGTGTCAGAGACTTCAGCTGGGAAGAATCCCAAGAGGAAATTGCCATTTGCACAGCACTATACATACATTTCATATTTCCTGTATACCTCTTCAGACTTACCATTTTATTTGCTTCGATATCATGCACTTAGAGGAAGACATTTAGCGATGGGATATGGAAGGTGTCGGTTTGTGTGAGATAAAGAGGCCGGTGCCTGCTCTCCCAAGGGGAGGAGAAAGGGAAGGCCTTTCATTTTCACACACGCTCTTGTTTACTAGCAGGAGCAGCTGCTACATCATAAGATGTGGCGTTACAACTCCAAATATCACACCTTAAAAGAGGGCGCGTTACGTCGACTGGATGTTTGAACGGGAATGCTTGGCCTTTGCCTTTTTGTGTCATCTCGATACAGTATTGTGCTTAACATTCAGCGGAGCCCATTCACAATCTGGCTTTTTCTTCATAAGAATGAACGCAAATGAAGATGATCACCACAAAGAAACAATTACTATTCTGGTCATGTATGTCAAGCGTTTTACTATCGTTGATCCAACATACAAATACAATACATATTGATTAGACCACCAAACAAGATGAATTTTATGCTGTAGATGCTTTAAATTAACAGCATTGGTACAAACCAGAAACATTTGGTTCTATGTTTACAGTAGTTAATCACAACGTACATGACATTGTGGACACTGTTTAACTGATTGTTTCAGTAATGTATATGCTAAAATAAAACAATTGTTGTTATTCAGGCATTTCCCAATCGACAGTTTTCCGAAAACCAAAGTTATCAAATTATACTCATTTATTCAAAGCCTGAACTCAACATCCCAAACACATCTCAAAGCTCCTAATAAATTTAATACTGTACAGAAAAAAAAAAAAAAAGTTTTGATCTTGAGATGGGCTTGTGTGTGTGTGTGTGTGTGTGTGTGTGTCCGTTTTATTCAACAGTGACATAATCTTGATCCATTTCCCAGCGCCATCCAGAGCCAATATGGTGTACTTAATGTAATTCATCAAGCTATTCAGATAAGTGCTGAATATTAGACGTACAAGTTTCATCAGTAAACGAGACCAAGCCTTTGGCAAACCTCAGAAAAGGCAGAGAAAAAAAAAAAGTCGACTGAATGAAGCACAACTTTACCAGTCTTTTACGGTGTGCATTGTCAGAGTCAGTTCAACTCTATCAGTGCCATGGCATGTTTTTTCCTCCCTCAAATTGACATGACAAAAGTGGGTGTGTGTACACTTTGACAACAAACTTAATTCAAAATTGTACAACATTGCTAATTCCTAAAATGCTTTTATTTTCAGTAACATGAGCACTACAACAACTACTTCAACCACTACTACAGTTTGAACAAATCCAAGTTGTGGAAATCCCCCCCCCCCCAAAAAAAATGCTGCCAAAACAAAGCAATTAAAAACCTGCTGGTTATGTTGTAGCATTGTGCTAACTATACGGTGGACAGAAATATTTTGATCTGATCATGACTGACAACAACAAAGCTTTTCAAAATAATGAGGGTTACCGCTACACTGACAAGACACCACACTCAGGGCATATTGAATGTAAATGTACGGCCTGATGAACTCATTGGCTACGGGCCTTTTGTTTAACACGCACTACATTAATGACACAAGTAAACAGGACAGATCAACAGACTTGCAGAATCAATAAAATATTCAGCCGGCGTTTCCACACTTAGCTGCACAATGGAGCCAACCTTGTTGCGTATTCTGAGCAGCGTCGGCTTGTTTGTCCGTAATGAGCTTGCTCGTTAAGGCGTGGAAGGAAGGATGTGTGATATCAGACGGCAGGTGAGAAAGTGTGTGCAAGCATGTGTGAGAGAGTTGTGTGAAAAGGATTCAAATGAACACATATTCGCCGGCTGCACAATTTAACATTGGGAATAATATTGGCTCAGTATGATCCACTCCAAACATTACAACCAAAAAGGTTCAAGTGAATGAATTGCAGTCAACATTTTTGTTGACAGGGTTTTATTCGTCAAACGAGTCCTGACATTCACTGCCAGCCACGATAGAGCATTTGGATTTTTTTTAAGACCCACACGTTATGGTTTCAATTATTATATCTTTATCCTAAAACTACTAAATCAAAGAGCACACTATCTCCTTTCACCTAAAAAGAAAAAACAAAACAAAACAATTGATTCAGATGTTTTCCATTCTTTTATAATCAGCAGCAGAACAAAACGCAGCCGTTTCTCCCAGTAGGCTCAGAAACTAAGCTGATCTCCTACTGAATGGTGCATCGCTGCCATCTACAGGTGGTTGTATGTTCGTAAAGTTGTTTCCAAACTTGAAATTTACAGTGGAGAAGAATCAGACCTTCCTTCACTCATCTCTGTATAAAAGCATAATTGACAAGTACACTCATCAGTCGCAGTGTATGGGACGAGTGTTTTCCAGCTACTCCCCTCAGGCAGACGCTACAGATCCATGCGCACCAAATCCAGTAGACACTTAAACAGCTTCTGCCCTCTAGCCATTAACTCCTTAAACAGTCACTGACGTAGTCACTCTTCCTGTACTACAAATACTGCTACTGGTTACTCTAAAATGGTTCAATGATTTTGTTGTTTACGATGATACTAATGCAGCGTGTTATACCGGAGACAAATTCCTTGTGTGTTCTACATACTTGGCCAATAAAGATGATTCTGATTCTGATTCTGAAAAATAAGCAGGTGTATCCAACTCGATAGGTTAACACCAATGTCGAACATTTGAGGGAACGGTGAGATCTCTCCAATGATCTATCATACACAGTATTACGGGATTCGGAATTCAAAATATGGTATCAAGGCTTAGAATGAATGGTAAAAATACAGGATCTGTAGTGAGCCTCAACAGAAGGAAGCAGACTCGCAAAACCAGTGGTTCTTAACCTGGGGTGGATCGAACCCCAGGGTTCGGTGAAGCGGTCTCAGGGGTTCGACGGAGCCTCTGCCATGGAGGTTAAGACATACCCGACTCAACATGTCAATTAGTTATGACACGCCCGCTTGGTCATTACTGGCTGCACATGATCACATTGCATTGCTTGTCCAATCAGTGCTGCGGGAAATTTCGTTCGCTCAGTAGTCAACGAGAGACTGTCGTAATAGTACGTCCTAAAAAAAAAGAAAACACACACACACACACATACTGCACTTATGTCTTGAAATTTTATTTACTTTTTTCTGTTTTTAATAAATGCGTTTTTATGTCTTTGAATTTGTAAAAAGTCATATTTTCATATTTTTCACTAATGAAGGGTTCGGTGAATGTGCCTATGAACTGGTTGGGTTTGGTACCTCTAACAAGGTTAAAAACCACTGAGCTAAACTATTTGCCTTTTTACATTTGTCCTCACAGATGAGCCACTGCCACAGGAACTAAAAAATAGTTCCTCTGGTACATAATTAAATCTACCATAATAATTTCTGTAGTTAAATATGATATAAAAAGAAAACACACAAGGGGTTTGACTGTTGTACATGGAAGATTGACTTTTATGTCCCACTTCTATTGGCATATCGAGGGTGGGATGGGGGGCAAAACAGCAATCAAATAAATCATGGAATTTAACAGACCAGAACAATCTCGCTTGGCTGACTTTAATTCCATCCATTTGCACTCACTAGCACAGTATTCTAATTTGCCAGCATTCCAGAGTTGCCGCGATTCGATTCAATACAAGTTATGGTTGCTATGGTTTCCTCCCACATTCCCAAAAACATGCATGGCAGGCTGATTGAACACTCTAAATTGTCCCTAGGTGTGAGTATGAGCGCGGATGGTTGTTTGTCTCTGTGTGCCCTGCGATTGGTTGGCAACCGGTTCAGGGTGTCCCCCGCCTACTGCCCGAAGACAGCTGGGTTAGGCTCCAGCACCCTCCTCGACACACACACTGCAGAAATGTAGTGTCGCTGCAGCATGTGCGTGAAAAATGTTGGGGTTCAAGGAAGTGCAGCGTGAGTGTCTCGCCAAATGTTTACATCGGTCTGAGCATTCACACAAACTCCCTTGAGCATTTCTTGGACCATGGTGAGAACCATCGGACACATCAGACATGCACACGGCAGCCGAACCAGTACCACATCTGCCCAAAACCTCCGATCAAAACAAGGTACGTTATGTAGTATGTTTTGAAAATATTCAAATGACCTTTCTATTAAAATAGAACATGTCATCGAATGGAGATTTATGACATGAATAAAATTGGCCCAAATTTGTTCCTGGTTATTTTTAAGCAGAACTATTTAAGCCAGTAACGATGGTCACACGTTGTGCACTCATAAAAATATGGACAACATGTCATTTAATAAAACACAAAAAAATCCTAATCACCTGGCATTTGAAACGCGAGCCTCATTCTTGGGACTCTAAACTATGTCCATGTTTGGATTTCCTGAAGGGAGCTGTCCGCGCATTGCCTCTGCAGCCCTGCGGTGAGTTTGAATGAATATGTGTCAATGTATGCATCAAACCATCGTAGAACAACTGAGTGCGCAGGCTCGGTCGCACAGCTAAAACCGAAATGGAAGTGGGAATAGTCTGGTGTCCTGTTTGAAGATTAAAGTGGAGTGGAAATAAAAGAATGAGTGTAGAAATCTGGGGGTGTGTGTGGTGTGCGCCTGCTGTTACCGTGTGCACTGAGAGGATGAGAGAAGTGTGCAATTGCTCACGTGCGCAGTTTTGAGGAAACATTGGTCTTGCTGATAAAAATAACAGGGGAAACAAATCCCATTCCTGTCAAGTCTGAGCTTTTCTGTCAAATGTGACAATACACAAACAATGTCAGTCCTGTCACAAACACATGAATCGTCATGCTATGAGAAACAACCAGTCACTACTACAGTCATACGTGAATATATATCAGCAGTTTCATATGGGAAATGAAGCGTGCGCTCAATTTACACTCTTTTGAAATTTTACGTGCGGTGTCAGCAATGGCAAACAAGTTAAACTGCTTGACTCTTTGACGCTATGGTCCATTTCACTACCGTATTTTCCGGACTATAAATCACAGTGTTCTTTTTTTTAAATAGTTTGGCCAGGGTGCGATTTATACTCTGTAGCGATTAAAGTATGAGATTATTCACATATTATTATATCAATTCACATGTTATTTTCAAATTAAACCACAGAGGGCACTCTAGGCCTGCGTTGATAAATCGACGATGAGTCTGACGTAAATGACGTAGAAGAGGAAGCGCCACATTTTCTACCACCGGAGTTGGCGGTGTTGTTTGAAAGTGACACAGAGGATGAAGATATCAAAGGATTTAGTGGTTTGGAGTAACACTGATGCTTTCGTAAACTTGTTAGCATGATTTTTATGTTAGTTATCTGAGTAACTATTAATATGTTGCGTGAAGGGCGGCCTGGTGACCTAGTGGTCAGCGCGTCGACCTCACAGTGCACAGGTTGTGTGTTCGATCCCGGCTCCGGCCTCTCTGTGTGGAGTTTGTTCTCATCTCCTGCGTGGGTTTTCTCCAGGTACTCCGGTTTCCTCCCACATTCCAAACACATGCATGGCAGGCTAATTGAACACTTTAAATTGTCCCGAGGTATAAGTGTGAGCGCGGATGGTTGTTTGTCTCTGTGTGCTTTGCCATTGGCTGGCAACCGGTTCAGGGTGTCCCCTGCCTACTGCCCGAAGACAGCTGGGATAGGCTCCAGCACCCCCCGCGACCCTTGTGAGGATGAAGCGGATCGGAAATGGATGTTGCGTGAAAATACCATTAAAGTTCTCAGTTCGTTGTTTATGCGTACTGTAACGTTAGCAACTCGTACACTTATTCAGCCTTTTTTTATTTTTGTTTTTATTTTAAATTGCCTTTCGAGATGACATGTCTGTTCTTGGTGTTAAATTTTATCAAATCAATTTCTCCCAAAGTACGACTTATACTCCAGTGTAAGTTATTTATGTTTTTTTTTCTTCCTTATGATACATTTTATGGCTGGTGCGACCTTTACTCCGGAGAGATTTATGATCCCGAAATTACGGTATTTGGTATTCACCAACTGGTAGGTACCATTAATTACCCCCAGAATACAGGACTACTTTTTCAATATCAACTACAATTGAAAGGTCACAAAGGGACTTACAACCCTGTGGGGATATAACTGTTTTTACTGATCACATTGTAATACCCCACCCCACCAAATACCGTATGTATAAGTATGATTCTTCAATAATAGCAAAACTAAGTAACTCCACACATGATGAAGGAAATGTTTACATCTGAAAAATAAAGATCCTGTGGAAATGCAAAAGTTGAACCGCAGAATTCCGAATTTGGGGAAAACCAGCTGTCAAGAAACGTATTTTATAACTTGTGGTATTCCCAATAATTTGTCTTGCATTTCTTTTTCCTCATTTAATTTGGCAGTTTCTACACAGTGGTAACGTGAAATC
The DNA here is from genome assembly GCF_054856545.1 of Hippocampus guttulatus. Taxonomy (NCBI): domain Eukaryota; kingdom Metazoa; phylum Chordata; class Actinopteri; order Syngnathiformes; family Syngnathidae; genus Hippocampus; species Hippocampus guttulatus. The sequence goes on along the minus strand of NC_141277.1, from coordinate 11,389,443 downwards.
CACATTACTACTTTTGCCAGTAGTAACACTGCATCCCTTTTTGATTCTTGAAATGACGTAACATTTCAGAGTGTTTGTTTGACGAAGAATTGTTCAACATCAAGACAGGTTTTTTTTTCACTCTCCATGTGGCTGACCTCCAGCTGTCTCATGAATCATCCTGACGTGTTGTCTCCTAAGAGATGACACAACGTTGCATTACGACGCTGCGCTCACTTTGGCTAACGTCATCGAAGTACAACTTTGTGTCTCTCACTATGAAGCCTTTTTTTTTTCACCCAGCCCTGCTTGTGTTTATTATTGTTCTAATCATGTCTCACCAAATGTGGCAATAAAGAATCAGATGGAAGTCATCATTTTTCTTCAACATATCCCATCTTAAATAAACAAATCATCAGCTCTTGTTTTTTTTTCTTTATTTGAGATCACAGCTGCAAAGTTTAAAAAAAATCTATCAACCAAGGACAAAGGCAAGAGGACAGGACTTGAATGACAATTCAGATTTTTGTCACCTGTTTTCATCAAACAATTTCAAGGAGGATAAATCAAAATGGCGTGGATGTGCTTCGTAATGGTAATCTCTTAATACCTTTGCAAAAACCTGTCCTGCATGAGATTAAATGATGGCTCAGAAGCACTGATCCACACAGACACTATTTGTAACATTCTCGGGTAATGAGGCTTATACATGCGTGCATCAAAACACGACCCCGGCTCATTTCTCTCCAGTCACTTTGAATTCTCTTCTCTGATTAGCATGCATTAATGACCGTACTGAAGCAGTCACAACCTCTTTTGTTCACAGTATGTGATAACATTCAGCCTGCCACTTCTGCTTTCATTACAGTACCCCCCCCCCCCTCAAAAAAAATGTTCCCCTATAATCCATTTTACAATGGTTGAAAATACGGTCTTCATTTGTGGCGGAATGAGATAGTGACAGTGAAGCTTTGGTGAGAGACTGCCCTGAAGGGGCGTTTGACTGCCTCAAAGAGATTGATCTTCTGCAGACAGCGGCTGATGCTGGGACTTGTATTGGAACTGAAGAATCATGACATTATCACTGATATATAATAGATCAAACACTTGCAAAAACCTGCTCAAAAAAATGCAAGAACCACGAATATGAGATGGAAACACAAGGCAAGCCATAAAAATAACATTAAAAAAGAAAAAAAATACAACGAGTAGCATCATCAGTGAAATTAGGCCATTAAATTGTCGCTGTGTGTCTCTGAGTTTTAGGATCAAATAAACCAGCGGTTATGAATATCTCACATTATAAACGAGATATTGTGAATTTTGCCCTTTAGACATGTTAAGATTGAAAGTGGTTTAAAAAATAAAAAAAATCAGTCGGCATCATTTCAATGGAGCAATGACTCGTCATAAATTCAGTCAGCTACTATCTTTGTAAACGTTTTGTTTTCCATGCATAATAATGTTGCTGCGAGCAAGAGAAACATCAGAATAGCAAACTATCATCTGACAGTCGGTAGCAACCATGGCAGCCACAATTGAGTTTATCGATCATTTTAAAATTGTCATTATTAGAACAATTTTACAAAATCAAAAGGTAGGCATCAGCCAATAAAGAAAATATTATTGCTTTATCAAACACGGTATGAAACCAGCGATAACTGAGTCCCTCAATAGTAACAATAGCAAGCTAGCAACAAAACTAGCCTCACAGTATTTACCAAAGACCAGGTTATCAGCATCCAAAAGCTGTCCCTTCAAGCTGAATCCGGTTCAGTGCAGCACTTTGCGTATGTTTAACGGGACAAGGGGACGAGACAGGGACTGTATCTTCTAATTGCGTCAATCTCCGTAGAACGCACTCTGACAAGATAAACTGCAAAGCAAAGACGAGATCGTGAGAGAGGCAATTAGATTGTGAGGATTGTATCATATACTTTAGGTTCAAAAGATTGACAAAATGACCAGCCGAGCGTTTTAACACAATCTGCTTGTACTGGCTGGCTCGCTGGCCATTAAATTGTTGCTTCTTCAGCTTTCATTTTATTCGTTCGTTGTTCACTTAAACTGCAGTATGCGATGCCGATGTAAGACACAGAAGAAGAATCTAGACTGTGTATCCGGAGTCTTTTTGGAAGGAGCCAGATGGCCTGCTTTCATGGCAAGGAACGGGAACGATCGCATCGTTTCTTGGGGCTTGAAATTAAAACCTGCCATTGATTTGCACTTTATAGTCCTGCACGGATGGTGAATCACTTTTCTGGAGGACAGATATAAAATAAATAAAAACAAATACTGCCACTGTGCCGAGGTTAAGCCGTGGGGTTATTACTTCACAGGAAGATATTTGTATTCATCCTTCGCCAGGAGGAGCACTGCGCACACACAAACATCCAGTCACACACAATCCTGAATCGTCATGCATTCAGACAAGGGGAGACCTGTCCTATTCTCCTGATTTCAAAGATCCCAGGGCGTATAATCTAATGAATATTTAAATGATGGACTTCACAAACACCCCGCGAAGCCCACACAGAATGGGTTATCACCAAAAAATAATTTCCTGAGACACTACAATGCATCAGAAACTACATAGACCTAGTCAAGCCCTGTAATATTCCCATGTTACCCAGAGAGTAATCTTCAGTACATTTTTTTGTAAGTGCACAAGTAAAGACTCTCCGCTCTAACAAACATGTACTAAGGTCCAAAAATAATTTGCCCTGGCTACTGAAGTTGAGAAGCCCTTTTAAATCCAAACCATACTGCGTAAAATCTATGACCATGGGTTGTGACTTAAGGATAACTTGTACCTCAGTCGCAAAGCCTAAAATGGCAAAAGCTCTAACAAAGTCCTTGCAGGTAATTAACAAACAATTATCACTGCGATGGATTTGTGACTGTGCAAAGTGAGAGTGAGAAATCCTTTTGCAAACTCATTAAAAGGGTCTACCTGCCATCCTGTGATTACCTCTATGCATACCGGTACTAACAGTCTTGCACTGGCGGCAAATCTAAGAGTATAGCCTTTGCCACCGTCCTCGGCCTCATTATCCCTCAGAATTAGAAGGCCAATTACAGGGCATTAGCTTGACAGCAGGATAGCTAAACCCCCTTCCGCCATTAGGTTACACATAAAACTTACCACCCGGTTAGCTTCAAAACACACAAACAGTAGGGTAGTGGATGTTTCGAGTTAGCCATTAAGCTTTGCTAAGTATCTAATAATGTTAAGGATAAGAATAAGAAAACCTTTATTCGTCTCACAATGGAGAAATTCCCAAATTACCTCAGTTATGAAAGGAAGAAAGTAGAAGAACAAAAAGTATAGCAGCTGCTGTAAAAGCAGCCACCCTCGCAGCACCATCTTGATGTCATAATAACATCATAACAAAATAATACAACACAACACATAAGACACAGACAGTCATTCAATCTTAACCACTTTTCTGCATACACTTTGTTGTTTGAAGCAGTTATAGATGAAATATGTTGTTCGACATTAACAAAAATAGAGACGGTGAAAAATGTAAACGTTTTTTTTTAAGGGTAGATGTTCCATCTGTGATATGGTATTGAAATCTGAGCATAATAGATTTCAGAACTGCAGCTTGCTTGATAAAACATGGCATAAACAAAATAACTAGGAGCAGATTCTAGTGGTAGGAGAGGTCAACGATGGCAGCCAAACTCTTCATTAAATCCCTACTTCCAGGAATAGATGTTGAGGGGGAGGTGTATTTGGGGGGGAAAAAAAAGACAGGCTAGCCGTGTCCGCTGGGAGCAGTATTATTAGACAAGACAGATGAGGTGAACAAAGGATAATGTGACTGCCCTGCTAAGATGAGGTCACAGCATGGACAACAAAGACGTCCCAAGGCATGATGAAGATGCCTGTTTCAAAGTCTACATTCAAAGATGACTTTAATGTGATCTCTGCCCTCTGAATCATCCAAGCTTCAAAGCAATCCATGTTACGGATCAGTCACGTTGAATTCAAATTCACCTGCAAGGTTTTGATTTGCCTTAATCTAGTCATTTTGAACCCTTTCCCTTTGTATATGTTTTGATTTTTGTCTCAATATCTACAATACGTAGCAATTGTCAGCTGCAGCAAGCTCTAAGATCAGACCAACGTCCCAGCTGGGACCTCTGTTGTGTGTGAATGTGTGTAGGCGCCCCTGTGCGCGGGTGTGGGTGTGGGTGTGTGTGTTTGGGTGCCTCTATTAGCTCTGCAATTGACTGGCAATTTGCCTACAATGTTCCCCATTTCTCGCCTACTGTCAGCTGGGACAAGCACCAGCTCCCCCGTCCGTGGCCCTTCAAAAGATAAATGGTTGAGAGATGGATGGACGGATGGATGGACAAACACAGAACCACTGAAATTGTTGTTTCATAATGATGCCAATTACTAAAACCAAAACAGGCATTTGTTGGATCACATGACTACAGAAGCTGGCAAAAAGCCTGACACGATATGAGGTATGAGTGGAACAATATTTTGCTAAAATATTTATGTTGCGGTCAACAGTCTCCTTGTTCACTCCTAATTATTGAATCTCTGCCACCAGACAGTAAAGAGATTGGAGGTGTATTTGTTTATTGAGGTTTTTGATCATGATCCAAAATATTTGAATACGCCAGCAAAGAATTTGATTCACCGATTCACCATTTCTGACATCTAAAAAGAGCATGTAATATAATATAATATGTGTGTGTAATATAAACTATAGTAACATTTGGGAAATCAATCGGTAGCTCCAAATAAGAGCAATGCAACCAAAAAAAGAAAAAAAAAGAAAAAAGAAGCGGGCTTAAAGATAACTCTCACATAAAATACCCAATGTCTATTAAAGTTGTAGTATTTAGGAAATAGATTTCCAACCTTTATTCCACCTGCAGTAAACTAATGTCGTCAAGCCTATAAAATACAGAGAGATGAACATGCAGAAACGGACATAACCGGGTTTGCCTGTTGCTGCGACACGTCAGCATTTACACCACATTGGATGCGCTCATACACGCGGTGTCTATATGTACTGTATGAATACAGGCCATAAAACTGCAGTTGCCAACGTCTATGGTCAGGCATCCCGGCAGGTTTTCCATATCCGTGATTAGGATGCATATTCTGAGCACAATAACCATTTCTCATTTCAGCGTTACACACTTACCATCATCTTAAAATGCCTCCTCTGAGTCCTCATCTTGGGCAGGACAAAAAAAATAAAATAAACGCGTCACACTTTAAGTGGCAGTGGTCACAGCTGATATACCGAATTTGTCTTCCTGAGTATATTTTGAGCAGGTGTGCCTGTTTAAGTGGAAACAGTGTGTGCTTCACAGTACAAACCCCAAATGAAGTAGTCGCAGCACTACTGCTTGTATAGGCGTACAGTAGCAATCGAGTGACTACATCAATAAAGACTCTTGGACAACAACTAATAGTGGACTGTTGTGTAAGCGATGCCTGATTATCTCCCTGCTACAGTCATTCCATTTGCACCATCAGCTTTTATCAGCGATCAACTGTATGTCAGACAAAACTACAATCTCCCACTCTTTTTTGTTTCCATGACTGCCCACAGTCACAGTTCACTAGTGGCAAAAATTAGCTTGCATCCATCATGATGTAAATGTAATCCCCCCCACAACCCCTCCACCATCACCACCAATTTTGTCTCCCTCCTTTCACAGGAACTGAGTTGTACTAATCTGCTGTGGCAGATAAAGTTGTATCGTCGTGGATCAAGCACTGACGTGGCCCATGCCCATCAAGGTGCTTTGTGTCTGTGTAGTTTATGTTGGAGGGTGGGAAAAAAAGAATTAGTGCCCGCCTGTCATGAACTGATAAATGATTCCCTGTGAAATATCTCTATTAAATCTGCCTTTATCAGGGACAAAAAAAAGGCCTTTTCAGCCACGTCATTACCAATGCAATTTATGGGACAGCTCCCCCAGCTCAACAAAGCTACCCCCTTGTGTACCTGGCTAATTCAAACCAGATTAGTGGAAATTAGGTAGGGCGTGTATTAATAATGCATCTGATGATGAGTGCAGCACTGGGATATCCTGGCTTTCGGCTATTTCATAATCGCTGCTCTTTTGTTGTTTATGAACCGACTTCTCAGAGTGACATACTCTCCCTTTTGTGCTGTTTTTAACATTTCAGATCATTTTAGATAAAACAACAGCCACAAATGATACTTATTTGCATTCTAGAGCATGGACGTCAAATTCATTTTTGTCGCGGCCCTTTGGAGGGCCTTTATGACAGTGAGACTAAATAATTGTTTATATATTACTAATTGTGTACAACAAATTGATGGATTACTAGTTTTGAAATCAGTCAAATCAACTAAAATAGTTTGTTCAATTATTGTTTGAGTGACTGTTAACAGGGTAACAAAATTATTGCAAAATATTTACATTATTTATTACACATGACACTTGAACATTTTGGTACACATTTTAGCAAAAGATCATGGAAATTGACACACATGATTTGCTTTCGCGGGCCACATAAAATGATATGGCGGGCCAGATCTGGCCCACGGGCCTTGAGTTTGACACATATGTTCTAGAGGAAGGAAGATCTTTTCAGACACAATTAAACTCTATTGGTGCCCAGATCCCCTTGATAACATTTTCAACCAGCACCTTTTCATTACTCGGGTTGACTTCAATATGTTAAATTGAATACACTATCCAGGAATGTTATGACGAGGCTTGTGCACAACAACAGAAACAACAGTCCTTGGACAACAAAGTCAAAATTAACGAAGATTTGCGACTCGGTATGCAACAGCAGCCAGAAAAAAAAAAGAAAGAGAAATGTTTGGCCTTAAAATGGAGGGATGGCAAAGGGCTCCGAAGAAATTAAAATGCTCATTCCCAAAGGGAGGCAAATACAGGACAGCAGTATAAATAGCAAGTGGACCATCCCCATCCTGCAGGAAATGTGAGGAGACAAGAGCAACATCCTGTTTGGCTCGTTGCATGAGGTAAAAAGCAAAGACTTGTAAAATAAGTTGCACCAAAACATTCTCTCCCCCCCCAACAGAGCTTTTCCTCGCGTGTGGCACACTTACATGATATGGCAGTGCTAAAAAGGTACTCAGACGGCAGCTTAGTGAGCAAATGCACACACCCTTGTGTGAGTAGGCGCTCTTTGGGAACTTTTGAGAGCATTTGTTGTGTGCGACGGTGCCAGCCACAGGCAGGGTGCTGTGCTTATTGGATTATATATCTCCCAGTAATACAAGCTGCTGCTATTAAGGTCAGGAGCCTGGGGTGGAAGAAAAGATGAGGGGGTTGTTAAACAGAGAAGAGGGAGAATCTGCGATTTAAATGTTTGGCGGTCTGAGACACTGCTGTCATTTTGTCTCTCATCACTGTCGCTAAGGTCTGTTTCATGACTGCGTGCAGTACACAACTGCTCTCAGCCAATGGGTGGATAGCAACTGACATTATTAACATCACGACTCTGTGGGAGCAAATGCACCTAATCCATTTCTCAGGGTGTCTCAGCAGAGAGGGGAGTTACAGGAAAGGCGAAAATATGCTTAGCTCTTGTTAAAACAAGTAGGAACAAATAGTTACAATCCTGAAATCTATTCACATCTAAGATGGAATTTTTGAATGCATCCTCGTTGCCCGGATAAGAAAAATGTTGCAGAAGAACCTCCATTTATTTGTTGAGGTAAATGAGCTCTTTATAAAAATAAAAAATTTAAAAAACCTCCCTGGAGAGTGAACAAATGTAGAAGTTGTGTGTGAGGAGTCTGTGATCCCATGAAAATTAGCATATCACATCATAAATACGGCTGGGCAACATGGCCGAAAAATGTATCATGGGAGAAGTATTTCATATCAGTCGTTATCAATATATAGAGATTTATTTTTTTACTCCATCAAAATAAGAACAAGTATCAAATGTGTCACAGATAAAGTACAGTAAAACAATTATCCACAAGACAAATACCATTCAAAATATCTGACAGTAATTTTCAAAGAATGCTTTTTGTGTACATTGTAATGCAGTGTAATGTGTCATTTTACAAGTGGGACATGCACCTGCACAATAGACGATGGAAAATAGTTTACCGGTACAGTGAAATTCCTCTACAACAAAATGGGCGAAATACCCCCTCATGTGAAAAAATCTTCATGCATTAACACCATTCCCACTCCCCCCCCCCCATACAACGAAAAAAAACCCTGTTGCGTTATACGAAATCTTTTTCTCTGCTCTTGTCTCGCGACGAGATTCACTACAACGAAGTCGAATCCAACAGCGACCTCTACTGCTTCGTTCGGAAACGGCACCCCCACACTGGTTTACACATGCATAGTAGTCCGGGAAGTATTTGTTATTTTTAGTTTCAGACGCAGCAAGAACGTTGCATTGCTAAAATGGCTACAAAACGGACCTTTGGATGTCAAGCAGCTAAGACAAGACGTGTGCTGACGCTGGAAGTGAGGGTAAAAGTGATCAAAATGAAAGACGGAATAAAAAAAATAAAAGACATTATCCAAAAAATTTATGTCATTGACAGTGAATGCAGATTGTAAATTTCGCAATTTCGTTCCCTTTTTTTCTTTCTACACTGACTATATGAAGTGTCAAATAAGTGTATGCTCATACTTATGCACTATTGAAATAAAAATAAAGAGTATACATATGTTTGTGTGTGTGTGTGTGTGTGTGTGTGTTTACATCTCAGATCAAATTTGCTACAGTGAAAAAACCCCTGTTGTGAAAAATGTCTGGCTGCAAACATGATTTCCTTGTAGAGGAGTTTCACTGTATATGTATTGAAGCTCTATTATTTTCAACTGACATAGGGGATTCAAGCGTGTTCAATGCAGAGACTCCCACCATGGTAAGTCTAAAATCATTTGTCAACTCTGAATATCTGCAAAGCGCGCCGATCTGACGTGCAGGTTGATTATGCCTTGAGGCATCTCATATTTTGTTTTGAGTGAGCTACTCATTCACATCTGCTTCATTCACACGGCTTTGTGGCTGACTTACTGGCTTAACATCCTGTTAGGTCAACCTGCCAGTTAATGGAGAACAGTGAGAGAGCAGTGATCTCAAATTCCCAGCCTGAAACGTGTGCGCGAAAGAGTCTTTAGATTAAATACTGCCGAGAGCCATCGCAAAATCAGAAAGAATCAAGTCATGCATATAAGTCACTGAGGCAAAGCCAATCTACAAGATGTTTACATTCTGCCAGTACATGGAACATTGAAAGGTATTGTTTGTTTCCAGTGTTTATAAAGCATGTCATCAGCTATTTCTCAGCTCAACTAGAACATGTCCGGGGGGGAGCAGGTACAATGTAGGAAACCAGAGGGGGGGGGGGGGGGGTGATAAAGCCCAAATGTTCTCTGCACATAAATTTTTTAAATTTACTTTTTAAAATTTTTTATCAGGCTACTATCGGCTGAAAATATGACGGAAATATCAAAAGACAAAGCCAAAACAATGACATGTTGCATTAAGATGCCTCATAAAAGTGCAACATAGTCCTTTTTTTGCCCGAGGCACTCAAGATACAGTATACAGCATATACAGAATGCAGTCACCGTCATAAAACTTGCTCAGTCCATTTTCCTTTTTCCCCCTCAACATTGTGGCACTTTGCTCATTAAAACTAAGCAATAGTGAATGTGGCTTGACTGTCACGTGCCTCTTTCTCCATACAAAGAGAATGTGGACGGTGGCGTGTAGTATCAAAAGAAACGTGTTCAATGGTGACAGGAGACATCAAACTGTCAACAGGTGGATATTTGACACGAGCAATTTTCGTGTGAGTTCACTTTATCGGTCAACGTAGAGATTTTGTGAGAACATTGCGAACACTGCATTTCAGTTTTGTGCACAAGAAAACATTTGTTAACTCACAAGTGCATTTTGGCCAACCAGAATGTGATGGAGAATAATATGTGGCTGATTATCAGAAATCTCCTTTGCTTGATTACATAACAATACGGTACATTCGGTTTAAAATCAGTGCACGTCTATATGTCGTCTGCGAGAGAACAGGACTGATTTGTTGTTGTTGTTGTTGTGTTCGTTTTAAAGTTGCGCTGATTAAATTCAGCACATATAAATGTGATCATGTCTTGAAACGTGCTCTATTGTTCCAATTAGAAAGCTGATCCATTTCAAATGACACAATTAAACAAATGAAGCTTGACTTTGCACACAAACAATGAAGGCAGACCTTTGTCATGTTTGCATTTTCTTTCCTTTTTAATTTTTTTTTTAAGGATGAGGTTTTAAAGACAAAACCTCACACTCACTGACTATTTTGAGATGTTTCCAGTAACCGACACCCTTTGCCTCGCAATGGAAAAAAATAAAATAAAAATACGGTGCGACAAAGATGACGGACATACGAAGTTGTAAATGATGCTATTTTCAAAACATTTCTGCTAATTCACCCTTCTAAATTCTCCTACGAACTAATTGTGCTCCTCCACATTTTCAAAACGCATTTATACGGGGAGCAACCTACTGCTGCTGCCGAATGTCTGCGGCCATCTCTCGTGATTCATTGCTTCTCTGCATAATGAAAGCTATCCAGTGTGATGATGGGCTGCATGCATGCGTGTGTAAGTCTGGGCAATTCTGAAACCACACGCACAACAAGCACACTGTTGTCGTCAGGGTGGAAACATGCTGTACCAGGAAAGCCCTTCGTGTGCTAGCTAGCCGACTAACAAAGTCTCCACTGTGTGTGTGAGTGTGCGTTTCTGAGTGTCACTGCGCCGCTCTGTTAAAAAAACCTCCGCTGTCCGCATTGGTGCAAAGCTGCAGGTGTGGCCGCTTTATTGAGCCGTTAATGTTGTTCACAGCTTGGCGCCTTTTGCGACGCGGGACAAGGCTGAAGTTAACAATGTTTCTCTATTTTTTGGAGAGGAAACCGGAGCACGCCCACGACCAGTTATTTCTCGAGTTATTTTTGAATCCAGTAATGGTCTCCAGGACTGCCGAGAATTCTGGAGCTGTACGCTCATGATTTAAAAATAAAAAAGTTTGGGTTTTCCGTATTTCTAGCACATATTGGGAGTGTCAGTATGACCTGGAAAAGAGTAAATAAACACAAAACAATAGCAACAAGCACACGAGCAGACAGACAGACACACACAAACTGCATGTGTTGCAAATGCTATGGTGAGGAAACTGAGGAAGCGTAGGCGTGCTGTGTCTGGCATTTAGCAAGCGCTCCGACCAGCCTTGTTCTTTCATCACAAAGGGCGCGATGTTCCTTAACCGAGAGCCTCTTCACTGCGAGAGGTGTGACCGCCTTTTAAGGTTTCTGTCACCTTCCTTTTGTATCCTTCAGGTTATTCTTTAGGATTACATGGCGTCGTGGTCTGCACTATGCCACTCCATTACAGTGATGCAATACAGTATCTCTTTTGTTCCCATTTGAAAACTGCAGGAAGACAGCCGGGTTGAGAAACATTGCAGTTTGTATTTTGTTGTGGTACCCCAATAAAATTCTAATGAATGATTTTATGAGCATTCTGTTCTCTGCCTGGTCCAGTACTAATTTGTCCATGAGAGTCATGATGCAGAATACCCGTATTAAAAGCTATTTAAGGTAGCAGTAGGGTGTTCCTATCGAGGACTCAAGGTTTCTCCTATCCTTAATTCTATTGCCGTTTATATTCTCTCCTCTTCGTGTTTTTCTCCTCGCATCTTCTTGTGCCCTAGGGGAGCATCCACCAGTAATTTCCTTTCCCTGAAACCTCGCTGCTATCATTGAGAACTGTCTCGGTCCATCCCCCGCTCTCCCTCTTTGTCAATCTTTATCCCTAATTTCCATAACGCGGGAGCTGCTGTATGTGCTTTGTCCAGGGCTAGGCTGAAGCAGCGGGGATGATGAGCAGCTATGGACACTCTTCTGTCTCGACTGGCAATTGCAGCTGAGGCAGACACAGCACAGCATGTAAGGCCTACACGCACATGCAAGTACGCACAGTGACTCAGTCAGAGGTTGTAGAAAATGTCAGATATGGTCAGTCACTAACCCCCCCGCCAAAAAAAAAAAAAGTCAGTCCATAGTCACACACAAGACCCAGGCAGTGCTTTCATTATCTTTTTTTCCCCCTCTGGTATATAATTTTCTTTAGGCAGCCCGATGGTGGAGTGGTTCGCGTGTCGGCCTCACAGTGCAGATGTACTGGGCTCGATCCCCGCTCCGGCCTTCCTGTGTGGAGTTTGCATGTTCCCCGCGTGCCTATGTGGGTTTTCTCCGGGTAGTCCGATTTCCTCCCACATTCCAAAAATATGCATCGCAGGTTAATGGAACACTCTAAATTGTCCCGAGGTCTGAGTGAGAGCGCGGATGGTTGTTCGTCTCTGTGTGCCCTGCGATTGGATGGCAAACGATTTAGGATGTCCCCCACCTACTGCCCGAAGACAGCTGGGATAGCCTCCAGCATGCCCCGCATCCTTTGTAAGGATAAAGTGGTTCAGGAAGGGATCATTTTCTTTAATATACCGGTAAGTATGAATAAGGTTAGATTTAGATGATTTGTCAATATGTTGAAATGCATTTGAAAAAGAATGCATAATATAATTGAATACACCGCATGCTTATTTGATGTGAAATACTTAATAAAAAACTACCAGTGTACATATCTAAGACCCATCCGATCCTTTTCAGCGCCTTTGCCACTAAGGAGTTCTGTTCGATTTAGACAACTACGGTCCTTGTTTACGCCGGTAAATGTTGTGAGGGATGCAAAATTGGCGGATGCCGACTATAATCAGAATCAGAAGACTAATAGCGCATCACTGTGGACACGTCATGGCTCATGTACTGGCGATCTGGAGATCTCTTCCATCTGAGGTCTCACTTCACTCCCGACCTGCGGGGTCCAATTCAACCATTATCGACTGACAACCATGGCCTCAGATTTAGAGGCGCTTACTCTCATTCCAGTGGCTTCCGACTCAGCTCTGAAACATCCTAGCAAAAGCTGAATGTCACCGTTTGACGAGGCCATCGGGACCACATCATCTGCGTGTAACTGAGATGACCTTGCCAACTTTTCTGTTGAATTCAGATACATTTTAGAAAGTCATACTATCTCTGTTTCGCTAACACTGAAAAGATCTGCTTCAATAAATAATGGGCTCCATCTCAAGTAACAAAAGTAAAGCAGCATGGTATCTTAAATAATAACAGAAACATCAACTGAGGGTGTTAACGCAACCTTAGTGGTGGAGCTAAATGGGATTATCTTGCCCCTGCTGAAAGTAGAAAATTATTATTACGACGCAAATTCACACAACTGTCACAATTTGTCTTTCTCACACCTCATTAGTTTTCTAAGTTAATGTTGACAAATTTTAATTAGGAAGTTGAAGTGGGTAAAGTGTGAACTTTACCCACGCGTTTAGGTAGTTCGCTCTACTGCCCACAACTGAGTTGTGCCTTATTGCAACATGCAGGGAAATTAATGATGAGTAGCATGGAGGAGGACCTCAATTTTGTGGACACTGCAGGGGGTGTTAATAACACAATAAGGATCCCGACTGCAAGCTTTTATTGATAATTGAATTACAGGATGGCAAGCGCAACGCTCCACAGGAAAACGCACAATATTAATTTAAATGCATCGCTGTACAACATGAAAGTCAGGCTCAAAGGGGCATCCTCCAGTTCAAGACCACACTGAATATATAACATGGAAGTTCAATCAAGCTCGTCGAGCTCACAGTGCAGAGTTTGATTCCGGCTCCGGCCTCGCGGGCCTGCGTGGGTTTTCTCCGGGTACTCCGGTTTCCTCCCACATTCCAAAAACATGCATGGCAGGCCGTTTGGACACTCTAAATTGTCCCTAGGTGTGAGTGTGAGCGTAGATGGTTGTTCGTCTCTGTGTGCCCTGCGATTGGCTGGCAACCGGTTCAGGGTGTCCCCTGCCTCCTGCCCGAAGACAGCTGGGATAGGCTCCAGCAACCCCCATGACCCTTGTGAGGATAAGCAGATTGGAAAATGGATGGATGGAAGTTCAATCATGCTCCAAACATTACATCACCAACGATTTCGATCGAGTCAATTTGTTGATTGCTGTGCTTTCTTCTTGGGACATTAAAAGTCTGGGGTGTCATCAAAAAATTGTAACAGGAAGAAAGTATCAGTGACTAAAACATTGGCATATAAAGAAGATGAGGGTGGCAGATCTGGAAGAGAGTGGATGAATTGAATGCACAAAATCAGTAGTAGGCAAAATCAGTCAGTCAATATCACACTTCCACAGTGTTGCTCCAACTTTCTGAAATGCATGTTGCAAGTAATGAGATACCATGTCATCCATTCAGTCTAATTTCTCTTTTAAAGCTCTTTGCCAGTACAAATCAGAGCGCGCCAACTCCAGCCGAGACTTTATGGCCCATGGCTTGCAAGAGAGGTGGTGTGTACATGCATATTCTGTACGTGTGTTCATCTGCCTGCGCCCGTGAGGGTCATCCAACATTTCAATGTCCCTGCCCCTCTTGATGAACGCATTTAAAGGCAGCCCTTGACAATGCAGTCAATGATCCAATTGACTTTGGTGGTTCATTGCACTTCCCTGGTCACAAATACCTGACACTGTGATTTTTGTAGAATGTGATACTACCATTGTGGTCATTTTGGGACATCATCCATCCAAGACTAATATACTAAAATTGATAGTATGATGTAAAAGCACGAAAGACAAGTGGGTGAGGTTACCGACTGTATCTCTCTGTGAGTGTGTTGGTTGAATGTGTCTGGATACTGAAAAGCACGCGTGATCGGTCTGTCAGAAGTTTCTAAATTGATTGTACATGTAATGTTGACCACACCAGACTCACTTCTCCCAATTATTATTATTTTTTAGTCAAACCAGACACTGACAAAGAAATTGTCACCCACATAATACCCGATCACTGGGCTCCCAATCCCTGCATGAAAGCGCCCACAGCTGCGTCAATAATCCGCTCTGTATGAAAGGCGCACAGGTGAATACCTGTAAATGTCAGATATCGTGATGCAACAAGTGGGCAGGCAGGGCCTGGTGTGAAAAAAGCCGATGTGTCAGACATGGGATTGACAGTTGATCAGGCCAAGGATGAATCGCCTCTCTAACCCCTTGTTTCCACCAAACAATCAAAAGAAAAGTGTCATTGGAAGAATGAGTGATCAAAGCGTTGGGGAGATGAGGGTGGCACAGGTGGAAGACAGAGAACAATAGAAGACAGAGAAGTAACGTGGGCTGAAGTCTCTTGTCAAGATCAATCCGTCATATCACAGTTGTAAAAAGTGTTGCAGTGACTATAAGGTAAAGCCAACAGATGTTGAACGCGTTTTGTGCCGTTTTTATTGCATTCGTGATCAAAACCCGGAAAGTCCAAAAGATTTGACAGCAGCTCAGCGGTCGTTTGAGATGTTTTGTCAAGCTGTGTCATTTGAGAGAACGTACCAGCACAAGCCCGATGCGAAAAAAGGTGATCAATATATAAAGTACATAAAACAGTACATAAAGCGCATTATCCTTAACTGAATTGCCACGTGCTGCTGCCTTAAAACGTTTTTTCCAAATCAGTTCAATGTGTAAAAAACCTCCTCCAGTGTAGCTCTTTCACAAGCTTTGGAACTATATTCAAAAATAAATTCTGCTGTTGACTCAGTAAAACGCTTACATTTCATTTCTGAACATGTCGATACAACACGAGAAAACTTTTCCATTTCCATTTTTCCTTCAGCTTGATCATGTCTCATATATTGCATTACAGGCCCATCAATGAAAACTCCACCAACCACCACGGCACGATATTCTGCTTAAGATATGTCTTAACAGGGCATTCCAATAAAAACCTTATTTAATTAAAAAGACAACAAAAGATATCAAAAGTGAGGCATCTAATTCTGTCACGCCATCACACAATTTTCACGATGATGTCACCTCAGGTAAAACAGATCATGAAACGTGAAAATTCAGAAATATTATTTTGTTAGACTGACCACAAAGGCCTCAGACAGTTGTTGTTGTAGCCATCACGCAAACTGGTGAACATGAGCAAGACAAGGTCCTGGAGACTCCGACCATAATATCTCAACTCTGCTACACTGAGCCAAACCAGCTTTCAAGAGAATCTGAGGCATTTGACGACTGGACCCCTGACAACAACTCAGCAACCACCTGTATCTACATGAGTCGCAGTAACAAGTTGTCGGTATAATGAGGTCATGGTCGGTAGGGATGACAGAGGGGTGTAAGCACAGACGGAAGAGGAAGTAGCCATTTATAATTCATGCCAAAGGAATTATCATCAGGACTGTGGCATTTGGAATGAATTATTGATCATGTCTAGGAAGAATTTGCAGTTGGGGGTCCTGATGGACAGGGAGCGAGGTAAGAGGGCAGAGTAAGCAGACACTCAAGTATCTGGTGGAGGTCGAAGGATATCTTTTCACAGCGGTTAATGAAGATTCAGTTGGTCTGATGAGATTCCCGTCACAGTGCTAGTGGTGGTGGAACAGTAATAATGTCACCATGTTAAAAGAATCCCACGTTACCGCTTGGGAAAGACATCAATTATTCATCGTTTGTTAAGAAACTGCTGTTTGGTCAATTGTGCGGAACTGGCTGTTGATTAATCGTGACTTGAACAATTTGAGGGAAAATTGAGTGCAGTACTTATCTTTAACCAACAGAGGGCACTGTTGCCTCATCATTCACTAGTTTGCGGTCAAAAGCGATGATTCTCGAACTGCGGTTCGTGTACGCCAGGGGTGCCCATTACGTCGATCCTGATCTACCGGTAGATCTAAAACAGGTCCCAAGTAGATCCGAAGAGTGTCGAGGAGAAAAAAAACAAAACCATTTATGTGTCTTTGTACATGTTAGTAATATATATTTTTGTGTTAATGTACGCTGCACCGTAATCATCTTATCAGTCTCCTTTTCACAAAATAAATATTTAAAAAATAAAATAAAGCAGGTAAATCTTGAATTTATGGTGGCGCGTGATGACGTTACCGGAAGTTGTTTGCGCTCAGCAGCCTGCAATTGCAGCTTGTGATCAGAGCTGTTGCGCTCTATCTTTTATCGACATTATTCTCATTCAGAGTTTGCTTCGTGTACAATTCACAGAGGGCACGGGCAAAGAATAGGAACCTAATAGGGCCCAGAGAAGCACTTTAAAACGGTACGTGTGAGTTACGATAGTTAACAGGCTGCAAAAGTGCATCGCATGCCTCAGTTTCTGGCTGTTTCTCATCATGGCGTGTGTGTGTGTGTGTGTGTGTGTGTGTGTGCGCACGTGCCGGTATGGGTAGATCCCGTGAGGTTAGTTGATCGAAAAGTAGATCTTCGGTCCAAAAAGTTTGGGCACCCCTGGTGTACGGTAACCGTTATCACACAATCACAAAATTGACTATTGAAATATCGACTGATAATAATAATAATAATAATAATACATTTTATTTATAAGCGCCTTTCAAGACACCCAAGGACACTTTACAATAACAAAAAACACAAAACAATACGGGTTGAGCAGCGGCAGCCAAAACGTGCCAGCGTTCACTCAACCCGGAAGTCAGAAATAAAGACAAATAATAAATGGTTCATTCATTGAATGTTAATTTCAAAGCAAGTCAATTACGCAGCTAGTTTTGGGAATGTGGGCAGCCCGGAGACCTAGTGGTTTGCACGTTGACCTCACAGTGCAAAGGTTATGGGTTCGATCCCGGCTCCGGCCTTCATGTGTGGAGTTTGCACGTTCTCCCCGGGCCTGCGTGGGTTTTCTCCGGGTACTCCAGTTTCCTCCCACATTCCAAAAACATGCATGGCAGGCTGATTGAACACTCTAAATCAGGGGGGTCAAATTCATTTTTGTCGCGGGCCACATTGTTGTTACGGTTTCCCTTGGAGGGCTGCTATGAATTTTGGGAAACCAGATAAATGGTTAATCAGCTCCACATATTACATACACAGCGCACAATAGATTGATGTATAACTAGTTTTAAAATCAGAAGTCAAGAATAATGACTGTTATTGTGGATTACAAATGACATTTTGAAATTTTGGTTCAGCAAGCATCATGGAACTTGACATGCTTGATTTGCTTTCGCGGGCCACATAAAATGATGTGGCGGGCCAGATCTGGCCCCCGAGCCTTGACTTTGATACTGTACTCCAAATGGTCCCTAGGTTGTTAGTGTGAGCGCGGATGGGTGTTCGTCCCTGTGTGCCCTGCGATTGGCTGGCAACCAGTTCAGGGTGTCCCCCACCTACTGCCCGAAGATAGCTGGGATAGACTCCAGCACCCTCAGTGACCCTTGTGAGGATAAAGCGGTTCGGAAAAGGGATGGATGGTTTGGAAATGTAAGCCAGGTTGTATCGCTGATGCTGGTCAAGGTGTTGTTATTATTCAATAACGTACCTTTAAAATCCAACTTCAAAATATTGTTGGGCCATTAGCTTGGAGTAAAAGTAGTGTCATTGTGCCAAGTTGACCCCAATATGTACAGCCGCTTCATTAATATTAAATATGATTGGACATTCCCGGATCCGACTCATCTCATGCTGGTGATTGCACTGGCATTAATATTTAGTTTAGAATTAAGTGGAGAGCTCCGACAAATTCGTTGTATTTCATACTCCAGTCCAAGTATGCCTCTCTTAGCCAAATTCAATATTTACAAAAGGCAGTTTGTATCATAGACCTCATCCAAAAATATCACGTGTTTCTCATCAACTAATACTAGACTCCTCTATTGACCTTGGGTTTAGGAAACAGACCTAAAGACAAAACCACATACAAGACCAGAGCCTTCATGGCATACTTACATCACTTGGGACTGAATTGCAGCATAGGATATATGAGGATGTGGTCACTAATGGTGCCGTTTGACCCGGTGGCCTTCATCCATCACTTGCACAAACTGTACTCTATCAGACTGACACACACAAATCACTTCTATGTCTCCAGCTATTTATTTTCATAACGTAGAAAAAAAACATTAAGTACTGTACAATTTTTACAATGCTATACTATGGTTGCCTCTTCTGTCACTTAATTGGTAGGTAGTCAGCCTGATTATTCCCCCACCCCCCCAAAAAGCTTAATTATAATTGACTTGGCAATTATTGATTCTCATATTTGCATCGGACAGGCAGTCGGACTATGGCCAACAACCATTGCAGATGTTTGGCCATGCTGGACATGTATGCTGAGAGACCAGCTATTTTTTTTTAAGCCACACCAAACAGGACGGAAATGAAAGGAGCAGAGTTCAGTTTGAAAACGATTAAGAGCAGCCGAGAGGGTAATCAAACATCTCCAACCAATGGCAATCACACTACCCTGACACAGCGGTGGCTTCCCTGCCTCTCGCTTTGTCTTATACCAACATAGCCCTTCTCAGAGTGGCTGTGAGATTAATGAGTGATGAGTGATCATGAAGGAGAACCAGATGGAGGAAATGAGACTGAAAGCAAAGCGAAGAGAAGTGCCGGCACAAATGAATTGTTATTTGGTGAGAATAAACCAATTGAAACATTTCCCACATCCTCATGCTGATTTGGAAGAAAATGACCTTCAAATGAACCTTTTACATTTTCTTGGTGTGTATAAAATGTATTCACCTTGGCAATGTACACCAAACATCAATAAGCCCTCAAATGGCCTTTCACCATCAAGTCTCAATTGTGTTTTAAAGTGAAATTGATGTCTGCCGCACACCGTCTTCTTATCAAATCTCACACTCCCTAATGAAGAACTCCCTAATGAAGAAGGCAAATCTGACACAAAGTTACCTTCTTCCCCTGCTCTCCGGTTACGGAAGAAAATTACCAAACTGTTGATAGATGGCTAACAGGTGCAGGCTAATTAGGCTAATCATGGCAACAGCCAAATAAACTGATTGCCGTGTTCATTTAAATGACAGCAATGTTCCTTCAGTGGCTAATTAAAATAGGTTGGGAGAACGGAAACGAGACGGCTGGGTTTGGATGAAAGGGGGTGTTTAAATAAAAATGTTCTCGGGGGTCTACTGTAATGCGCTGCATTTCACTGGTTTAATGATGTCATAATGAATTTGTAATGATGGGGGATGGGATAGGATGCAGAAGAAGTAGGAAGGTGATCCCGTACACTATCTGCTACTGAATGAGCGTAGTTAATGATGTAAGTATCCAAGACAGCAAAGCTAAAGGAGTTATTTTTTTCTCCCCCACCCCCCAAATTTCATTTCATTCCTCCTGGAGTGGCAATTCCATTTTTTTTTTCAGCAAAGCAGGCAGTTGACCCAAACCTCCATTGGGTTGTGAGCGAGGACAAGTCATCATGAGAGCAAAAGGTGACAGGGGGCATGAACTCTGGGGCCCACAGCAGCTACTGTTGAAGTATTAAATGGTGAACAGCGGCTGATTAATGTTGATAGAGGATTGTGCTATGAAACCAAGCCACCACCCTTGTGTCTTCTGCTTGCATACTGGTAATTTCATTCCAGCTCAGGATAAAAATGCTGGCTGATGAGAAATGAAACAAATACTCAACTATATGTAGTTTTGTGAGATACTGGCATTACCGTATTGGGACGAATATAAGACGGCCCTGATTATAACACGACCCCCTCTATTTCAAGACTCAAGTTTGAAAAAAGACTTTTTGAACATCAAATTGATTTTTATACAGAAAATAATTGCAGTACATCTGAAACTAATGATTATAACAATATATTTAAAAAGTATGTTATTTTGCCTCATTCAAATCTTAATATCTGAACATTTAAATATGTAAACTACAGTGCAATCACATTCGTAAATGAATGGCTTCTGATTTTTGAAATGTAAATTATATCATAACTTCTCCTCAGCTGCCGGTTAACCTGGCCGGTCTTTGACCCACTTTTCTTCAGATTGTCGCTACTTTTCTCCATTTTCTGTTATCTCTTCTATTATTTTCTTCTCTTTTCTTTCTTACCACTATTTTTTATTTTTCTTCTTCGTGCTACCGCTATTTTTATTTTTATTCTTCATGACAGGGGTTCAATTTGGCCTGGAAAGTCAAGTTCAGCATTCGCTTCAATGATATCTGGCGCCATCTAGCGTCGTGAATGGGTATAATGTCTAGACCCCGAATATAAGACGACCCTCACTTTTTCAGTCGTATTTCAACGCAAAAAACACAAAAAACGCAATATATTCGGGCCAATACGGTACATCAAATATTAAAACACACAATGAGATGTTTTGATGTCTCGTAAATGATGGCTAGCATCCCACTGTTCGCTATCACACAAATAAAGGACAACGGAAAGGTAACAAAAGAAGAAAAAGCACATCCATTGAAGAGGAAGCGCCGAAGAGATTCTCAACGGACAAAGCAGCCTTATTTTAACACTCTGTCTGAGTCATTTCCTCAATTTAAATGTATGCCACATTAGTCGAGATCTACTCAGTTCAATATATTATAATGCAATGTTTGGCCTTAATGAAAAATCAATGGTGAGACAAGCCCGCCACCCAGTGAGACCATCCGAAAGCAATTTCCAAATTGACATATGGAGGGCCTGCGTGATTGATTCTGACTGCTGTTTGATTTTAATACCATTCACTGCAAGCTCATTGACTCTCAAACATTGTCTTGCGGTTTATCTACAAACTGCCAAGTGTCCTTGTCTGCTTTTTCCTTCTCTCGATTCAGTTATCCGGCTTTTTCTTCAAGCCAGAATGGAAATGTTGCATTACATTGGACCAGCCACTAAAATGAACTGATAACAGGTGTGCACTTGTAATTAATTAATCATGGTGCAATCAGGTAGAGATTTTGGAGATGGCAACTCCGCAGAGTAATCCCAAAACCGGAATCCAAAATAAGACTGGAGTGTAGTTCTTCAGACATCTGACAAGAGACCGAATTAACTCTCATACCACAGGAGAGACATAATGATGAGCCGCCAAAATCAATTCAGAGACACCGTACTCTCCTTGTTTGAACGGGAACAGTGTACCCACCAAAAGAGAAGTATTATTGTCTTCATAACAATGGGAACTAAAACGTGTGTAGAGAACTGTGCCATTGCCCGGTGACCTATATTCAATCTCTTTGTTAAATATGAAACCATCAAACAAGTTCATTCAGGCTCAGTTTCCTCCTGCCATGATCACAAATGTCAATGGTCTAAAAACAAAGCAAGATTGCAATCCAGAAGAGATGCTAAAGCACCGCATAGAAACGAACTAAAAGTGACCACCGCATACCTTCTGTTTTTGAAGAAGAGAACCACAAAGACACACATCACTAGCTATTGAATGTAACATGTCAACGATGGTATATTCTTCATCCAATTATGTTATTTTTCAACACGCAACTCTCGCCAAGATTAGTTCAAACCTTGCCAAGAATGTATTACTTGGTAACGTGCAATACTGTATCTCAATGAGTCAGAGCTCCATTGCTATTCTCGGATAGCAATCAAAATCACAATGACTGAATGACAGACACAAGCAGCATCATGTTGCTGCTCACCCACGGCGAAAAAGTTCTGTCCTGGCATGTCTAAATACAAGAGTCTGGAAATGTAGACGCTGAAAAATGCACTCACCTTGCCAAAGTCTCTGACATCAAAGAGGTCAAAAGGGTCAAACAGCTCACTGTTCCGCAGGCCAAATTTGTCATGGCATATCTTGAGGAATGTCCGGATGTTCTTCAAACACAGGAACTATAAAACACAGAGATAAATGGTCAAAAATGCAGCTTTTTTTTTCTTTACAAAAAAAAAGCTGATAATGATTAACCTCCTTCACACAGTAGAAAGAAAACAACATCACTATCAGACAACATGGGCTCCCGTAAGTTTACAACTGACACTATTTGGCCATAGGAGAAAATAAAAAAGGTGAGGATGACTCAGACAAAAGACTACAGGAGTAATTTCATGTGATAAAAGAAGTTGGGTAAATGGGATCCAATTCCCTGCCTGGTGGTCATCTTTTTGTCCTAATAATTGTGTGCTGTCGCCCACCACCGCGAGGTGAAATGACTGATTGTGGCTGCTCAGGTTGATAGGCTGATTTTCTGATCAAGATATGTAAAGTCCACCTGCCAGCCATCTGTTGAGATCAGACAAACCCCACACTTCAAGGACCCCAGTACGGGATTCCACGTTACAGTGTATGCGCGTGCATTTGTGTGTGTGTATAGCTAGCTAGCTAGCTGGCTAGCTAGATAGATAAAGAGATGCTAGCATTAGTGCTTGGCTATTATATACCGCTATGCCTCGATAATGATGGATAAAAGGAGACACGTGTGCCTGTGAAGCTACGGGACACATGAAAACCAAACTGAAGCAGTCAAACTGAACTGGTTAAATCACAGATATCAAATTCAAGGCCCGGGGGCCCTATCTGGCCCGCCATATCATTTCATGTGGCCCGCGAAAGAAAATCATGCATGTCAACTTTTCCATGATGCTTGCTAAAATCTCAACCAAAATTTAAAATTGTCATATGTAATCCATCATTCCATAGAGATATGGAAGCATTATGTCATTACGTACTTATTACATTAATGTAAACAATGGATGAGCTAACCATTATTCTTGACTTCTGATTTCAAAACCACCAATTTGTTGCGCACTGTATGTGTAATATGTGGAGGTGATCAAACATTTTTACGGTTTCACAAAATTCACAGTCATAATGGCCCGCTCAGGGAAACTGTCAC
Source organism: Hippocampus guttulatus (assembly GCF_054856545.1). Lineage (NCBI taxonomy): Eukaryota > Metazoa > Chordata > Actinopteri > Syngnathiformes > Syngnathidae > Hippocampus > Hippocampus guttulatus. The sequence goes on along the minus strand of NC_141277.1, from coordinate 11,365,736 downwards.
GACAATGTGGCCCACTACAAAAATTTGTTTGACACCCCTGGTTTAAATGGTCTTCAAAAGCCATTCCATGCACATGTGTGCATGTTAGTGGCAACTTGTACACAGCGGCAAGCAAGGTGACTGACAGGAGTGGGAACAAAGTGGCATAACTGAAGCTTGATGACGTATGTAAATAAACACACATATAAATGATCAGTTGTTGAGTCAGACAAAAACGATCTTATCCGTTTCACTCATCGCGCGACAAGTCGATGTACCGATGGAGCATGACAAGTCTATTCTACATATTCTTCAGTCTGGGTCATTTCAGCTAGCGATAGGCACGTGCAGTCTCAAGTTTTAAATACAACTTAATGCAGAATGGAAAAATGAACATCAAATTCCTTTCAGTCAGCATGACTTAACCCTCAATCTTTGTTTTCGTCTTCCACTAACACTTCCAGTTACATCACTTCAAAGTTAATTTTGCGCTTGTGTCACTTTCCCCAATTTTTTTACAGGCCCAAAGACAATTCATGAAAAAACAAAATGCTGAAAGTTTTAAATGAACTTTGCTGAAATTTACACTTCCACTCAGTGAGTAAATCTATCAGCAGCTTTGGTCATCACACCTCATGCTGGGTTAATGCCCACATGCCTTTAACGCAGCAACCATTGCACTCGGTGTTCATGGAGCGAAGTATGCGCCAGAGCATCTATTCTATTCTCCTCAAGCGTTGAAAAATACACAATGTTCTCATTTAAACCTTACTGCTTCTTAATGAGATGCAGTGCTTCCTGTTGCTCCAATTGACCAAGTGAGACACCTTATGTGTTAGTCAGCCGAACTAATTAGCTTTCATAGTTTGAACTGCAAAAAAAAAACAATCAACTCAAGCTGACTCCTTCCGTTATATCTCAGCTAAGCTTATATCTGAGTGACATCCGATTCGATTGCCAGATCTTGCGGTATTTCAGCGGGTCACACCTGAGAGCCTTGCTGACTCATTCTCATTCAAAGCGCACATCTGCTCAGTCCCAGTGTCATGGCTGAGGACACCACGAGAAGCCCGCCCTCGACCGCTGAAAGAAAATGCGATTGGTTGGCTGCACGACTGACATTTGCAATTCGGTGGCAAAGGTTATCGCGTCTGTGAATCCTTACCTGCAGTGGGGGATGGAGGGCGGGGTGCTATTTTTCCCTGCACAGATATGAAAGGGTAACATTTGCTGGGAGTGGATTGCAGACCAGGGGGAGAGAGAGGAGGGGAAGAATGATGTGTCTGACATTCTAATGCATGTTTAGAGATAAGAGAGCAGGAAAAAGCATGGGGCGGAATTACTATGATTTTACTGGGGGGAAAAAAATGCAATATTTCTGGTGGAGTATGGAGTGAGGGCGCATCTGGGAATAAATAAAGGCTGTGGTCAACTCCTTAGGCTAAAGCTGTGTGCAGCACAATCCATCAGGATTTACCTCTCTGTGCTCAGCAACACTTTCAGGCAAAGGAACAGATATTTGTCATATTTCTGCACGCAATCACAACTACAAACTATGAAACTGGCAGCTTTGGTCCAACATGTTTTTTGTAACTGCACATAAGAAGCATATCTATGACTTCGAATGTATATTTTTGCAGAAGTGAAAGTTAAGGTAAGTCCTTAGTAAAAGGTTAACTAGGCTTATTTAGTTCGTAAACATAAACTATTGTGGGGAAAAAAACCCCAAAAGGTTATGCTTATCGTCTTGCTCATTTAACTCATTCACTCCCAAAGACGTTTTTAAACGTCTTTTCAGACTTGGTCTAGAATTGGCTGGTACTGAATGAGTTAATGCTGCTTCAAACGAGTGACGTCAGATCAGTTTCCCGCAACGGCAAAGGCATCTGTGGCCAAGTGAGTAGGTGCAATATATTGGAAAAGAAGTTGAAACAGCCTTTAGACACTATTAAATCTGTGGACACTTTTCAGGTTTCCCAACTACGGATTGGATCACTGCTGCAATACTAGTTAAATTTAGTCCATTAAATCCAGTACCAAGCACTTTTTTGAGGGGGTATCGAGCCACATTGTAAAACACCCATTCATGGTTTTATGAGGAATGTGTTACAATAAAATTCAATTGCAAATTAGAAAAGCGGTTGTTTAATCCCTTTTTTTTGGCTCTGAGATTATTAACGCGTTTTGTGGACTCTTTTCACCTGTGCTGAATCCAAGAAAAGGGGAAGAAAAAGTGAGAGAAATGAGACGCGGGGAGATAAGTGATTGGCTGGTGGTGGTCTCAGCTGTCGGTTTCTTTTTTTATTTTTGTAAAGATGTCAAATAGCCCCAGATGCAACAGCTCTAAATTTGAGCTCTCAATAAAACCTAAAACCTTGATAAAGAAGGGCTGCAGTTGACAGCAATGAAAGAAAAATGGAAGGAATCCTGTCTGTTGGGAAGAGCAAAAGAACCAGATGGAGAAAAAGCAGAAGAAGCCAAAGCCGCTTGTAAATTGGAAACCGAGAAGCCAGGAAGCAGTGTAACAGTCATCAAATTGGAAAATGAAATGTCCTCCATAGATTAGCTGTCAATTTGCCAATATATAGAATCTCCAAAGCAAGGCGAATAACACAACAGAAGTAGACTGTGTTGTTTGAATCCGCTCAAATCTCGCTGAGTTAATGCGAGTGCATGCCGACGGTAAAATGTTGCCATGGAAGCCAATTTCAAGGAGTTCTGCATTGAAATGGCTGCTGAAGATGTCTTGCTATGTGTAACACTGCTCACAAAATGGCAGAATTAAATAAAATAGATTTTACCAAAAAAACAAAAAAAAAAACAAGAACAACAACAACAAACATTTCATAGATTTCATGCTAGCTTGCTGCTTTCACATCTCTGAGGACAACCACCTGTCAGCCACATGCATGGCTACACTTGATACCACAAAACAGAGACTGCTGCCAAAGAGGGAGAAAAAAAAGAACCAGGCCACGACAACAAAAATGTTTCAGTTTATCCTCAAACTGACACACACACAAATACAGTTACTCCCAGATATTGTGATGAATTGTGTCACAAGTTTGTTTGGGAGAGCTTAAACCAGCAGACTGAGCTGAGTCACTGAGATGATCAAATACTCAGCCAACCGGACGATTGGACTCAAATGAAAGCCACTGATGCCTGTCTGGAAAGTGCAAAACTAACACACACACACACACACACACGACATTTTGTCTCAGGTAGTGAATCACTGCAGGCCTTAAGAACCCCAGCAATGAGTTTCTCAGCAGATGTCACTATTTTCTCCATGAGAGGGGAAATGAATATAACCTGTGACTTGTAATGGACTGTTCCACACAACGATCCATCAATTTTCCATTCGGCACATCAAAGTTGCTAGTGAGCAGGTGGTCAACCAAAGTGACGCTGGGCAAGGGTCAGTCGCAGAGCAACCCTGAACATTCTCCTGCATCTTAAACAAAGTGGAAAAAGGTTGACTGTATTTGGCGCTGCCGGAGCAGGTTGATGCATCGATGCTTGGAGAAACTTAGACGGGAATAGTGCACGGTGCACTCCGACCCCTCCCAAGGTGCTTCCAGGTCACCCAGATCTTGAAGGCGGTAAAGAGAAAGGCCCTGCTCTGGCAAATTGGAGGAGATGATACATGAATAATTCATTGCAAAGTCTGCAAATGTGTTAATCTTATCCCATTAGCCTTAAAAGCCTGTAAGCGGCCGAGGATTGACCACCGTTTAAAATCTTGTACAACCAGCAGCAGACAAAGCACAACTACCTCATTAGTGAGGTCCACGTGGCTTGTGTTAAAATATGGACGTTAAATAGGCCACTCACATTATTTTCATGGGTTAATCTTCATTATAAAAGACAAGCCAGCTTGAGAGGATAGACTCCAAAGGTGTTGAACATTGTGTTGACTCCATGATTAAATTAGGTCCACTTTCACCTTTCCTCAGGCCACTCTCAGAAACATACATGGAATGCAGACAAGGCATGTCAAAGTCACGTATTAGGTCGTTTGTGAAAAACAGAGAAACAGTGACGCTGCAGCAAATTTTTACAATTTTTTTTTTTAAATGACACAAATGATAAGATCTTTGCTTGAAAACAGCGGCAGTGGTGCACATCTGCATTTTCAGTATGACTGATGCATTTAAATAACCGCCATTAGTGCTGAGCCAAGGGTTTCGACTGAACATTTAGATTGAATGAATGGCCTTACCAAATCGACCACATCCTGATTAAGACTCTTTATTTTGGCTGTGCAATTACATTTGTAATAATGCAAGTGGGGGACAAAAGGAAAAAGTAAGTTCATGACAAAGGTGAAAAGGAAATAGTCAAGACCATTATCTACAGCAGGGGTGTCAAACTCATTTCACATTGTGGGCCACATACGGCCTCGGTCTTTGTCAAGTGTGCCGGCCCATTAAAATTATACCATACTCTGCTATAAATCACCAAAATATGTCTTTCCTTTGTTTTGGTAGAAAGAAGTACAAGAACATTAGGAAAATGTTGAAATTTAATGAACATATCTTTTCAAAACATTTGGCAAAATGACAGCTTTGATGCTAATGCTATTTCGCTAGCAATTAGCTGGCTTTTACTGATTTGTTGGGTCTTTCTCAGTGACAAACTGAGACTGCTGTTGTCTTCTTCTCTGATCAAAACAATGTTGTCTTCTACTCTGCTCAAAAATCAAAATCCCTAGCGGATGATCAATGAATTGCAGCTTATTATTATAAAATATTCTTTCCGTGTCTTTTATGTATTTTTTCACTTTTAAATCGTGGGGGCCAGTTCCGGCCCGCGGGCCATACATTTGACACCCTGATCTACAGCAAAGGTGCCCATTACGTCGATCATGATCGCCTGGTAGATCGCGGACTGGTCCCAAGTCAATTGCAAAGAGGGGGAAAAAAAAAAAAAAAACATTTGTGTGTCTTTGTGCATGTTAGTTAATATATTATTTATATTAATGCACACTGCACCCCAATCATCCTATCAGTCTCACTTTCATAAAAAGTATTTAAAAAATAGAATAAAATAAAATAATGCAGGTCACCTTTAACTTACAGTGGCGCGAGACTTGCGTCACCGGACGCATTTTAAAATGGTAGTGCGCTACGATAGTTAAAAGGCTGCAAAAGTGCGTCGCATGCATAAGCGTCAGGGCTCCCACTAAGCTAGGCAGTGATTTTCTTTTTCACAAACTCAGAAACTCTTGTGTCTACCTTATTTTTCTGTTTCGTTCATCTTAGGGGCCTTTATGGCTGTTCATCATGGCATGCGTGTGTAAATGTGTACGTATGAGCGCGTGCACGGTCACGGGTCGATCGCGGGAGGTTGGTTGATCGAAAAGTAGATCTTAGGTCAAAAATGTTTGGGCACCCCTGATCTACAGCAAACCATCATCAGTAAGGTAGTAAGGTTTTGAATTCCCTTTCTCTGTAGAAATACGCCTTTAAAACTGGGCATAGTGAGAGATAACAATTTAATATCACGTTAATGGTCACCCTCTCCAAAATTAGCATGATTATCATGGCGCAATAAACACAAACCCCCTCAAAACAAGTTGACAAGTTGCTACTCTTCTCCTTGTGGAGTAATGACACAATGATATTTGCTAAGCCAGTGCAACCAATAAAAACTACCGTAATATGACAGTACAAAAAAAATGGAAAGTTCTAAATTGTTTTTTTTTCCTTCCATCCTTGTGCAAAGTACTCATCTTTTTTGTCATTGCTTGAGTTGAAACAGAGATGTGTCTGGATGTAGTGGTAACTGTCTGGTCTACTGAGCCAAGTGGTTCTACGTTCATGGATGTGATCCAAATCGTTTGATCCAAATGATTTGAGGTCATAAAATGGCTCCAATACAAAAAAGCTGTGTGTGTGCAAAATGCAGTCACGCAGCCACCATCCACGCTTGTACAAATCAGTGTATCTAAGCAACAGGCTGTGCTGCAGAGATCCACGAAGAAAGTGAGGTACAGTATTTCCACCTGGGCCTTGACTACACTGGTGGCTTGATGAATGTTGGAAGGTCCACTGAGACAGTCACGAATCAATGGCCAGGTAATTTATGGAATCACACAACGGAGTCGAAGACTACATTTATCTTTTCCCCAGTGACTTTCCCTTCCCACTTAAACTTGGAAATCCTCCCGTGTGAAATGTTCCCTCTCACTTTTCTCTTCATAAATCCTTCAGCATCCAATACGCACGCCAGCCATTACAATGACAAAGATCTCAACTGGGCAGAGCAAGGTGACACACAGATGATTCAAGGGCTAAAATGTGAGTTAGCTTCTCGTTTGAAAACTCATCTTATCAGCGTTTTGGAGAAGACCCTACACAAATATGTCACAAAGGATTTGGAAAGGGGGGGGGGGGGGTTGTTATTTAAGTAATTGCAGTTATTCCCAAATCGCCACTTGGCTCCTTCTCTAATGTAAGCAAGAAGAAAAATCACAAATGCAAAGAGGACCATGGAGCACATTGTTAGCACAGGTTGTTGGCCTTACCGTTGTTTTAAGGAGCTAATAGCTACCCAGGAGGATGCAACTCTGTGGGCTTGATGGCTGTGATTATCTCCAAGGTGACTAATGCTATTAAAACGTGGAGAACAGCCGATTAATTACCCAACTTGCACTGGGGCCCACTTTAATCATCGCACCCACAGCTTGGATGAACATTCAATCATCACCACATATAAAGTGGATTAAAAAAAAAACATTCTACACACCCTTGTTCAAATGAGAAGATTGTGCCCAAGTTTCATCATTTCCCGCCATTCATGGGAACTATCACCTGTGCAAATTGATTGAAAAACTATATATTTTAAAGCAGGGGAGCAGGAAAAACAAACAAAAAAAGATAATTAAAATAATACCTTGGTTTGAGCATGAGTCTAAACAATACTACTCCTAAAAAAAAAAAAAAAGGAAAAATGAAAGTGAAATTCAAGCATGACACCTCACTCGGAACCACACCAAACATGAGCGAGATAGGGCACTTGCAAGCCACCATCTCTCAAATTTCCGTTTTCTTTCCATCTACAGTGGGATTTGAAAGACACAACCACTGCCGCCTATGAGCCACTTGCCAGATAAACACAAAGATGTAGAAAGTGAAGACAGGAAGCAAACATGGTTTACAGCTCCGCACTTATCCAACCATCATCCTTGACAAATGTGATTAACGTAAACCCACAACAATCACTGAAAGAAACACAACTGCAGCCGAAGACACAAGGAAAGGCAGGCAACAAAGCTGACTGAAAGCAAGTTTATTGGTAGTCCAAAACAGTCTTGAACACCACACCTAAGGAAGAGGTATTTATGGCTCGCTTGCTAGCTAGCGAGCTAGTTAGCAAGCTGCTAGATAGCTATCAGGGTTTTAGGAACAAATGTACTGGCTCATGATTAAAACAGGGCTTGGGCTGCTTGGAGTTGTGACACTTCCATCATTTTTATGGCATTCTCATGACGGTTGGAGGCTTTAGGGCAATGTCGGCCATTTCAGCAGCAAGATCGAACTGGCAATCAAAGTCTGGTCTTGTAAAGCATGTAGCTACTATTCTGTTTGTAGGATGAAATCTATTGGGCAAAGTAGTTCAATTATATTTTCACACATCTGACTTTAATTCAATAAATTCATAATCCTGTCTAATCATCAAATGAGCATTGTATTCCATTTTTGTTTTTGTCTTTTTTTTTTATTGAAACATATCATCGGTCTACTGTCCACGAAATCTAGTTTACATTACCGCAAACCGTGATAAGATCAGCAAATAATTTCCGATTTCCGCAACTTTTTTGGTCCTGATGAGCAAAGCCACAGCCGTGAACATGCTCCCTTGTTATACTTCCCGTGCAAATTAGCCTGGAAAGCATGTTGGCACTGCCCTTTAAAATTAAGGCTTGAGTCATCTCAGTGGAAGGAATTTAAATTGAGAAGGCATAGAGGCTTCATGCATATGCTTTGAGCAATTATGTGAATTATATAAAGGATGTTGTTTGGATTGGCCCCTCCAAAAAAACTCCAAAACATGTACATTCTTGACATTAAATTAGCCACGAGTGGTACCCCCATCCCTCTATGAGCGTATTTGCAACATGTGAAACAAGCCACACCTGTCTGTGATCTTCCAACACTCATTCCTGGTGAAACTGAATTAATTTCTCACATGTGACCCAGCTGTCTGCCAGACCTCGGCATCAAGCAGTACAAAGGCTTAACTCTTATCTTTTTTAAAAGACAGCAAGAGCGTAAAGCAGAGGCGTCTAAAAGAAAAAGATTGTGAGAGCTTTGTCAGGTGGCTATAGAAGCAGTAGAGCAAAGGGCAGGATCAAATGCCCACTTTATGCCAGTAATCCACCTTGAGAAGTAGGGCGGGAAGGTGGGAGATGGCGGCAGTGGGGAGTACTGGAGAAGAGAAAAGGAGAAAGGGCAAATGTTAACTGGTTACTGCTTCCAGCAGGTCAGGTGATGCAAGTGCCTCCGCAAACCCGGGAAACATCCGAGCTCAGAGCCTCAAGTACAGACCGAGGATGTAGAGGATGCATTTGTGTGCCCACATGTAGCTGCTTTTAAATGGAACACGCTAATTGGAGCTTTTGAACCGACATACAAAAGCTGAAACCTCCAGCAATGCGGAAACCCACAAAATCATATGACCATGATTTTCATACAGCGAAAATGAGGCCAACACCTTTTGAAATGAATCCCATAGCACATACATTCCATCTTGTGAAAAGCCAAGATTCACAAGCTGTCATAATCTTTAATTACGCGAGGAATGGTGTTTCCTGCCCACCGAGGGCCAAACAAGATTATGTTCCCTTAATTAAAAACACAAAAACACTTTGCACGCCAAAAGCATTGCAACATTTTTTATATGAAAAAAATATAAAATGAGCACGTCCCTACATCATTTTTAAACATAAGCAGCTAAAAGGAATGTTGCTGGAAAAATTTTCTGACGACGAACAACAAAAGAGATTTCATCCCTCTCAGACAAAACGAATCGGACTCCGCTGGCAAATTTCAGTTCATGAATCATAAATGATGATCAATACACTTCAAGTAGTAATGCCTTCTCTTTTGATGGTTGATTAAAATATGCTCTGGACAACCATACTACAAAAAACAAATAAATAAAAATACTTTGATTAATTGTTGTGTGTGCTGTGTCGTGGTCCACTGCAGGATCTCTGCTGTCTGCGGTGAGCCCCGCCCGCGGTGGAACTCAGACAAGCTAAAAGGCCCTGCAGTAGAAAATCTGCCCAGTTTTGGTACTCATTTGGCTTAGTCCCTGTGAGAATTTGTCAATTGGCCATGAAGGGAGTTCCCCCCCCCCCCCCCCACAGTCGATATGCCGTCTATGTTGAACTCAGCACAAAAACCGCAGACAGCAAATTCCTGAATTGGAAAAAAAAGAAACCTACATCGACTGTAAACCACAATCCTTTCTAGAATATACTCCCTAAACCACATCAGGGTCTGAAACAGATTTGAACATTCTCCTAATATAGAGTAGATGATCTTGAAAGAGAGGGGGAGAAAGGACAACGTCAGCAGCCAAGCGAAGCTATGAGATACGATTGCGAGATCATCCCGTAGGGCAGAGGTGAGACTCAAAGAGGCAAAAACAGCTTGATAGACCCCTTTTCTCCTCTCCATCATCCAAGCACTTGGACTCTGCCTGCAGCACCTCTTTAAAAATAGGAGGCATAAAAAGCTGTCACTCTGGATTTAGCCTACTTTCCAACGTATCCATTAATTTCAAAGCAGATGGCAAAAAAAAAAAAAAAGGCGAGTGGATGAGTGAAGGGGAGTGTGCTCGGCTGCTGAATACTAAAGTGGAAATTGGTGACCAATACAAAATGGGTTAGAAGTTATTTTTAAAGCACACTATTTCTGAGGAGTTTATCACTACTAAGAGGTAATACGACGCTAAAGTCATCCAAGGGTGATGTGATTATAAATTAGCCAGGCACTGGCTGACGAATCCTATTGAGGTGATATCATATCTTGCCTCATTGTAGTGTGTCATCATACCCTCCTAAACATTTCCAGCTGGATTTTAGTGGTGAGATGCCCGCATTTAAAACAAAAGAAGGCAGAGATACGGCAACAGCCTGACTCCATTTTAATCGTATGATGTAAAGCGCACATGAAAAGCAAGTCGCAATAAACAGCAGTGCCATAAAGACCTGGCAAAGCCCGCATGGCGCTAATAAAGCTGTTCGCCCAGAAGATGGGCCCAAGATGAAGCAATCTCCTCATCTGCAAACTGTAATTAATTAACATGCCCGCCTCTTGCAGGTTAAGCTAATGCACAGTACGTTTGGTAAATCATATCATAAACAAGGCATCCTCAAGGACAATCATTAATCATGACATCAGCCATCATGACGAGCGTCCTTGAGGCATTTTTCTAAAGCGTTTGCTGGGTTGAATTACAGGCTGCAAGGGTTTCCCCGCATCACTCCATCAAGAACATAATCCGGAAGGGAATTTGCACCACTTCTTTTCTTTCTTCAATTCACCCTGGAAGGTAACATATGGAATCAAATCATTTCACATTTGACACTAGGGCCGCTCTGATCAATGCTTTCTGCTGCCGATTCCGCTACCGATTATCCATGAGTGAGATTTGTCGTTCATATGAATGAGCTGAATTTTACAGCTGAAGCTAGCAATTATTTGAACTCAATTAATATGTCGATGTTTCCAATGATTTCAAAAAAAAAGATGTCCATCTCTTCATTCAAAAACAGGATGTTGTGTCAAATTGACAAGTGCAGAAAATGAACTGACAAATTATGATTCAATCACTTTTTTCCTCTGTGATGACTTCTTTCTCTCTCTCTCTCTATATATATATATATATATATATATATATATATATATATATATACACACACAGTATATATATAGTAGGGCAGTGAGGAGGAGAGGAGACACTGGCGCTAAGATGGACAGACAAGAAGCAAAAGAAACGCTGCAAAACTATGTCAGCTCTGGGAACCAAAAAAGAAAAAAAAAAGAGAAAATGGGATAATTTCTATAACAGTACATTTCTGAACACATTATGTGTCACAGGACCGGCCAAGCCTGAATCTGTGAGCAGATGTAGAGAGAGGTAATTATTTGCATACTGTTGCGAGAGTCGGGGTGTTCAGACTCTAATACTATTTGGAAATGATGTGGCGGCCACACTCTATTACATGCAGGGGAGTTGGCAGAGGAATGGAATATTTGATCAGCGTCGGCACGCTGCAGCTCAAACATGGTGTGGTGGGAAGTCGTAGCTGGATGTTGGACATGATGCTGCCATTTTTTTTTTTTTGGGAGTGCTTATGTGTGGATGACCTTTTCTTTTTCTTTTTTTTAAAACATTGGACACAAGAAACACTCCATATTAAAAATAAAGAAATGCATGTAAAAAAAAAAAAAAACAAAGTCACTATAAAAACAACCTAAACTAAATACAAAAGCCACAACAAAATAAAATTAAAAACAAAGAAACAGCGCGTCATTTGTGTCTGGGCATGCCCTTTCATGCTTCTGCATTCTGATGGGGAACGCGATAGTGCAAGAGACAAACAGTCCATTTAACGTTATCGAAGAAGTTAAAATGCTGACTAAGAGAAAATGAATGAAGGCAAATAAAACCTCGATAATATCTCTGGAAAGCTACACACTTGACTTGGACACAGTTGTATCCCTCCAACACATAAGCCCTTAAGGCAATCGCTCTCTTTAATGACTCCATAGAATGGTCGATAGAGCAGGAACACGTATACTCAGGTGAGCTGAGCTGGCATGCTGAACACAAAGCTTGCTTTATAGCTCTCAGTGTGATAGTTAATGACCCAGAACCTGAAATGGAATACCGTGAAAAGATCACCTCTCCAGTTCAAAGCTGGAGGTACCGGTACATGACATTTGCTTCAGCTTAAAACTACTCCGTAATAGAGCCCGACGTAAATGTCGAGAGGTGGAAGTTTTGTTTGAATACACATTTGGAAGAGAGCCCGATATCCAGATCGGTGCTTTATTTTGGAACAATAGCATGCAAAACAGTCTCACTTCAGTAGGCAAAGGCTGAATCGGGACAAAAGAGGGGTTGTGTTGTCTCGCTTGGCTCTGATGTCGCTTGGTATGAAGCAACGCGGCCACGGGCCATATGTCACCGGCATGTAAGAAATAAGTGCGTGCCGCATTGTACAAAAATAGCTCTTTATAAAGAATGCGCTACGAGAGTGTGAATTACTCAAAGCAAGCTGGCAAGGATTTTTTTTTTGGGTTGGGGGTTAACTTTTGCCTGACATTCACTATTCCAATGTGGTTGAATTGAATGTCTGTATGTTCTCAAAAACAAATGTGTAGATTAAATCAAAGGATAATTCGAAAGAAAATAACAGGTTCAAGTTTACTCTGAATGAACTGGCTCACACACCAGAATGCACAACACAAGTTGCTTAATACTAGCATTACATAAAGCCATCAAGTAAAAACAGCGGTTCAACAAAAAGAGTCCTTGCAATGATTACCAGTAATTATTTCCATTATTTCTGTCATAGGCGGCCTGGTAGTCCAGTGGTTAGCGCGTCGACTTCACAGTACAGAGGTACCGGGTTCAATTCCAGCTCCGGCCTCCCTGTGTGGAGTTTGCATGTTCACGGGCCTGCGTGGGTTTTCTCCGGGTGCTCCGGTTTCCTCCCACGTTCCAAAAACATGCTTGGCAGGCTGATTGAACACTCAAAATTGTCCCTAGGTGTGAGTGTGAGCGCGCATGGTTGTTCGTGTCTGTGTGACCTGCGTTTGGCTGGCTACCGGTTCAGGGTGTCCCCCACCTACTGCCCGAAGACGGCTGGAATAGGCTCCAGCACCCCCCATGACTCTAGTGAGGATTAAGCGGTTCGGAAAATGAATGGATTTCTGTCATAGTGTTGATACAACATTTCTGTGGCAATGACAGAAGCAAAGATGTTCTGTACTGTGGATGAAATGACAAGCATGTTCAACACTACACGACACGAGCGGCTAATGTTAGCAACATTGTATCCAATGTGACAAACGCCCGAAGAAGGCAGCTAGCCAACCAATACATAAATAAAATGGATTTTGTACACATTTTATTTTATTTTAAATTCTGTTTTCGGAAAGACAACAGGTGATTTCAGTGGATTTGTCACACTTTACATGCAAGTGTTGCAGGGGTGTCAAACTCATTTTTGTCGCCGGCGACTTTGGGTTTATATCTTCTGTCAGAGAGCCATTATGACAGTGAAACTCAATAAATGTTTATATATTATTACTTGAACGCAAAAAATTGATATATTACCAGTTTTGAAATCAGTCAACGATAATAGTTCAATTATTGTTTGAGTGAGTGTGAACAGGATAAGACAATTATTGCAAAATATCAACGCTATTTATTACACATGACGATTTGACATTTCAGTACAGATTTTAGCAAGGATCATGCAAGTTGACAAACACGATTTGCTTTCGCGAGCCACAAAAATGATGTGGCGGGCCAGATCTGGCCCCCAGGCCTTGAGTTTGACACCTTTGCTATGTAGACTATCAAAAAAGCTCTTTGAATCTGCGCTACAATCATTGTATCCATTGACAAACATACTTATCACATTACACAAACAGAAAAAGACCCGACGGACTAAATATGTTTTGATTTAGTGGCACATGGAAAGGGAAGTCAGTGTTGAGCCCTGCTTTTGTTTTTTCCAATCCCCAACTCATTTTGGCTTGCTACTTAGCAAACTTTTCTCCCGAGTACCTTCTCTTTAAACTCTAATTCCACACTTTTCATCTTTACAGATGCCATCACTGTTATGCGAGCAGGATGTGTGACGTCTACCATGACAAACAGATCCATCTCTTTCAGGCGTGGGCTTGTGTTAGACTACTGTACTCCCTGTCCCTGATTGTATGTGACAGGGAGTGCCACAATTTAGGGTTTTTATTTATTTGTTTAGTTAGTTATTTAGTTATTTGATGACCGCGTAATTGGCAACGGTCGAATCAGGCCAGTTCCGCCAATTATTTTCCTCCACTTCAAGCACTGGGCAGAAAGAACAACCCATGTTGTTACCTTCCATTAAAAAAAATAATAATACAATTAAAAAAATAAATCCAAGCTCATGTATTCGGACCCACATAAACAATTTAAATGGAATGTTAAGAGCAAGACAAGTAAGACTTCTTGAAAAATCAGCAGTCATCTCCATGTCGGCAGATCTTAACAGCAGGAGGACAAGCTATTTGCTCATAAAAGGTGTTACAGTAATAAGAGGGCCCATTACATGAGTCTGTCCTCTCCAGGAGGCAAATGATTATTAGGCATATCCTCCTGTCTCTCCATCTATCACACGGCAGGGAGTGAAACATTGAGGCCAACGGATGTCCACTTCCGTGAAGACAAAATAAATAAATGTGTCTGAAGTGGATTGTTAAGGGAGAGCGGAAGGAGGAGAACGTTTCGAGCCAGGCAACACATTTGGATGATTATACTGAAAGATGTGGATGTGGACCATGAAACTGAAAGAGTATTTGTTTTGGGTGCCTGCAGTTTAAGTTACAGGATGTTGAACTTATCCTTGATCCTGCCAACCTTTCCTTTTTATCTCCAAGTGCGACCATCAAATAAGCAAGCAGTCGTACTTTCGATCCTTTGATGTGTTACAAATGCAAGTGCTGATCTCCAAAAAAAGTTTCACACAAGTTCCACCACTGGCCTCCTCAGCTCCAGGAGCAAATAAAAGCGGAGAAGTCCATCAAGCGCTGTGATTTCACAAGTGCAAAGATTAGGTTCATTACACTGCTAATAATAGATTAAAGAACAGCTGATTGGATGTGATTCCAGATTAGCATATCCATTTGGGAGGGAGGGTTTTCTTGTGAGCTAAAAGAAAAAAAAAATATTCACTTATATTCTCGCCCGCGACACGAGTGTGTTGTTTCATTTTGCAGTGTTGGAAAAGTGGCTCGTGGGTAGAGCGCCTATCCAATACCAACATATTACAAAACAGCATGGTGGCACAGCATTCAGTGAGGAAATTACACATTAAGCCGTTGTGTCCCATAAGATAATTATTCAATTACACTTTCATTGCATTTGGTGATGCAATTTTGCCTGAAAGTGAATCTCAACGGCCATTAGGAACAGGGCATTAACAGATGGAACACAGTTTAAAAGGGGCCGTTGAAATTCATTCAACAAGATATGCGGGATAGATAACGAAATTGCTGCAGTGTGACATGCCATGGCGCTCCCGTTCTCGAAACTCGACGGAGAAACGCTCTCAACTATGAACCGGATCACAGAGAGGATTACCCAGTTTGTGAAACTTGCACTGGAAATACATTGCATTACCTCCCGCTCAGTCTGCAAAGTTACGATGGACTTATTGACGGTTTTGACGCTGAATCAGACCCTGTCAAAGAACACATTGCTTCAAATAAAGCGTTAACATTTTCACAGGCGCTTCTTTCAGTCCTGTTTACAGTTTGATTGTCCATCCATCCATCTATTTTCCGATCCGCTTTCTCCTCACAAGGGTCGCGAGGGGTGCTGGAGCCCATCCCATCCATCTTCGGGCAGTAGGCGGGGGACACCCTGAACCGGTTGCCAGCCAATTGCAGGGCACACTGAGACGAACAACCATCCGCACTCACACTCACACCTAGGGACAATTTAGACTTAGAGTGTTCAATTAATGCATGTTTTTGGAATGTGGGAGGAAACCGGAGTACCCGGAGAAAACCCACGCAGGCACGGGGAAAACTTGCAAACTCCACTCATGGAGACCGGAGCCGGGACCAAACCCACGACCTCTGCACTGTGAGGCCAACGCGCTAGCCACTTGCCCACCGAGCCGCCAGTTTCATTGTATTGAAGTGAATTTAAATTCAAAAGTCATAAATTTCACCTGGAGCTGTAATTTGTTTCTTCTGCAAGACATTGGAAACAAATCCAGGGTTTAAAAAATCACACACACATTTGTGATCAACTTATTCAACGCGATTGATGAAAATCAACAACCAACGAAAAGTCAAACTGATCAATTTGTGTCGCTTCAAAAGGTAAGCCCGGCACTTAAGCCTTGGCTGAACTATGATTTGTACTGTGACTGTGCATATTTCTATAATCTTGCCCATAAATCCATTCTATTCTTTCAAGCGGCTGCCGCTGCTACACAAAATATCTGGAGACTCTTCGCTATCAGGTCTACTTAACAGCCTGTCACACAGTATGGTGAAGATAAATCTAGTCAATTAAAATCTAAATTGCGGGCTGCGGTGCCGTGACTTTGCTTCTTTCTGTGCTCCTTCACATCTCTTCGGCATGCGGATCGACCGCTTCAGTCAGAAGCGGCGTTCGGCAAGCATGATGGACGATTGACAAGCGTGGTTCTCGGGGAGCTTTTAAGTTGGCATCACAATGTCTTTACTTGTAGTTTTAAAGATTTATAAGGGATGATGACAAAACTGTGAGAGCAACCACAGCTATTTAGCCGTTTGCAATCATTACACTGTCGAAAAAAAAAACATGAGAACATTTCACAATCTTTGTTCGTGGTATTTAGAGAAATAAAAATGTTTCGTGTTCAGATTAGGAGCAGTAGTGTGTTGAAACAAAGAGGTCGACGTTCGCCTCACTAGTTGTGTCTCTATTCAAAGTGGTTGATCAGTTGCAATAGATCGAATCCTGAGGCTGCGTTTACTGTTATCAGTGCACATATTGAAATGTTGCGAGATCAGCATCAGCAACCAATTCAGGCCCAAAAGTCAACATTATTAACCAGTTACCATACCTGTCAACTTTTCGGAGCGCCAACCTGTATAAACTACCAAAAAAATCCTTATAAAGAGCAAAAAATCCTTATAACATACCAAAGCATTTTATATGTCAAAATAACGGCAGAAAAAACCCCCACAAAATTTTCAATTATATTTATTGTAGATCTCCATAATACAATGTCTGGTTAATGTCTAATCATCATTATATTATATAATGTCTAATCAGCCTCCTCGCTGCCCATCTTCAAAACCCTCCTCAAAACTCACTTGTATTCTTTGGCATTCGACTCAGCATGACTTAGATTTGTTCTTGGTTTACTGTTTGGTGCTTTCTACCGCCTTTATTACCGATTTGTCTTACTGTTTGTTGTGCATGTTAAATTGCTCCATGTACAGCACTTTGTATGCAGCGACGGCTGTTTGAAAGTGCTCTATAAATACAGTTGACTTGACTTGATTCTACTTAGTGGCATTACTGTGTTCAGAGTTGTATTCCTGTGTTACTTTTTTCACCAACTCCAAATCATTTGGAGTTGGTGAAAAAAAAACACGGAAATTTTCAGAATCCGTATGATTTGTGCGATACGGCCATATACGTAAGATTCACCACAAAATCCGTATGAACTATGGCTAAACCGTATGAGTTGACAGGTATGAGTTACAGATAAAGCAATGCATTGTTGTTGGGTTTTTTTGTTTTTTTTGTGGCAAGGCACTGTTTCAAAAAATTTGCATTGAAACTAAACCACTTCGGAAAAGAATAAAGCACACAAAGTAGCTCAATCAACATTTACAGAAGTAAGCTCGTTTAAAAATCACAAAAGTGCCTAAGACGCCTCAGGCGCGTGCGGCTTTTTCCGAGTCACTCTTCTCCCCCCCGTCCCCACCCTCGTCACCTGTACAGAAAAGCCACTCTAGCAGCAATCAGTCAATCCAGCACAATGCTGGCTCTGTGCTCAGATAATGCAAACGAGCAGATAAGCAAGGGGTGATAATCACACGCACGCACACACAGGATTTGGAAGATGCAAAGAACCCAGCACAAAACATCACTGGGCTAGGCCCACATGAAGCAAGAGATATGGTCTCTTACTTTATGTGGGCCTAGCCTCACAGGCGCACTGGGAAGATGTGATAATAGAAGAGCTTCTCCATCTGCTGGAGGAGGGCTCCGGCGTGACCGAGCAGCGCAGGCCACACCCTGGAAAAATAATTGCATGGAAAAACGCAGAGAGGGCTTCGGCTTTGTGTTACAATTTGCTGCCATGGTTTAGCAATTCATCTGTCTAAATGGTACTAACTCTCTCACACCTCAGGAAATCTCCTCCGTTACGGCCTGAAGGCAGGCCAGTTGTTGTG
This sequence comes from Hippocampus guttulatus, assembly GCF_054856545.1. Classification (NCBI taxonomy): domain Eukaryota; kingdom Metazoa; phylum Chordata; class Actinopteri; order Syngnathiformes; family Syngnathidae; genus Hippocampus; species Hippocampus guttulatus. The sequence goes on along the minus strand of NC_141277.1, from coordinate 11,347,554 downwards.
TCTCCTTTCATGACTGTGTGTAATCGTGGGTGTGTTTGCTTGCACAATAAAGCGGAGTGGTAATGCAGAGCAAATGGTACTTCACATCTGATTTGCCTTTTTTGTCACGCGTTTATGTGTGTGCGTGTGCGTGTGTGTGTATGAAACTTTCAAAGCATCAATGCTGTCCACTATACACGGTGCTGTGCAAAGCACTCAAGACACAGCAAATGCTAATTGGAAACACCGCGAGTGTTGTCGCCACGGTGATGCTCGCTGGAGCTGGAGCAGTCTGCTTGAAGCGTGACTGCTTGTATGGTAACCTCCATTTAAACACGCAAAAGCGCCAGCGGGGAACTCCCTGATCTCATGCGGAGGACAAATACCGAGAGAGGCCTGCTGACTTGTCTTGGGGTACTTTTCGGGGATCTCTATTACTCAGCAAGCTATATTTCTCAACACCAATTGTTTTAAGGTAAAAATGAGGCTTTCGTGTCTTAATTTTGCAGCAGAGTCAGATGCTAAATTTGTGAGTCCACTCTGACGATTATAGACTTTTTATCATAATGACATTGTGCTTTCTAACGCAGCTATGTAGCTGACACCTAATGAATGTTTTCAATCGACATTTAACGCCTGTCGTTTCAACCATACGCTTTCCACCGCATCTCCCCCTTTGTTTTGAAGACAAGCAAAGATGCACAACTCAGTTAAGACTAAAAGGCTTTGTTTTAGCGAATCAAGTGCATGCAGGTTACGCGAGGTCAACCGTTAGCTTTTTATTAACATACGTATGATGATTTAAGTATGTTTGTTTGGAGTGTGTGGCAGCCCGGTGGTCCAGTGGTTAGGGCGTCAACCTCAGAGTGCAGAGGTTCAATTCCAGCTCTGGCCTCCCTGTGTGGAGTTTGCATGTTCTCCCCGGGATTGCGTGGGTTTTCTCCGGGTACTGTGGTTTCCTCCCACATTCCAAAAACTTGCATGGCAGGCCGATTGAACACTCAAACTTGTCCCTAGGTGTGAATGTGAGCACGGAATGTTTTTCGTCTCAGTGTGCCCTGCGATTGGCTGGCAACCGGTTCAGGGTGTCCCCCGCCTATTGCCCGAAGACAGTTGAGATAGGCTCCAGCACCCCCCGCGACCCTTGTGAGGATAAGCGGATCGGAAAATGAATGAATGAATGTTTGGAGTGTGGGCCAAATGTAAAATAAAAAAAACAAGCATTTTTTTTCCACCTGAGCATGAGTAAGTTAACTGTGGCATTATGGGGAAAAATGCTACGGTTGTAGCATTTCGCTTAAAACTACATTCAAATGTATAAGTGAGTACACTTGAAAGGTGAACTCATTTCATGAACATTATACAATTTGCAAACATCAATTTGTCAAAGGAAGCTTTTGTCAAAATATAAAACGTGCCCTCATCCAAACACGGACACCTTGTGTTCCACAATTCTTCTTAAATATTTGAAACTTTTCAAGTGTTATCGGTGAGGTAATACAGACTAGTTTGTGTTGTTTTGGCAAGATGGCTTTAATTTGGACGTCAGACTGTTCCAGTACCCTCAGCTGCAGATGTTGAAGGGGGGTTCCCAGGGCGAGGCCGAAATGGAAGCTTTGAACTGACATGCTCCAATGTTCAAACTGCATTTCACCATCTAAAATGAGTCAGAGGCCTAGACATGAAGTCATTCATGGGGTTTCCTTGTACTGTTTGACTGAGCGTCAGGAGGAGGAAAAAACCTCCCTGCCCTTCAAATAAACAGCATTCTGTCCAGACTTCCTTTGTGCCCATGCGGCACTGCAGCAACAGTCAGCAGCTCTGGAAAAGGGTTATTTATGCCTTACATAAGAATAGGTACAATCTGGGTTCGATTACATTTCATTGGGCTGCTGCAAAAAATAACCACAAAAACATGACATCACCTCCTGGTTTGAGTAGCAATCATGCAATACCTATACAGTATCCCACAAAAGTCTTTCCTCGATATACATGAAAAAACTTTCACAAGAACACCATTTATACACAGGTAACTCCACACACTATTGTCAAATTCAGGACTAGAATGCATTTTTTCTCCTCTTAAAAGAAGAGCGGTGTTGTGAGTTACAAAATACAGTAACATCTTCTCAGCCAGGGGTCACCAACCTTTTTGAGAGTGAGAGCTACTTCATGTGTCCCGATTGTGTGAAGGGCGACCAAATTGATACATGTCTAAAATAACATTTGTACAAATTACATTACATAATATGAAAATGTGTAATTTTTAATACTTAATGATTTTAATTTTCAGGCTCTGATCATCTTAAAGATATCTCAAAATACTGCCCGTGTTTGCATTTTTAAATCATAATTTCTACGCGCAAATCACAATCCTAGCACTAGCGGGCTATTGGTGTGGTCCTCAGGGGCTACCTGGTGCCTGCGGGCACCACGTTGGTGACCCTTGCTCTAAGCAAAGTCAACAGCAAAGTCTCCAGCTGAGTCAAGTGCCAAAGAATAAAATGAGTTTTAAGACGAGTTTTAAAGTTGGGCCGGCGAGGGGGCTTGCCTAACGTTCAGTGGGACGTCATTCCAAAGAGCAACGGAAAAGGTCCGATCCCCTCCGCTTAGTCCTCGGTATCTCGAATAGTGTCTGGTCCTCAGACCTGAGGCACCAGGGATGCCAGAGTAGGAGTCATGTGCTCCCTTATGAGCACCAGTCAAGTGGCGAGCAGCAGCATTTTGGACCAACTGGAGATGCTTAATGGAGGATTGACTGACTCCACAGTAAAGTGCATTACAGTAATCTCGCCGTGATGTGACAAATGCATGAATTACTGTTTCAAAGTGCTTTTGAGAAAGGTTTGGTCGTCGCCTCTTGATTCCACGCGTCTGTCTATGAACCTCTGCTAGAGCTCCCACCTACTCAAGCATTACATTAGCACCACACACACACACCAGAGAGACCAGCTTCTTTTCAATGCACATCCATTAAGACACTGCAGCAGGGGACAGGGCGGGCAACTGAAATCATAATTCACAGCAGCCATCCTGTCACATAGACAGCGGATGCTCCATAATTTATAGTTCATAAAGGCGTTCCTTAGCATAAGTGAAGAGATTATGAAAGAACACTTGCTTTCACAAATAGTTTTGCAAGCATTTTCGAAAGTTAATAGCTTGAATTTCTTGACCTCTCAATGTGTTTGAGACCATTTAAATTTGAAGGCATTTTCCAACTTTTGCCCGGCACAGCAGAAACTAGGACAGTAATTTTTGAGCCAGGCCCTCTCGTCAGAGATCGAGTGACTTCTGACGTCACAAATGTTCTTCGGAATGAATGGGGAAATAATTCCCCACATACACGCTCCAAAATTTTGTATTGACACAAGACTGGGAACTGTTATAGTTGGAGGGTAACCAAAATTTAGCTTCATACATCTTGATTTCCACATGATGTAGCAAAGCTTTAGGTTGCGTTCGAACACACTCCTGGGGCAGAAGAACATTCAGTGGATCAGAGCAATAGGTGATAAAACATTTGTTGGTCCTAAACTTTTAGTGGATGAATAGGATGACAAAACTATAAAAATACTTTTGCGGGTGTCCTTGAAGTTTTCAGGTTTACACAAATCTTCGGCAGCATGTAAGGGTAAACACAAACACACTGTATTAATCCAAAAGATATCAGCATTCGTCTTTTTGACGCATCGCCCCTTGAACAAAATCATGTTATTGTATTTTTTTCCTCTCTTCACTGTATTATTTATCAACACACATGCTGAGTCATCATTCACATTTAAATTATTCATTAAACCGAGAGCTGGATGCTTCTGCTTGGGCCCTCTGATCAATGTCTGTGCGTAATAGTGCCGTGATCCGCCTGCTCACACTTCCCCTTCCATTCCGTCGACCAGCAGTTACCAATCATACTGTTTGCATGAGTCCCTAAAATGATCCATCACAATGTGACAGTGTAAGTGGATGCTTTGGAGACAAATACGCAGGAAACATGACTGATCACAAAAAATGTGTCCAGGGTTGTTGTTGTTGTTTTTTTAAGCAGAGAAGCAATTATTACGGTTACAATTTGTAGATTCTGTTTTGGAAAATGGATGCAGAAATGTTTGTTTTATGGCCGCACATTAAAATACAGTATAAATTCAAGGTTGGGCGTGGGGATGAATTTATTTCATTTCTTGTTTACGACAGTCGTTTTTTGCAGATGACACGTGCACGTGAATGTGCATATGTGCATAAATTGACTTTGTCTGCATGATCAAGCACATCCAAATCTTTTACTCACGCTAAACCTTTTTCGAAGCTTGCGAATATGTACGCATGCCCATTTCCGAACCTCCCTGCTGACCGCTCGAGTGAGACGCATAAGGCCGATGTCCCGACGAGGACTCAAATGCCAACAGATGGCTTTGATACGCGGCAAACACACAAGACAGTTTTTACGAGAGAACGAGCGGATGGGGCAAATGAAAAATGACACGGGTGCAACAGCTCGTATTCCGCATCACATCAAGTCAAAAGGAGATTCCATAAAGGATGTTATAATATTTTGTGGCATCTTTTTTTGTATGGATGGTAAAGCCATCATCCATCCATCTATTTTCCGATCCGCTTTATCCTCACGTGGGTCCCGGAGGAGTGCTGGAGCCGATCCCAGCTGTCTTCGGGCAGTAGGCGGGGGACACCCTGAACCGGTTGCCAGCCAATTGCAGGGCACACAGAGACGAAGAACCATCCGCGCTCACACTCACACCTAGGGACAATCTGGAGTGTTCAATCATCCTGCCATGCATATTTTTGGAATGTGGGAGGAAACCAGAGTACCCGGAGAAAACCCACACAGGCATGGGGAAAAAAATGCATATTCCAGACAGGAAACCCACTGGATCGAACACCTCTGCTCTGTGAGGTCGACGCGCTAACCACTGGACGACTGGGCCGCCGTGGACGGTAAAAAGAAATAAAATGTATTTTTAACAAGATAAATAGGCTAAACTTGAACCAGCAATTATTCATTTGCTCAAAGAGCACTGTGCCACTTGAGCCAAAATGAAATATTGAGTGAAAATCCGGCCCCCAGTGTAATTACCACCAACTAAATGTGAACACAGATGAGAGTTCAGGAAGAGAGGCGGTGTCACAGTAAATGCGTTGCAGGGTTCATCATCGGACTCTATTTCCATTGACTCACAGCTGAAGATGCCGAGTAGCGAGTTAGTCTGTGGCGCCTCCATTGATCTTCACATTGAACGCATGAAGATTAATTCACGATACATTCAGCACACTGTGCCGCGCAATAAGTAGACGCCGACACTCCAAATTTTCTTCAGCATTGTTTATTTGCAACTGATGAACGACAACTGCGGGAAAATAGCCTTGCCGATTATTACATTTCCATACCGAAGGCCTGTTTGAATGTAGGATTCAGAGGACGTGTGACACAAACGCAAAACTTGTACAATCATTTGTCAGCGCACACTGTACAGATCATCAATCATTTGGTACAAGACAGTTATCAATCAATATCATGTTCAATACGAGAAGCCTGAAAAAAACAACGACATAGAAAAGCGTTTTTTTTAAGTTTAAATTGGTCTAATTTTATACAATAATGCAAATCCATAAAGTCACTATCCAAAAGGTTGAATGTCTTTTTATTCATAGCTGTCATTTTGACATGGCAAAACAATGAAAGGCGGAGCCCCAACACGCTCAAAGGTTTTGTGTGCAATTTTCTTTTCAAATGAAACTGCACAAACCCAATGGACAGCAAGCGATGCACAAATCAGGTGAACGCCTGAAACAACATTCGCGATTGCTGTCGTCCGAGCTTGAAACAGAACCAATGATTTCAAAAAGCTGAATAATTGGGTTAAGATCTGCCGCTGCTCATTTGGGAAACATTGTTGTTGAAAGCGTGTCATTTTAAATCCACTCTGAAAATGATGCAAAAAAAAGTTTGAAGTCGGTCGGAGCACAGGAAGTTTGTGCGGTGAGCAAACTTAATTCAGTTAAAATGGATGCCTTGTTAAAGTTGTTATAAAACAAATGGTGGGGAATTCTCATCGCATTTTGTTAGTGCGAGCATTCCCGTTGTTTTTCTCATTATTGCCCTCCTGTTTGTCCTGAGGCGAAGGGAACCTGTCATTAATTGGCCGAGAAAATGGAAATGTCTTCTTTTATTTTGCCTTTTTTTTTTTTTGTATAAGCACTGCGATCGACAAAGTTATGTGCATGATGTCTTATTGTTTTTAATTAGGAGTGAGCATTTCAAGGTTGCGGCAGCTTCAAAGCACGCCGTCTTCCCACACTTTTTCTCAATGCCTTTAATCCACTTTGTCAACATACATTTGCATGAAACATTCCAGCGGTAGATTAAGGGCGGTTTTGTTTGAAAGTGTGCTGAAACCTGGCTAAGACTAAAATCTTCAATTTAAAAAAAAAAAAAAAAACTTTGGAAATGTTACTGGGAGATATCCTTCCAGTCACTCCTCACAAAAAGGGCACCCTTTTGTTTCTATTGACTGGCGAGTCGGGATGGGAATCGAAAAGTGGTTCTTTGTAATTTGATCCCTCGGAAGGAATGTTTGTTTGCCTGCCTAATGTTTCTGCTCACTGGGAGTAACGACACCTTAGTACCAACTAAATATGTCTACCATAAAATATAACCATGCATCTATCATTTTATTATTTATTTGATTTCATTTCATTCCTTCGCCCAATGAAAATCAATATAAATTATCAATTGCTAATTCATTCCCATCCCCGATTGAGAGTGAGTTTGATAGTTGCATCAGTCACCGAGAGAACATTTTAGTGGTCAGTCTGACACATTTGGTGTCGTTGGGTTGAACGCTCTTCAAATTAGGATAAAGTACTTGTGTTTTGTTTTGTTTTTTCCCCGCACGTCGATTACCAGAGGTCATGTTCAAGTGCTCAGCAGGTGAAGTATTTTAGTAAACTTTTGCTCTTCTAGTCAACAAAGGGAACGGGGTCGACTATAATTAATGGAGGAGCAAATAGAGATGACAGCGGTGTCAGCGGGAGCACAAAAAGGGGCCTGAGGCCTCGAACAGCCAGCTGTCTGGTCTCATAGAGTTCTTCCATGAGCCAGCTCCCGTTGTCGCCTTGAAACACTTCACGCCCCACCTATAGATTCTGTACTGATCTCACAGACGTGGGCTGACACCTCCTCACCCAACCTCAACCAGTCTTCCTCAGGGAGTGAGGATAATATGCTCACGGTTTCTCACATGTGCACACACCTTTTTGAGCAACAAACCCAACAACAACAACAAAAATGAGGGCACAAAATGGACTCACTTAAGGAAAGTCGCATGCTTTTTAGGCCCAACTGATCTAGAAACATAAATGAACAGACGCTTACATTAATCGTATTAAAATGCACCAGAGCGCAGAGATTCTGGATGCTGTGATCTAACTCGGCATAATTACCGTAAGTACAGTACTTTACATTTAATCAACCAAGGCATTATTTATAAATCTCCTGACGTGCATGTATATTGTGTTAATGTCAAAATATTTGCCAAGCCAGACTGGCTGACAGTGAACTCGTTTTGCTTGTCCAGGCACTGCCCGACATTAGGGAAGGTTTACTTTCAATCTGTGGAGCTATCAGTGGTCACAGACCAAAATGTCTCTGGGTGCGAAGAAAGAAAATGCAACATGAGATATATTGTGTGGGGTCATTAAAAATGTGTTTTTTTGTCTTTTTTGTAGATAGCAACCGTCGGCATCATCCAAATCACGTCCGATTAGAAGGGGGTGCGAAGCTGCCAAACAAACACAGCAACATGAGCGGAATACAAATGATTATTTGATGTGAGAGGAGCACTTTTGGGGTATCAGTCATAGGACAAAAGCGCCCGTGGTTGCCAATTCAAATTGCGGCCAATTTTGTTGTTCAAGTAAGCTCATTTACACAAGCGTAAGCCTGTAATGAGGCCCATCATCGCTCCTCCTGACATTTACAGACAATGAGACACGACACCGCAGAGATACTACAGGCACCTTTACAAACGCAGTTAACATTCACACTCTTTCCGTTTTCATATCCCACTTTCAAAATACTTTGACTGAAATTTTCTACAAGCTTCGTTTTCATGTAACGACTTGCTTCTTTGATTGACTGTCTATTCATAACTTTTTTTTTTCAAATTATGGAATGATACCTTCTGTGTTGTGTTTGATAATTAGCTCAGAAAATATTGACATTGTCAGCACTTTTGTAATGGAAGATCTTATCGTCGTTGCTTTATTTGAGTGCCCTATTTGAATATCAATGCCCTATTTTAAATATCAATTAAAAAATACAATTTAAAAAAAGCAAAACAGGTCGAAGCGTAAAGCAAGGACCAGGTGCACATGGAAAAAAAAAAAAAGAATGAAAGTGACAATAGTAGTTCATCAACTCAGCAGCCTATCTGAGGGTAGCGGTCAGGGGAAAATGCCCTGCCTGCACTCCAGCGACATTCCTCTGTCAAGGTCAAGTTATATTGGGGGGGAGAAAGAAAGAAAATTAACGGCAAGACAAATGAAAGAGCACTGCCAGGGGCAAAGACACACAAGTCATTTCGTTCCTCAGCCACATGTTAGTAAACACTGCAAGATAGGTTATTGAACCACAGGCTATAAAGAAAAGTGGTTAAGAAAATCTTTCAAGACAAACAATTCATGAACAGATTGAACTCTTGATGTTACTTTTTATCATCTCCAATAACTACTATTTTTAGGCAGGTACAGTATGTCTGAAGAATTTGAAAATTAGACCCAATTAGATGCTACTTCAACGCTGGCTCAAGCTATGAGCGTAGCCTGTACTACCAGAGACAAATTCCTTATGTGTTCTACATACTTGGTCAATGAAGAGATTCTGATTCAAACATTTGGACACTACAACTACCCGGGTAAAAATATGTGTACAGTTATTGCTCTAAGTTTGAAAAGTATAACATTTGCTCCACAGGCTGCGCTGAAAGCTAGAGGTGCTAATTCCCCGTTTAGCTTAATAGCTGGTGTGAAAAACCACTGAAATAGTAAACGGAAAAGGCAAATGAGATATTTTGGGAAATGCAGAACTTGTTTCTCTGAAAGCTTTCAGTTGATTAGCAACACCTGCACTGCATATACACAGGAGACTCGTCACCCACAGAATTCTTGTGTGCCATGACGATGCGAAAGAATTAAGTTCAAGTACACTTTAGCTTGGCATGCATTAAAAAAATGTCGAGGTGAAACATGACATGGCGCCTAGCATCTTTAGTGCATATGCTGGAAAATAATAATCCATCCTTCCATTTTCAAACCCACGACCTCTGCACTGTGAGGTCGACGCGCAAACCACTTGACCACAGGGTCACCGAAAATAATGATAACAATAATAATAATAACTGCCCCCCTTCAGGACAAACAAAATGACAGGCTTTGCACCACACAGTGAAAGCACACGCCACAAAAGAAAACCCCCCGTAGATTTCTCAGAAATGAGCAAAGCCATGAAAAGAATGTCAGACTTGCGCTTAGTTTGGTGAAATAACAGCGTGGTGTTCTGGCCAAGCATTGTTGGACTTGCTCAAGGTGGGGAAGGGTGTGTTTTGACCTCTCTTTTCTATGTCCAGATGTTTCTTGTTGCCTGGACCGAGTGCAGGGAATGAGTGAGGAGAAGATTATGAAACTCTTTCGAGGCAGGAAGTGGGAGACTGTGGGACTGTCCTGAGTAGCACAAAAAAAAAAAAAAAATCATGGATTTGTGGGCACATGACCATAAATCAACCCAGCCGCTAAAGATTATATTTACACTTGTCGGTGTTTCCTCTTCTTTTTATCTAAAAATGCACAAGTTTAACTTTCAGTGCAATTCAGTGTCACATGAGCAAATATAACCTGATTTGCTTAAGCTGTGTCATGAATTTGTGAATAAGAAAAGTGCCGTATGAGTGAAACTCATTGACTTCGTAATAACTCAAAACTCTGTTCTAAGAGACAGCATGACTCTATTAGTTGTTTGACACATGGCCCATGTGAATAAATAACGCTGCAAGCCCAGCTCATCAACATTTTCAACCAAAATGACTGTCATAACCACTACGGCAGCAAATATGCTAGTCTTCTGACAAGTATCATTCTCACCAAAGGGGAGATGAGGAAAGACGGGGAAGCTATGATAGTTGGTAAGATAACCTAAGATCAACATGTCATTGTTTGACACACAAATTAAGTGCTTAGATAATTGAGGATACTTTTCACAGAAGTCTGGCTGGAAATGCATGGAAGCGCAGCATATCTGTACTTAAAAAGCAAAATAGAAGGCAAATTAGCGTCTGGACTCTTCCAAGAACTGGAAACTGGAACAGTTTTCAAATGAGATACATCAGCTAGGACGAGTTACATATTCGGCAAAAAAGATGACTGAAGTATAAAATATTGATATCAGTGATTTTTTTTTGGGGGGGGGGCCAAGAGGCTTTTGATTTTTCCTTTTGTGGTCTGCACAATAAATGCTCTCATAATTACATTCTCGTTTAGTTTTGTTTTTTTCAATCTAGCTTTGCAATGACCATACAACAACCTATTCAGAAATACCAGGTTTAAACTGATATTTATATTTGTGATTGAACTTCCCCACTGAAAATGTTTCGAGATAAGAAAATACAGTTTACTGCTGTGCACAATGTGAATTTCAGAAATAAAAAAAAATGTTGATTATATTAAAAAGGAAACCAATTGCTTTTTTGTTACATTGTTTAGTTAAAACCCTTGCTTCAGCTTCCTGGGATAACCTACAAAAAATGCTCCTCAAAAGGTGAAAAACATACTCCTAAAATTAAGTCCATCCATCCATTCAACCATTTTTTGATCCGCTTATCATGACAAGCGTCGCAGGACGTGCTGGAGCCTATCGCAGCCGTCTTCGGGCAGTAGGCGGGGAACACCCTGAACCGGTTGCCAGCCAATCGCAGGGCACACACAGACAAACAACCATCTGTGCTCATACTCACACCTAGGGACAATTTAGAGTGTTCAATCAAATGCATGTTTTTGGAATGTGGGAGGAAACCCGAGTACCCGGGAAAACCCACGCAGGCACGGGGAGAACATGCAAACTCCACACAGGAAGGCCGGAGCCGGAATCAAACCCCGCACCTCTGTACTATGAGGCCGACGTGCTAACCAATTGACCTCCGTGCTGCCATCAAATGAAGTCATTGATTAGCAAAGACAAAAAAATTATTTGGAGCCTTGGACTCGATGTAAATGCTTTACTTAATAATGGTGCATGTGTTGTCTGTTGTCTGATAATCAGCCAAGGTGCAAAGGTACATATTAGGCTGTTAGATTTCATTTCAGTATAAACTATTAAGTACAAGAATGTAATCAGATAATTTGATGGATGAGATGAGTTTCCAAAACCATAAAATAAATATGTTAATGATTTCCAAATGTCAAACAGATCAAAGTATGAAGACATGGGAACAAATTACATGTAAACTAAAAACAAAAGATGATGCTGAAAGAGCACTCAAACATGAATAAATGAATAAATACAGAAAGAAAAGTCTTGTTATTCAAACGAAGGCAAACAGACTTTCCACTCAATGACTGGTTTGTGTGCAGGTGAGCATCGGCTCAACATCTCAGTAAATCCCGCTCGTTCCCATGGTTTTGTGTAGTTAAACATTTGTCTGCTAATGGGCTAATGGAGCTAAGTAGTTGTGGAGAACCAGACAAAGGGCGTCACCATTGTGTGAGACATGCTCAATTTCACAGCTAAAAGCCATTCAAAGCTTCCTCCCAATCAGATTCACAACCCCTTCTTCCGTCTTCTCTTTCCCCCGAGGCGCTTTGACCATTAAATCCAAATAGTTTAACCGTCGTCTCTTTACACACCGTTACTTTTACAATGCTAACACTAAAAAGGCCAAATGGCATTTGTTTTCCTGGCTTCTGAGAAAAGAAGTCGAGCCAATGCCCTTGGTTGACTCTAGCGGGCATCTAGAATAAATGCCTTTTCGGGAAGATCATCATTCAAAACCACAACTTGGGTGGGTGTGGTTGAAAAACAAAGAAACAAAACAAAACAAAAAAGAAAACATACTTGCATCTACATCGTAAAAATAAAATCCACTCAACTGCCCTTTTGTAACCAGCTACATCATGCGTCCAAAGGGCAATATGCTGACTCAAATGCCGTTTTGACAGGTACGCTGAGTAATATGGATGCCCAATAAAATGATTTTTCCAAACGCATCCGCCTGTACTGCCGCAAAGTGAGACAGTGAAACAGCCAGGAACGAGCTGCGTGATGAAAGACAGGCCCTCACACAGTGCTGTGGCCGCAGACTAAACACAAGTATACAAATGCAATTCCGCGTTTGCAACACTCAACGTACGACAAAATTGACACACTCAGCACTTTCTGTCTCTGTGTTCCGCTTCCACACTGCATGTTCTCTCGTTCGAATTTCCCTCTTGTTTTAACAGCCAAAGACAAAGTCAATTCAACTTCCAAGTTCCAAATTTGATCAGAAGTTGTCTCAAGGCAGAATCTAAAACCACAAGAGAAATACCGTATTGGCCCGAATATAAGACAGTGTTTTTTTTGCATTGAAATTAGACTGAAAAAGTGGGGGTCGTCTTATATTCGGGGTCTAGACATTATACCCATTCACGACGCTAGATGGCGTCAGATATCATTGAAGCGAATGCTGAACTTGACTCCCCGGGCCAAAGTGCACCCCTATCACGAAGAATAAAAATAAAAATAGCGGTAGCACGAAGAAGAAAAATAAAAAAATAGCGGTAAGAAAGAAAAGAGAAGAAAATAATAGAAGAGATAACAGAAAATGGAGAAACATAGCTACAATCTGGAGAAAAGTAGCTCGAAGATCGGCCAGGTTAACCGGCAGCTAAGGAGAAGTTATGATGCAATTTACATTTCAAAAACCAGAAGCCAATGATTTACGAATGTGATTGCACTTTAGTTTACATATTTAAATGTTCAGATATTAAGATTTGAATGAGGCAAAATAACATGCTTTTTCTCTCAAATGCATTGTTATAATCATTTGTTTCAGATGTAAATGTAATTATTTTCTGTATAAAAATTAATTTGGCGTTCAAAAAGTCTTTTTTCAAACTTGAGTCTTGAAAAAGAGGGGGTCGTCTTATAATCAGGGCCGTCTTATATTCGGGCCAATTCGGTAATAGCTACACTCAGGGTATGAAGCAGCCCTTCATGACCAACAATTTCACTGTCTAGGAACATATCCACGCTGGATTTTCTTTGCACCCAAAACAAGCCCAAGAAAGCAGGGGAAAAAAAGCCAACCGTGAACGAAACAAGCAATTTCTCCAAGGCAACAAGTTACAGAAGCTGAAGAGAGAGTGCGGGTACATAAGACAGGGGGCATCAGGAAATGACCTCTCCCGCCCTCTGTATCCGCACGTTACACTGTTCCACTTTGTCCGTTTGATTAGCAAGAGACTGAGCGATCAATAACTACTGCTCTTTCATGAGACCGAGCCTGACATTGTAACCCTACTCCGTGCGCTTTTCCTATTCCGCAGCCAATTATGTGATATGATCAATACGCATCAGCAAAGGGATATCCGCACTTCTTGATGTGATTTTGCCGCTAGGGCCTGAAAAAAAATAATAAAAAACGAGCTCCCAGTGCAAACAAACATACAAACAACCCTCCGAAGTTACCTCCCGTGCGTCATCGGGGTGCATATTATCTGTTTCCTTTGGCAAAAAGAAAACATGAAGCTGTTTGTCTTTCCTGCACGGAAGAAGCTGCTGTTTTCAGAGTCTGTGTGTGCATGCGTGCGTGTACAGCTGGGGTTGGAGGTGTCCGCAGGGGGATGGGAACTGCTTTGCCTCTCCCTGGAGCAAAGTCCAGATCTTAATCTGTTCCGTGACCGCATGAACCAGCTACAGTCAGTCTAGCATCACCGCAACAGCTCAAATTAGACTCCTGGCTAAAATACTTGTGACAAAATGCAGCAGGGCCATAGTCAATACACAGAGTGAAGAAAGACAGATGTCGCTCAAGGACTGAAAAAAGAAAAACTGATGACCACATTTAGAGTAAAAATAATTCATAGAGAAGAAATCAAACTCTTCTGTCATCGGGCCCGAGAGAAACTGCAGGGAAGCTATTCAGCCATCTGGCTCGTCACTACGATGATGCGACTTCTTCTTTCTCATTTCTCTGTGACGTGACGGCGCCCAGCAGAGCAAGGCTGGCTAAGGAGCGATAGAGGCCACTGGAGCCCTGCATGCCCGTGCTAACAAACCCCAAACAACCACCATGCAGATGGAGCCTCTTCAGATATCAGATGGTGGCCATAAGGCACCATGACTCCTTCATCGAGTGTTTAAAAAAAATAAAAAATGCTGTGAAGTTTCTACCAAGAGGCATTCCTTTGCAGAGGCGAAACACGAGAACTAGCATACATGTGAGTGGGATTGTGTCATTGTCGTCGCAAGGTGTTTCTGACGGGACCGAGAGGAACACCGAATCTATCTACTCTTCATATTTGCTTTGCTTAAATTGAAGCAAGGCCAGGGGTCCCCAACCTTTTTTGCCTCACGGACCGGTTTAATGTCAGAAAATATTTTCAGGGACCGGCCTTTAAAGGCCTTTAACTACAACAAAATAATATGATATGACCGGCATGAAAACTGTGGTATTTTCGAAACATAATAAAAAACATGAATCACGACACGAGGAACGTCCTATCAGGCCACAACACTTTCTGGTCGCTATGGTAATGTTTACACGTGCCTTCAAAATAAAATAGACTGCAAATACAAAGTGCATGAAAAATACTACTCAGCATCGCCGCATATTATGCAAACTGGGCTTGGTGTGTGGGAATCTCCCGTTGTGATCAATCCATACTTTAAATCGATTAAATGCAGCCTTCTTTTTCTTGAAAGTCATAGGCTCCTCCTCTGTCTCCTGGCTGGGCCTTTCCCCATTCCTAAAGAAACTTTCCAAAGACCTTTTGTTTTTTACTCATTTTGCTAGCTCCTGGGTTTCATTTTAGCAGTAACACGTGACTGAGAAGCGCGCCTTCACCTGCGTCAAGAGTGACATATCGTAGACGGATGTAACAGAGGATCCGGTAATTTTTCAAAATAAAACATCTTTCAGATTTTGAAATGAATAAAACGGAATGTAAGTTATGTATTCTTTCTGTGTGGCCCGGTACCAAATGACCCACGGACCGGTCCGTGGCCCAGGGGTTGGGGACCTCTGAGCTAGGCCACAAACCGCCTTCGGTAACCACCGAGGAGGCGAGTGAGAGTGAAGTTGATCCAGACTGACTGATGCATCTTTTTAAAAAAATAATGGTAGAATTGTCGTGTAAAGTCTTGTTTGAGTGTCTGTTATGGTGACCAAGTCACAAAGGGCGGTGGAAAAGCAGCATTTTGATCCGTTTTACCAGAACAGATTTTACACGAGCTTCATAGTAAGTTGGCGGTAAAAAGGCGTAACAGTAAAACTGGGATTTGTTCGCCTGTCCCTTTCAGGACATTTTGTGCCCAAACTGTTCAATCACGCAGCCGTTAAAGCTCTGCACTCTGGCGTAATCAGATGTCTGGCGATGTCAGCGTCACAGTATAACACTTGCTTTCAACAAAAGGCCTTTGCAGGATCTTGGCTGTTAAAATTCATATGGCACACTGGCGCCAGTCCACCTCTGAAATGCCTCCCTTGCCACACTTCGGAGGACTGAAAATTCACATCAACTTCAACCTTACACATCGGACAACTGGTAAAAAAAAAAAAAAAAGTAGAAAAGGCTGGCTCAGGGACTCAAGTAAACTGCAAGTTCAGCTCTTTTATGTAAAGAACAGAGAAGGTCTGAAAACAGATCAAGTGTCAATTTATATGATGCACGCAAGCAAGCACAAGAACACCCCCGTCAACATGTTGTCACCTCTTGGGCAGAGCACAGTACCTCACTGAAAATAAAAAAGGTCATAAGTAGCTCTTGAGTTCCGAGTTTGTCACAACGGACTTGATTGAGAGCATCCTTAGTTCTATTTCGGGGTCAAGTGGAAGTCAAGATTGTTCTTCAACTTGACAAAGGTGAAACTCACTGCTGCTTCAAAAAGTCACCTTGAAAATTTCCGACGGCTAAACAACCAAAACGATCAATTTAGATGTGTGTCAGGAGAATCGTCCTTTCACAGAGCAGCATGATGAAAAAGGAATAGAACAATATGATTTGTTTCGAAATGGCGTCCACTCAGAGTAACAACTTCCATTGATGATCCATCTCATGAAAATGGAAACACTTCCTCCTTGAAGATCCTTTAGTGTCACTGATTTCAAATTGAAAAGTAAATGGCGAGTTCTTGAACAGACATATCGAAGTTAAACTTTTTTTTTTTTTTTTTAGGTCTTATGTGGTCTGGAACCATATTTTCAGTGTTCGCCGTATCAGAAACAGCTGCCCTCGTGACATTCGTTTTGATCACCTCGGGCAATAACGGCACGGCAGGTATGAAAAGGTCCGCGCATATGTCGAAGAATTTAGAGTGAAAAAATATTGCGAAGGCCCCGGGAGAAGAATTGCCTCACACAAAAGGTTTGGAAAGGCTGCGCTTAGCATTGTTCACTTCTTGTCAATCCCATTAGCTTTCTGTGACACAGTCGCAGCTGTTCAAGCTAGGATGTGTCCCTAACAAGGTCCATTAGCAGTATTACCTGCATCCGGAGAGCACTGGGGTCAAGTGGTCAACCATCCACCAAAGGTTTAGATTAAATTACCCCAGAGGGAGGGGGGTAGGGGGGTGGGGGGTTGTCTACAGTGTGGACCTCCTCACTCCCAAGTAGAGAATTTTGAGAAGAGTGGGTGGGCTATTTTTTTCTTGTTCGTTTGTTTTGTGGTGTATTCACTCTCACTGATTTTATTTCCAAGTTTAGATCTTCAAAATGGAGATTTTTAGTTCAAAAGCATAATCTACAAAACATCATGTAACCTGTTTGAGAGCAAAGTCCAGAAGATTTTATCATGATTGATATCCAATCACGTCATTTTCCGCAGATTGGCATCATCTTTGATATTTAAATCAACGCCAGCTTCACGTTATAAAATATGTATTTGTAGATGCAAAAAAAAGACAGTCGAACAAGTACGTCGCGGAGGCCTGCGGTGTTACTTTACGATGTCACTTGGGGCCCCACCCCTACTCGCTCACAATACAGCAAACGAGAGGGACACAGCCAGAAGCAGCGACGAAAACCAAAAAGGGACTTCACAATACATTACTTTATTGGCCCGAATAAAAGACGGTGTTTTTTGCATTGAAATAAGACTGAAAAAGTGGGGGTCATCTTATATACGGGATCTAGACGTTATACCAATTCACGACGCTAGATGGCGCCAGATACCATTGAAGCGAATGCTGAACTTTTTTGGATTGGATTGGATAAAACTTTATTGTCAAATGTACTGTATGTGTAACATACAGCACAGATGAAATTTCTTCCCTCTCAACGTAAAACAAGAGGAGCCTCTGCGTATGTCCGCGCCGCTATCAAAAGAAAAGTTAACAAAAAAATGACTCCCCAGGCCAAAGCGAACCCGTCACGAAGAATAAAAATAAAAATAGCAGTAGCACGAAGAAGAAAAATAAAAAATAGCGGTAAGAAAGAAAAGAGAAGAAAATAATAGAAGAGACAACCGAAAATGGAGAAACGTAGCGAGAATCTGGAGAAAAGTGGGTCGAAGATCGGCCAGGTTAAGTGGCAGCTGAGGAGAAGTTATGATGTCATTTACATTTCAAAAACCAGAAGCCATTCATTTACGAATGTGATTGCACTTTAGTTTACGTATTTCAATGTTCAGATATTAAGATTTGAATGAGGCAAAATAACATGCTTTTTCTCTCAAACATATTGTTATAATCATTTGTTTTCGATGTACTGTAATTATTTTCTGTATAAAAATTAATTTGGTGTTCAAAAAGTCTTTTTTCAAACTTGAGTCTTGAAAAAGAGGGGGTCTCATAATCAGGGCCGTCTTATATTCGGGCCAATACGGTATTACACAGCTGCGTCTTTGTCCCAAAAAACTTTTGTTTGAAGAGAGCGAAAGGTTCCATTACAAGCTTTTGCATTAATGGAGACAGACACATGCAACTAAATAACAAAGCACTGTCCTGCACTTGTCTTCTTGAGACATTGCTAAGACATCACATCACATGCATTGCCATTGTATATTTGCTGGCATAATATCAGTTCATGCAGGGTGTCAAATGTTCACCGTAGGATCTAAAAATGCTTAAAAATTAAACAGCTTGGAGTGTTTTCACCGTGCTCGGTATTTGTTTAGCCCTAACCTAGAATGAAGTGGCTTAAAAATAATTAACTCATTCTCAGTCTTTCGCTCTAGGCCATGGCGACAAATATTTTGGTGGCAGCTGGGCAAAGAGGAAGAATCTCAATGACTGTAAGTAGGGAAGAGGCCGGCCCCGTGTCAAATGCGGAGCCCGGTGGCGTGATGGGAACGCTTACACGCAAGCAGAAACAAAAGCAGTGATGTGCGCACACACCTGAGTCATCCCAAAGGTATTCACAACTACCTAGCGAACAGAGAAAAAAAAAAGATGAGAAAGAACTGGTGAAGCAAAAGCAGAACATAAAAAAAGGTCTCGGAGGGCCTCATCTTTCAGGCAGCCTGAGGCGCTGGATTCACAATATGCTCACCTACTTGGAGCTCTGATGAATCTCCAAACATCAGCGCTCATTAGGAATCCACTTAAAAACCTTGAGGTAAACATTCATGCTTTACTGCCTTTAAGAATACAAGCAGGGATTTACCTGACTTCCGGAAAAAAAAAAAAAGTCAAAGTGGCTGCTTCACATCGCAAGAGCTGTCCCTTTGTTCTTGTGGACTGAGACTCATTCCGATATAGGAGTTCTTGAATTTGCTACCGTGACTACACTCTAAAATCGCTGTGCCCAAACACACCGCTTCGGTTGCTTTGGATTTCAGACATGTGAATGTGTTTACGGCTCACTGCTCACGATTAACTTCATGAATATCACAATTGGTCCTTCACTGTGAACTGGAAGCAGCATGAATAGACACTCCCTTTTAAAGTGCATTGAATTCACAATACCAAATACTTTCCTTTTCTTTTTTTTTTTTTTTCCTGAATATGGTACGTCCAAGTAGAGTCCAACATAAAATGTTACTGGAGGTCAAACATACTTGAGGTCATGACTCAATTAGCTGCAAAGCATAATTACATACAAGAATCCGTGTGTGAAACTACCAATTACCATGCAAGTGTAGCAGTTAAAAAAAAAAAAAGTTTTGTCACGAACAAATAAAGCAAAAGCTGTGCTTGACCTCCTCTTCATTTGGCTAAGCCACAGACTGTGTTAAAGCGCATGCTTTGACCTTTCCCTTAGGATAAATCATGATGTGCTTCTGTTCGGCTGCCAGCTTTTTGTTTAAACAATTTGTCACCACCTCCCCATTACCCCCAACACGTCTCTCTCTGCAGATACTCATCATGGGATTAGTGGGAGGATCAAAGTGTGCCAGCCTGACCTCTCGCTCGCCTTGTAATTAAAGCAGTCCAGAGATTTGTGGAAGGGATAAATTGAGGCTAATGGTGGCTACCAAGAGAAACGAAATTAAGAGATACAGTACGATACATAAGATAAGCAGAGGTGGGCATTCTGTCCCTGGGACGGAACGGCGACGGACGGACGGACGCCCATTTTGGGAATGGAGGACTTGAAGTTTTTTTAAAAAGGACTGTCCAAGCAAGGGTTTAAGGGTCGCTAACCAGGTTAAATATGTGGTGTCAGGAGACAAAATAACAAAGCCAGAGTGTAGCCGAACACTGTATTTTCTTAACGGGCTATTAACAGGACAACACTAGTTCACTTAGTCGCCATTACAGAACTCTTCTCCTTCCTTTTTCATCTCATCTCTTTTTATAGCGGGTGGCCCGGTAGTCCAGTGGTTAGCACGTCGACTTCACAGTGCAGAGGTACCGGGTTCAATTCCAGCTCCGGCCTTCCTGTGTGGAGTTTGCATGTTCTCCCCGTGCTTGCGTGGGTTTTGTCCGGGTCCTCCGGTTTCCTCCCACATTCCAAAAACATGCATGGCAGGCTGAGTGGAAAACTCCAAATTGTCCCGAGGTGTGAGTGTGAGAGCGAATGGTTGTTCGTTTCTGCGTGCCCTGCGATTGCCTGGCAACCGGTTCAGGGTGTCCTCCGCCTACTGCCCGAAGACAGCTGGGATAGACTCCAGCACCCCCCCTGCCCTGCGACCCCAGTGAGGATAAAGCGGTTCGGAAAATGGATGGATGGATTTCTTTTTATAGCAACACTGCCACCTAGTGTACAGTCAGAGAACATAAAGTACCTACAGACACCCATTT
This sequence comes from Hippocampus guttulatus, assembly GCF_054856545.1. Classification (NCBI taxonomy): domain Eukaryota; kingdom Metazoa; phylum Chordata; class Actinopteri; order Syngnathiformes; family Syngnathidae; genus Hippocampus; species Hippocampus guttulatus. Next base: position 11,327,129 of record NC_141277.1, on the reverse strand, counting down.
CACTCAAGACAGCCAGTTCAGAAAGCCGGATGTGTTGTCTGTCTCTCGGTGCCCGCCCAGCAAGATGCTTATGCCCCCCCCCCCTCAGTTTTGGCATGGATTTTTAAAAATAAAGTTTATTATTATTATTGTACTTTATCATATTTTTGTGTTGTGAAAAACTAATTTTGAGTTGTTTATCACTAAGACATTTAAAATATGAAGAAAGGGTGATATTATTTTTGTTTGATTGATGGCCAGTCTAATCTGCAACAGCAGGAAAGTGGTTAAGATTGCACAATTGTCTGTGTCTCATGCGTTGTGTTATGTTGTCTTTTTTTTTGTTAACTTTTCTTTCGATGGTGGCGCGGACACCCGCAGCGGCTCCTCTTGTTTCTTATTTTATGTTGAGAGGGAAGAAATTTCATCTGCGCTGTATGTTACACATACAGCACATTTGACATTAAAGTTGTATTCAATCCAATCCAATAACGACATTACTTAAAATAAGGTTCAGTACGCGGGGCCATACACGATGAATAAGTCAATGTTTGCATGCGAGAGTCCTGTACATTTTTCGAAGTGCGGCATGTCATGCGTTTCGTATTTTATGGATGATGCACTTATATCGTTCAGCTTTGTCGTGAGCGCCTCTATGAAGAGGTTGATGTGAGCATAAGTAAAAATGTCAACATAAATTTTGGTGACCATTGATTTCAGTTTTGGCACATTAAGCGACATTTAGATTCCTATTTTACGGGTTTACGCTTGCCTCTGGCATGACACACTTGCGTGTAGTACAGTGATCCCTTATCGCGGTTAATGGGGACCGAGATCGCCCGCGAAAGAGGAAAATCCGCAAAGTAGGTACTCCCCCTGTTCAGGTATATGCACATGTGTATGAGTACACATAATATTTCTCAGGTCAAATTTAATGGTATACATGCATGTAGAAGTAAATGTTTGTAGTAATTAACATTACTTAATGCTATATACAAATGTATATATATATATATATATATATATATATATATATTATATACCTGTATATACACATATACTGTATATATTATATACATACAGATATATATTATATACCTGTATATACACATATACTGTATCTATTATATATATATATCTATTATATATATATATATATATATATATATATATATACACACACACATGTAGAAGGTTAGGTTAGTGCATAAATAACAAAATACAGTAAACATAAACAAAGTAAGGGGGGAAGAGGCCGGCCCCAACATGAAATATACATGTAGTCCTGTACATGTTGCTCTATGTGACTCGCTGTTGTTTTGCTGACTTCCGCTGCCTCTCGCGGACCTTTTGCGGGATTTCCACGATACAGCAGGGGTCTCAAACTCCGTTCCTTGAGGGCCGCTGTCCTGCATGTGTTCCAAGTCTCCCTGTTGCAACACACCTGATTCAAATGATCAGATCATCAGCAAGCTCTGCGGAAGCCTGACATTGAACCTGTTCATTTGAATCAGGTGTGTTGCAACAGGGAGACTTGGAAAACATGCAGGACAGCGGCCCTCCAGGAACTGAGTTTGAGACCCCTGCTATACAGTATATATATATTTTTTGAATAATGCTTTTGAAAAATCCGCGATGCACTGAAACCGCAAAAAGTGAACCGCGAAGTAGCGATGGATCACTGTACAGTATTTGGTACTCCTAACACTTCACAGCCAGTTACCTAGAAGTCCAAAAATGAGTATCATGGGTAGAACAGATTGGAACAAAAGGGGACAGAAATGGACTTGCAATGTACCCTTTGGCTCAGAACTATTCCGGACTTCGGGGTGAACAAGAGGTAATAGAAATGCTTGCCGCATTCTCATTCTGCCACTGTGGTCAAATGAACTTCCTGTGGCGGCCAATGCTTCCTCATGCTGGTTGTGGAAACGTAATTCAGCTGAAGCACAGAGGGAACACTACAGAAATGGAGGCGTGTGGGGGGAAGGGGGAACTGCAAATCCACTTCTGTTTATTGTTTAACTTCCTAGAGGGATTGCAGCTCTTCCATATAGACACAATAGCAGTTAAGTTTAGACGTGAATATTTTTAACCCCCCCCCAAATACAAAGACTGGCGTTCTGGCTTTTTTTTTTCTTTACATGACAGCAACAACAAACATCTGAACTGCTCTCCGAATGCCATCGTTCAAGAAGACATTGTTCACCGTTTCCATGCAAACACATCACATACACTCCGATGACCATTGTGTTTTTGCAGGTTCGCATCATGCAAGGCAAACTTTTCAAACCGAATGTTTCTATGTTGTTGTCATGTCAACAAACTACTTAAAAAGCCCAAATTGTAGTCGCGTTTGTCAAATGTCTTCCAAGCACGCACTGCTGGCTTCCCAGCACCAGCATCTTCCCCATAGTTGAATCTAACACGCCACACCCATCTGCTGCTCGTATTTGGCTAGAAAAATCGAAAAGGAAACAGTTGCAAATTTCTGGAGGTGCTCACATTTACTTTCACTTACACACAGAGCAACTCGCAGCATCTTTACATTTCCAGCAAACATTTAGAGGCTTGCTTGCCATCACATGGGCAAAACATGACGTGGCACAGGGGTTCAAAATATGCATGCAGACGGAAACAAAACAGCAGGAATGCAAGGGTGGGATACTTTCGCTTTTCAATGCATGACTTGAATGGACCCTGCGTATATTTGCAGCACGGAAGTGCCGATTTAGCAGTGCAGCTCTATCATTTGCGCTGCGGCCAAACAAGTGGGTGTGTGATTTAACGTTCTAAAGTCCAAAGTGGATTAATAAAACAACAGTTTGCCTTTTGTGAAAAAAAAAAAAAAGATGTGTGAGGTGCACAGTCAAGACCATCACGTGGGGGGTGGGGAGGTGGGGTCTTACAGACTCACCTGTGACATCTGAGGTCTGAAATTGATCTCCTTCAGGTCAACGGATCCAGGGGAGAGATTGTGCAACATCTGGCACAGGAGCACCCCGTCACGCAAGGCTTGCGCTAGATCGAACACGGCAGCTGAGGGCCACACGACCCGGTGGTTTTGAGGCAGAACCTTGCAGTCTATCAGCCACCGTCCGCATTGCCTCCACTCCTCCATATCTTCGGCTTTTTTTTTTTTGTTTTGTTTTTACTCCACGGTAAATATACTCAAAATCTCACGAACGCAAAGGAAAAGGGGTGAGCCCGCGAAGCGTGGCTACCGCACAGTCGCTCCCTTGTTTCTCATTCAGTATCATGCAAATGCATAACTTTTTTTCCTGCGTGTGGTGGGGCAAATGCCAGCCGTCCGATCCGATCAGAGTGGCGATGCAAAGCACTGAAATCAAAGCGGTAATAAACACCACCCTTTCTCGTGGGTCGACTTCACAACACGGCGCCGGTGTCACTCGAAAACATTTTCCTCCTCTTCATCCTTAAAAAAGTTTCCCAGGCAAATACAAACATTAAAGCGTCCCCATCGAAAGTCAGCGTGGTGCCAAACAAAACAGCTGGTTTGACAGCGACTGCACGCTAAAACAGACACACGCACTGGGTCAAAGCGAGGCAGCCGAACACGCTAAGAAAAAAAAAAAAGGATAAATACTTGGAGCGCGCGATCATCCTGTTTGAACAACACACTACAAAGCACGCCGGGCTCCAGCGGAAACATCCAGCCGGGAGGGGAACAATGACTTGATCCGATTTACGTCGCGTAGTTGGGCGCTTGGAAAGCAACGCGCCGAGTGCCTTTCCTTTGCTCTGCTGGGATTTCAAACGCCTGGCGAGTCCTTTCTCCTTTCTCCTTTTCTCTGTCTCCTTGTGTCCCTCCCCGGCGAACTAAAAAGATGTTCAAGTCCCAAAACTCGCGATCAGAGAGACACAAACGTCCGGACCAAGCGTGCGCTCTTGAAGGAGCTCGTGCGTGCCGCTGGCATCTCACTTCAGGTCAAGCCTCAGGACGGTGTTGACACTTCGTTTGAGAACCTCCACACATCGTCCATGGACGTAAATTTCTAGTCTGCCCTTTTTGTTTTTAAAGCTACGTTTCATGGCACGACCTCTGCTGGTGGGACCTTAGCACTGCATGGGCAAGGTTAAATAACTTTGGTGGTCCCATCCAATGCTCGACTAAATCAAAAATTGTACTCAATTAAGTTAAGATTTTTGTTTACTTGAGAATAATATGGCTTGAGTAAAAATGACTTGCCAAATAATTACTAAAGTAACTCGCAGAACCTCCGATGTATTATTTTTCAATCAGAGCTAGAATGTCCAATAATGTCGGAACATGCATCGTTAAATATTTTTCAACAATATCACTAACTAAAAAAATATTATTTTTTTGCGCAGTGTTTTGTCAACAAACAATTCCTTGACAAAAAAAAAAAGATGGTTCGGGGAAAGAGTATAGAGGAAATGTAGTGGAGTAAAAGTTTACAGTAATAATAAAAACCATTGATACAATGTCATATTGCTATATGCTAACACACACACACACACACACACACACCCACACACACAGTATATAGTACAAATTCCTAATACTATATTGTTTTTTGCCCACTACATCTTGTGTAATGTAAGCTACTGATATTCTGTTTTAAATTATTTACCATCTTTGAGTTTTTACCGTTCTCTCTTGTTAACACAGTTGTCATGTGTCAATGAAAGAACGCAACTGCCACTAACGTCAACATGTCACGTGTACTCTGTTCATGCCTTTTTGTCACGTCTCATTAACTAATTCATTCAAAGGTCATTATGATTCTCCCACCTGCAGATTTCCACAGGGACATAATACATTGGATCAATTTATTTCCTTGGAGGCGGCACAAGAAAACTGTGGGCTTGCCATGCATGGCGTGACACAACTGTTAGTTAAATGTTGCAGCTCCAAATGCAATCGATTGGAAACTCTTTGACACTGAATTTATAAGAACGGAATTGATAGACCATGATTGATGTCGGGACACGATACTTATGATCTTCTGCTTACAGAATATTATGACCTGCTCAGCCGACTCGGAGAACCAAGGTCACATTTACTTTCCGTCCCTTGAAGTTTTGTGCAAATGTTCTTCAAGAAAGTTGTGGCCAGCGTGTGAGAAATGAGAGATTCCTCGGATTCAAAACATTTGGGACTTTATTGTTGGTTGGTATATGCGCTCAGATTTTTATTGCCTTCTTTGAAGCTCTTGAAGGCCCTCTTAAAAATGATAATGGCCTCACTATTTTACACTTTCTCTGTATATTTGTGGAATGCGGGTGCAAATCTTAGTCCCACGGCACAAAACATCAACCCCGTTGTTCATTTGCATTGTTATTCTCCAATGTGATGTTATGATGATGAGGAGATGAAATATTCAAAATATTCCCGTTTCACAAGAGGCCCATCATGCTATTGACGGGGCAAATCTTCAAGCCAGTGTCGCCTTTCCTTCTGGGTGCTTGCTATCATTTATTACGACGCAGTGTTCGAGGCCCTCAGGTCATGAGTTTTCAACTAACACGTTTTATGGGCACAGTGCTTCATTCATGGTCAGACAAATTATTGTCTTCCACATAACTGCGGAGTGATGCGAGGTTATAGCACGGCATACATGGCTCGTAGAAAGAGGCTCTCAGCAAAAAAAACCTCGTGCTGAACTGCAATAATTCATGAGCAAAGGTCGGGGAATGTCTAATGGACGCAGTAGGTCCAGCAAAAATGTTTTCGACAAGCAGACCAGTGAAAGGGAGTTATGCATCATCTAAAATCGTGCACTGGATTTCAACGTAATAGTTGAACATCAGTCAAAAAGCCTCCTTGACCAGTCCGGTCTGCCCTCACTATTTAGACACATCCATCCATTTTCAACACTGCTTACCCTGAACAGGGTCACAAGAGCCTGTCCCAGCTGATTTTGGGCAGAAGGCAGACTTTACTCTGAACTGGTCGCCAGTCAGTCGCAGGGCACACATAGAGACGAACAACCATTCACACCCACATGTATACCGTCACTGTGTGGAAACAGATTCCACACTGCCCGCACACAAGTCAGGCGAGTATACCACTACGCCATCCATCCATTTTCCGATCCGCTTTATGCTCGCAAGGGTCGTGGGGGGGTTTGCTGGAGCCTATCCCAGCTGTATTCGGGCTGTCGGCGGGGTACACCCTGAACCAGTTGCCAGCCAATTGCAGGGCACATACAGGCGAATAACGATTTGTGCTCACAATCACACCTAGGGACAATTTAGAGTGTTCCATTAACCTGCCATGCATGTTTTTGGAATGCGGGAGGAAACCGAAGCACCCGGAGAAAACCCAAGCAGGCATGGGAAGAACATGCAAACTCCAAACAGGAAGGCCAGAGCTGGAATTGAAGCCGGTACCTCTGCACTGTGAGGTCGACGCGCTAACCACTGGACCACCGGGCCGCCACCACTACACCATCAGCAACTTATTTTGATACATGTACATGGTATTTCTATGGTCTGGGTTTTGCAATTGGACCTGTTTTGGTTTTAGCTCCTTAACTGGAATGTTTGTTTGGTTTGCTTGTTTACTCAGCCGCCTCTTGTACTATGACAATGACAAGTATTTTGTTGTGTTTCTTTTTGTTCAGTCTTTTTCTCATCATCATCATTTGCGATGATTAGCCCCATAATTAAACGTGTCCTATTACTGGAGCAACTCGAGGGCAGCTGTTATGACAAGCGATGCAAATGCAACCATCAGCACATATGTCGGCCCATTTAGCAATTCCGAGGCAAATGGAGGCGTTGAGAGTTGCGCTTGCAGTCGTGTTGGACATACCTTGGCAGAATTTGTTGACAACACAAGCACTAATTGTCCAGTTCTTTATCAGAGTTTGAATGCTACCAATTGGCATTCTCAAACATTGAGCTGTTTCGATCCTTTTACTGATTTCGAAAGTTCAACGAACCTTTCTTGCAGATCCTATGGTAGATATTTTACATAACCTAAGGCACAATATCCAGCAAAGTCAGTGCAGCCCTCGATAAAATATGCAGAGTTCTCTCAAAATCACTGCCTATTCATACAGAGATAAAAATGAGAATTGAAAAAAAAAATCTGCATATTTCCCCCGAAAAATGTTCGGTATTTTAGAAATTGTACCAGGGTAGGTAAACTTATGAGCACAACATGTACATACGGTATCATTTACATTACTCATTCACAGGTTGCAGATTTATAAAACCATACATATATCAAACCAAGGCCATCTATAATGTCATAAAATAAGCGAATGTGAAAAATGGCAGTGACTGTGAGGAGTGCCTGACAGTGGATGCAGAGGGAGTCATGCAATCTAATTGTGAAAATGGTCTTTGAGATTGGCTGATGGAGCGATGAGATCACTTCACCTTTTAAGAAACGTTGAGGATGGGACATCTGCCTGAAATTTCGCATGACCCGCTGAGGGCGTCATTTGATGTCATCCTCAGTTTAATATTAACTTGCATCGATGGGGGAAACAGCATTTGAAAAAGTGGGGGAAAACTGCATTTAGCTTGCTGAGAATATCACATGCACGCCTTTTGATTTGCCGTTAGTTCGCAGCAAAGATAAAAAGACATGATTTGCAAAATGGAAAGGTCATGTACTGGAATGAGGAACAAGGAGCCAAGAGATGTAACTCGGGGTAACCTCGTGTAGGGCTTACCAACTCATCAACAAGATAGTATTTCTTCAAAATTTTAGTTGAAGCCAACGGACTATTGAAGAAAGAAACAGTGTCAAAATGCTTCTTAATCTAGCGATAGTTCTTTAGTGAAGTAAGTGGGACTGGACATGATCAGTGACATATTGTACTGATCAAAGATGATATTGACATTCTTAGCAGAGGATTAAATGATCTGATGAAGTGAGCCCGTAAACTTTACGGGAACAGTGACAAATATTTCAGGACGAACTTGAGCTTCAATTTTGTCAGGGTTTTAAAATGAACAACGTTTTGGGTCACCTATTCTTTGGTGGCACATAAACACACATGAAGAGAGCTCACTGGGTTCATTTGGGAGAGGGAGGAGGGGTGGCAGAGAAATAGATGTGGTTGTCATAAGCATAATAATGGTATGATATTTCACAAATGTGACGCAGAGGAAGTATGAACAATGAAAAAAAAAGAGTATTGGTTCAAGAATGGATCCCTGAGGGACTGTAGAAGAAATGTGATTATTAACACAGACAATAAAACCAATATACTGAATTTGTTATGAGTGATGCGACCACTTTCGGGCGTACCCGCCTACTCCCCGAAGACAGCTGGGATAGTCTACAGCACATCCCGCAACCCTTGTGAGAATCAAATCTGAAAATGGATCGTTGGCCGTTATGAGTGAAACCACTTTAGCGCTGTACCTAAACTCCCTGACAAAACTGATCAAGTAGAGTGGAATGTTCAATAGCATCAAATGCAGCATTGTGCGGTTGAGTGAAATAAGAATTGATTGTTCACCTTTATCAGTATGCATGAGGACATCATTTGTTACTTCTAAAAGTAATGCGTCAGTCCTGTGTTTGTGACATAAACCGAATTGAAAGTTATCAAACAGATTATAATCTTCAACTAGAGACACTGGTTGAGACCAGATAATGCACCCGCTTCAATCCTAAAACACCATTCATTCATTCATTTACAGCTTTTTGACAGGTCAACCACAATTCGTTCTTCATAGACTGCCAAATGAATGGAAAAAAAAAAGAAAAAAATGCTTATGTATATTCTTACAATATAATGTCAATATTTAATGTCATTGATGCTAAACTATTCTGCTTTGGTCTTTAACATTGTGTGTAGATTGAAGGGGAAAAAATAACGTGATTTTGGTTGATGCAAAAATAACTAATGTTGCTGATTGGAATCATTTTTGACAGCAATGTATATGAATGAGATGCTTTGCTCCAAGAAGAGTTCATACTCAGCATTCTCTGTTGGCTGAGTAATGGTTCGAAATTAAATGAATAAGAAACACCATAAACTATGTTGAAAATGAAGTTGTTTTTTTAAAGTATGCGTAATGAAAATCAAATGGTGTACAAAAGTAGAGGCAAACATATCCAACACCACTTTAAATTGAATTGACATCGGGAAACCACATGAAGTGAATTTATATACAATATTCCACTCGCCCAAACGTGTTCCAACAAGGCGATAAAAATCAAATGAAAAGTGCAAAGTCGCATGTTTGTGGTCCTTTTAGCATTCGTTTCATGGTCGCTGACTGATGGCCACAGGACCCATAATGACGCCTTGTCGTTGGGATTGTGGCACTGATCAATCATGCCTTTGGGGTTGTCTGTGTTGTGTGGGCGGGTGGGTGCTGCATGGAGGGGATACAGGTCACAGTTCTGGCTGTTGCTTCCTCACAGCTGACACCCTTAACGACTAACTCGGCCTTGAACATGAACATGAAAAGTACTGATGCAATAGTTGGATGGAGGCGGAAAAAAAGATACATTTAAAAGTGATAGGCGTATTCAAACATTCATCTAATGAATTGCACCTTAACTACGATGTGGCCAAAGCAAAAATTAGGGCAACACCGCTGGATTCGAGGCTTTGCTATGCTATTAATTTCACCGGTCCAAAAAAAAAGGTAACAATTTTTTTGATTAGTGATGCAAGGATACTAACTGATAGTTTGTTTTGTTTTGGGTTTTTTTGGGGGGGGGGGGGGCGTTACTCAATCTGCCCTCATTTTTTTGTTCTCAAGCACGCCAGGTTTTAATAGTAATAATAATGTGATATAGTAAGACATCTGGTAATATTTATGAATTAAGGGCTAGTTAGGTTCAGCAGCAGCAGGATTTTTTTTTTCATAAAACCGCAAATCATAAGTCATTGTAAAATCAGTCTTGTGTGTTCCTAGGTCAAATTTAAAAAACAAACAAACAAAAAAGATTCACAACAGAGAAAAAAAGTAGATATTTTAATAAATGAAGTCACACATTTAGGGCCAGATAAAACCATCTTAAAATTTGCTGTTGAGTACCACTGTTATCCTCCTTTTATTCGATCTCTTTGCATTCCAATGCAGTATAACAATTTTCAAATTTGACGGTAATATGAACATTTTGAAATTTAACCAGGGTTCATCCTTGCTGCCATATAATGTCAAAAATACAATTAGAGAATACATACCTGTCAACTCATACGGTTTAGCCATAGTTCATACGGATTTTGTGGTGAATCTTATGTATATGGCCGTATCGCACAAATCATACGGATTCTGAAAATTTCTGTTTTTGGTTTTTTTTCCCCCTAACAGGTAGTTCCGTTTGCTTTTGCCCAGAATGGTGCTAGTCTACTCGAATGCTTTCATTTCCAAAGTAAATATGAATGGATGCTGTAACTTCCAGCCGATGGGTCAGCATTTGGAGTTGGTGAAAAAAGTAACGCAGGAGAAACACAGTAATGCCACTAAGTAGAATGATGATAAGACATTAACCAGTCATTGTATTATGGAGATCTACAATAAATATCATTGAAAATTTTGTGGTTTTTTTCTGCTGTTATTTTGACATATAAAATGCTTTGGTATGTTATAAGGATTTTTTTGGTAGTTTATACAGGTTGGCGCTCTGAAAAGTTGACAGGGATGAGAATATACGGCCCCCTCCAACTCTGAGTACTGTACAGAATTCCAGTTTCCGGTGGATTATTACGAAAAACGGTGTACTATTGCCACTTGCTGGCTGACTCAAGAACTACAGCTCAGCTCGAACGGCCATTCCTCTAAAATGGTGGAACAACCATGTGTGCCAGAGTGGTTTTTAAATGTATTTTTAATGAGAAGTGTCTTAAACTGAAATGAGCTTCTGTAAGGAAGTTAAAAAAAGAAAAGAATACAACTAAAAAAAACACCAGAGCAACATAATACTTTTGGGTACGGGTAGTCGTTTTATTTGATTTATTTATTTTTGCGTATCTGCTGAAACTTGGTCAAGGAGAAGGGAATCATGAATTTATTGTTTTATTTTGTTTGTATTTTTACTTCCTCAATCAAAAATATTTTTTTCCAGTTGAGATGTACAGGTTTAGGTCCGGAATAGTCCACATATTGTCATGTTAATGCTTGATTCATATAATTTTGTAAGACAACTTTGACTGCATTTTAATTAGTGCCGAATATTTTACATATCCTCATGTCAATAGATGTCTGATTCATACAAATTAATATATTTTGCTAGAACAATCTATTTTAACCCTTCCTTGAACAGTGTATAGGCACAATTGTTAAAAACCCATTTCATTCTGTTAAATCTCAATTTTTAAACGTGTGTATGTGATTGTGGGTAGGTCTCGGGGAGTGCAATGTATTTATATACTTTTTTTATATTTCATGATAGACTTGGGAGGGAGGCTCCTGCAAAATCTTGTTGTAACAAGTGTGCAATGACAATAAAGTATCCATTCATTCATTTCTAAGACACATTTAATGGTGGGAAAAGTTTGAATGATTTACCTTGGTCTCATTTTTTGATATTACAAAAACTTGGCATTTGAACGGGGGTAAGCAGACTTTTTCAATCTGTCATAGATTTATAGTACCAGGGGAAAGTAATTTATTTTCTTTTTTATATATTAGGGTGGATGTTTGACGAATCAAGTTGCATATGAAAAGTTGTCTGATGCACATTGGAATGAAAAAAATCAAGAACTGATAAAAGTAAATCTACACTATACAACAAGTGAGAGAGAGGGTGTCCTTACTAAAATGTAAAAATAATAAAATATACTGTATGCTATATAATCATCAGACGTTAAAAGGTCAAAAACAAAATAAAGTATCACTTTCACAGGTTGGTATTTTCTGAACCGGAGTCCAAAGGACTGTTGACATCGGAATCTGAGGAGCTGCTGCTTTCCATTTGAAGAGACCCAACTTGACACCTCTTCTCTGTGTTAATGAAAATAAAAATTCAGCAGGGGTCACTGATTCATCTTCCAATAATAATTCAAAAACATCTTCACATAAGCACCACCAATCGACGAGTTATTGTTCACTTACTCTGAAATCTCTTGAACTTCTTATTTAGACATCTACGGACATATTGCTGTAGTTTACGCAGAGTTGAAGGCTTTAGTATCTCAAAGTCGATCTCGACCTCATCTGGGTTGGCATCACAAATAGAAGGCTCTCGTGTTTGAATGATGTGCACCACCTGGCCCAGCTTTCCGCCGGATAATCGGTTTATGTCGAGGCTCAGTTGGTGCTTCTCGTCGTACGTCATTTGCAGAGAGTCTTCATCGCAGTAGTCACTTCCATTTTTTGACCTCCTGAAAGTCAAGACGGCATCACTAAATGAGTTTCCTAATCGTCCGTTTTCAGCGGAACCTACCTATAAAACACGCATAGGCCTTCTCTTCCTACCTGAAGCTATGAACAGCACTGCCTTTACTTGGTCTCCTGTCAGTCTTCTTCCTTGGTGGGACTTCCGAGAGCACAGGAAGCTGTTTGTGAACATCTTTAACCTGCATCAAACAGATTTGAGTGTACGGTGGTGCCAGTCTTCTGAGCATTGCATTTTTTCCAGGCCATATAATCTATTACATCAGATATGTATCTTTTTGAAAACCGGGGGGGGAATGGCCAATATTTCACAAATTGTGACGGCATATGGCGTGCTAAATAACGAACAACTGGATGGCAAAATGAGATCCAACACACACGATGTACATAAATATGCTCAACAATATACAAGATTATGTTTGTAGTTTGAAGTGCTGTGAAAAATGGCACTAAATCATTTAGAGCTTTGCACAATATTTATTGCCATCTTTCATACAGCTAAATAACATTATGTACAGTATCTCTAATAAAATATATTACAGGTATATGGTACAGCTCTATACAAGAGAAGTTTGGCGGCAACACTTGTCCTGACGTACCGAATGTAGTGGCCAGTGCATCTGAACACGGGGGTGCTGGTGAGGACCAGGGCTCCAAACTAATTTTTATTTACTAGAAGGACAATGGTCCCTAAAGATGACATTTTAGCGCCGCAATATGGAAATTTAGGTGCACGCACGGTGGCAAGTTAATTTGAAAAGGGAATATTCACGACCAGTCATGTTCACTATGTGACTGATCAATGAGGCGAAAGCTGTCAGAGACAAAAAATATTTAAGAATAAAGGAAAAAAAAAAACTCCCGGCCCATGAGATATTTTGCAGCCACCTACTACTTGACATCAAAGTTCAATATTTAGTGCAGCTCCCACCTTTTTTCCTCGGTCGTTGCGTTGTGCGTTTAGTGTGTGTGTGTGTGTGTGTGTGTATTTTAATTTAATTTAATTTTTTTTTTACTTATGGGCGACCATAACTCAGGCTCATGACTGCGTTCGGTGAATCGTAATTTTGAAGTGACACCAAGAAGAAGGAAAAGATTTCTTGTCACCCAGTTCCAAGTCATGTCTTTCTCAAAACCTGTCGTAAACAGCTACATTTCGTGAAAAACGGGAGACGGAGTGGGTTTTTTTTAAGCATGGGGGCACATGAAATATCCTAAATGCACAGAGAATGTTTTGATGCTCAAGAAATCAGACATCATGACTCAACTTGACATCACCAATCTTGCTCACATTCTAAAGAAGCGCGAATGTTCGGAACTGTTATGAATAAAGACTGAGAAGATTTTTGTATACTGTACTTGAACCCCCTTTTTGTGGAATGCTTGATGGGGCCCAAACACACCCAGCCTCCCCCCGACATAAGTTGAGTTTCAAACACCTGCCCTTGGCTGATGAGTGAGTGAATAAACCAACAACCCTTAATACCTCCTACGGAGAATTTAGTTTTCGATGATTCTTTGGAGCAATACAGACTTGACCCACCTGTTGGTGCAACTCTCCAAATTGTGTGGCTTGTTCATTAGCTTGATCCGAAGCAGAGGCGATCGTGGTACTGAGCCCATTCGTACCCGGCCTGCAGGTCGCCTGTGAAGCGCTCGTGATGGGCTCGTCAGGAATCGTCGAAAATCTCTTCTCAAAAACGCCCTGCAGCAAACGGGAAGAAGTGAATCCGAGAACTGAAGTGTTGAACTGCGTGATTCGCTCTGCTGACAGTACCTGAAGCTTTTTGGCCTGGGCGACAACTTCAAGGTATGGAGGGTTGTACTTGTAGCAGTTGGAGAAAATTAACCTGACGTCCGCAGCGAATCTTTGAGCATCCTGGTACTCTCCCCTGCTCAGTTTTGCCTAGTAATGAAATGCACTTGTGAGAGCTGAGAGCCTTTGCGGAAAGCAACGCCACCGTTTTGGTAAAAGTCCAAACGTGACGCAAATACCGTGACAGTGCTAAGATCCATTGGGTATTTGATGATGTCATGGTAGTCGCGCAGCTGCAAAGCTTCGGCATCCACCGGTTTGTAGAAAGGCCAGGCGTACGCGACATGCTTCTTGGAGCACATTTCCTTCAGGATTTCTTCACAGTATTGGAGTTGTTTGCTCAGCTGGATGGTCTCACCCTCTCGAAGCGCTGACTCTTTTTCGCTCGCAGAAGGGAGGGTGGAACGCTCGGGGATTTCCCGTCTTCTTTTGCTTTCCGGCGACGCATTCAGGCCGGTTGAGTCAATGGCTGAATTGCTCCTATTCTTCGGGCCTTGTTTCTTTATGAGCATCATTAAATCAAAAAGTAAGTTGTCAATATGAAAATAACCGATCATATGTACGGTGCATGAATAAAAAAGACATACAACGTTGGCCTGTGATGCCACTGGGAGATGTGACGGCAAATTGGAGCCGGTGTGCTTTGGCGTATCTAAAAGAGACGCGGTCGCCTCCTGCCCACCTGCATGCATAAAATGAACACAAGTTTGTGAACACTGAATTCAAGACTTTGTCATTGCGATATTTAAAACCAGTATCAAAATGTTCTCAATGTCCCATGTTACTACAGTACATACATGACATGCATCCGCTCGTAAAACTCATTGAGCGCCACTGCGGGCTATGGATGCCAGATAGGCATCGTCACTGCAAGTGTTGCCAGTTCTGAAATTGTACTTATCACGTGGAAGCATTTTTTTAAGACTTTCGAAAGCTTGATTTTAGACATTTTAACCCATTTAATCCCACTGGTCACATTTGTGAAGGACAACAATGATTTAATTTACAGGGCTCAAAATTTTTTTATTACTGATAACTTAAAAGGGCTACAACCAATGACACCCGATTTTGACTTTTAAATGTCTAGGAAAAATTTGGGATTAAATGGGTTAAGGTTGTCTTCTTATAATCGTGGATTTAATGCCTTTTTTAAGAATTTGTGGGAATCCTGAACTACATATCAAAGCCGTTCACTGGGCAGAGGATAACAAGTTGTCAAAGCGTAGTTTTGGGACAATGAAACACTTGAGAAATCTTTGCCCCCGCACCCCCCCAAAACATCTGTAAAATTGAAACTGAAACACCGTGAATAGTTTGTTTGGACACTATGTTCTCATTCTTTGCAGCAAAGGCACTCCACAAGTGTTTCAAACTGCAAAGGCATCTTGCGCGCAAAGCCAGTTTGGATTTGGCAGCCAGCCTTCCATAATTGCTTCCGTCCTTAATGTTCATGTTGTGTTCTGAATTGAATTGAATACAACTTTGTGTGTATCAAATGTGCTGTGCATACAGCACAGATGAAATTTCTTCCCTCCCAACATAAAACAAGAGGAGCCGCTGCGGGTGTCCGCTCCGCCATCAAAAGAAAAGTGAACAAAAAAAATGACAAAATAATACAAGACAACACATGAGACACTGTCAGAGATTTTCTCTCTATCAGACACTGACAATCGTGCAATCTTAACCACTTTCCTGCAAACACTTTGTTGTCTGAAGCAGTTCTCGATGAAAGAGGAGCAAATCAAAGTGTCCTTTTCACCAGTGGATCAAAGACTTCATGCTGCAATGTGTACACGTCTGCTACAAACTTAGCTTGAAAGCAACAAGAAGCTATAGCATCCATTCGCGGAAAAGAGATTGGCTTTCTTCTCCTGTCCCATGTAAATCCGCTTCAATTTTTAAACATTTTTTTATAATAGAAAATATTAAAATTAATTATATAATGTATATACCTGTATATTTAAATATATATCTAAACAAATAAATTGAAATATTTATTCAAATATTCTTTGAATAAAAACTCAAGGGGCAGGTCTTTCACTGCAAGCACATCTCTGAAATGACCAGAGGTGACGCTTCACTGACAAACATCTCAAAAGCAATTATTTTCTTTTACCCCAACGTGAACTTACTTTGGTTGGTCTTGACTTTTAACAGTCAAACTAAGTTCAGAACTGCTTTCAGGGCAAAGTTGTGCAAAATTACGTATGTTACATTGAGTTTATTCCACGGGCATGCCTGAAGTAAAATCACCTCTCACAGCTCCCGCCAGTGCAATAATCTGGTAAGCGTTAGAGAATCCATTACCTGGACTTTTCTTTTTGCTTTTCCCTTGGGCTGGATGAGGCAACAGCTCCACTTCTTTCTGAGGCATATGTGCAACTTTTTGCAAATAAATCTTTTCCAAGGCCAGAGCCATCAGCACAATATCATCTGTGGGCTAGAGGAGTGGATAGAGTGAGGACGTGCGTCAGAGCAGCTCAACAGCGAGCTCCAAGATACGTCTCGCTGACCTTGTTGTAAATGTAGCAGTTGGTGAACATGGTGTTGAAGTCCTGCAAACATTCGGTGGCACTCCAATAGTAGTTGTTCTCCAGTCGTTGTTTGATGGTTCCCAAATCCATAGGGTTGCTTATTATGGTATGGTAATCCTAATTCAAAGAAAGTGTTGCATCAGTGATGTAAATTTTGTCTTTTTTGTTTGGGCACATTGCAACATTTTAGCAGTTGATTACACAAACATCATTTGCAATACTGTCAAAGACAAAAATCCTAATTGTGTTCAGACTTCATCGAGGTTTCATTTAAAAAGGATACACTTGCAATTACAAGTATGCACATTTTAGTAATTGGAAATTTTTCATTGTAGAAGTTTGACTTCACTTCGGTTTATTCCAAGTTCTATCATTGACTTGGACTTGTCATTTAAAATATACATTTAAAATTAGTGGGACTGATTACTGAGGCACAGCTGGAAGTGGCATTTTAAGAAATGATGCAGCAGTTGTACCTTTGCGACCAACAAGCAAAACAAAAACAAAGATGGAGTTGATACAGCGACTTATGAACACTTTTTCGATATGATCCAATTTGACAGCTGCAGTAAATATGCATTCTAATGACCGACACAGATCTAAGAGGAAAAAGAACAGTCCCCTATTTTTATGCTATACAAAAAGTGAGCCTTTACAATAAAAAAAGAATTACATTATTACATTAATGTTGTGGTATCAAAATTATTAGACCTCAGATGGAGCAATTTATTTACAATCCCACTGCCCGTACATAGTACTCACTGGTAATTTAAGAGCCACAGCATCGACAGGATGGTAAAAAGGCCAAGCAAAATGGTGCCTCCACAGAGCCTTGACCACAACACTCCTCATGAACTGAAGCTGGTTGGTCCTTCGGCCTAAATTGTGGACATTTGTGACCTCAGGTGGTGGGGGGTTATCAAGTTGAGATGCAGGTGCCTCCGTGTCCGATGGCATGATCATCAGTGCAAAAGCACAAAAAGCTTTAAAACAGCCACTGCTGGTTTATATTATCTTTTGCCAATTTCACAGCTGCTGTCTTCTGTATGACGAAAGAAAACGGCAGCCATTTTTTTTTTTTGGCATTGTTCTTCGTCGGGCCACATAGTAGAACCTATCGGAATGAAAAAATATATATTTAAGGCAATGTGACTGATAAACTAAAACGAGATGACCAACAAAGGTCAGCAGTCATCTATATAAATATTTACAAGGTCATATAATAGAAATAAATCCTTTTTTTTTTTAATCGCCACCACCCAACTGGTGCAATATAATGAGATGCAATACAATGTTTCCTATTATTTGTTTTCAAATCTCTAAATGACCTCGCGCCACCTTACCTCTCTGAGCTCATCTGCCCCTACACACCTGCCCGGCGCCTCAGGTCTGCGGACCAGACATTATTAGAAGTACCAAGAACTAAACTGAGGCTCAGAGGGGATCGAGCCTTTTCTGTTGCTGGTCCCTCTCTCTGGAATGACCTCCCACTGAACATTCGGTAAGCCTCCTCGCTGCCCATCTTTAAAACCCGCCTCAAAACTCACTTGTATTCTTTGGCATTTGACTCAGCATGACTTAGATTTGTTCTTGGTTTTGCTGTTCGGTGCTTTCTACCATCTTTGTTACCGATTTGATTTACTGTTTGTTGCATATGTTAACTGCTCCACGTACAGCACTTTGTATGCAGCGATGGCTGTTTGAAAGTGCTCTATAAATACAGTTGAGTTGAGTTGAGTTTTTGAAAAACTAACTAAAAAAAAAGCCATGATGTATATAATTTATGTGTGTTTTTAGCACTGTAGTTGTTTACGGTGGTGTAGACCGCACTGCATTATACCTCTACTGAAATGGGGACAGTCTAAAACACTTGTGTGTGTGAAAAAGCTTCCCGTTGCTTGCGGTCAGAAAACTGTTATGAATCCTCACCAAAATTTGTATGCACATCTGTACGTATGCCCATGTCAACCTCTGAAAATATCAAAACAATTGCCACATTATTTTGAATTTTATGGGCATTAAGCCTTTTTGTAACCACAGATGTGCCTGATTAAAAACTAGGACCAATTGTCACTAACGTTCATGTGCACATATCTACCTACGCCTACACCAATCTCTGAAAAGACCAAAAAGATCGCCTCAATATTTGGAATTTTATGGGCATCAAGTATCGTCCTCATTATGATGAAGTGATGTGAGACGAAAACGTTTCATGCCCATCAAACACAAAACTTTGGTACAGTCATTTTGATGTTTTCAGAGATTGATGTGGAGGGTGGAGACGCTCATAGAGATTTTGGCCAAGATTGATCAGTTTTATGACATCAAGCTTTGTTTATTTTTTTAATGAAGAGAAAAACACTTAACGCCGATACTATCCAAAATATTCGGGCGATTGTTTTTATATATGATTGATGTGGGCATATGAAGGGGTATGCATGTGAATTTGGTGACAGTTGGTTGCAGTTTTCTAACCTTGTGCGACGTTGCTACATTACAATAGTCCTCCTGAAAGGCGTTCCAGATTTTGGCCGTCTTTGTTGTTACATTAGAAGGGGAACATGGGAAACGTCGCTCATACACGTCGGCATCCTGGATAACAGGGATACTTTATTAGTATTCACCTTGGCCTCGCAGATAACGTTAGCGTCACAAATGGGAGTCCACATTGACCATTCAGCAAGAGGCACTGGGAAAACGAGAATACAAGTGATGCATTGAACCTTGCCTGGCTACATTGTTACCATAGCTGGGCTACAGTGCACAATGTCCAGAACGCCTCCGATACGGCTTGTTATTTTATAATTAATACTGTATGTCTGAAGTCGGAAACAAGAACCAGAACACTTAGTCATCATCTACCTGTACATTACGACACGTGTTTCTCCTGTTGGAGGAGAGCAGCGATAGTGGGAAAGTCACTTTCATAGTGAAACTACATATTTTTGATGACATTACCTCGAAGCCAGGATGAGGCAGCAGTTATCTCATTTCACAGAAAACAGGCATGATAGATGGAAAAAAAATACTTATGTTTGGAGCTACTGACTAACGGGGAAATTTTATTGTCGTTTCTGTCTCTTCTTTGTATCACCGAAGCGTTACACATGAAGGTTTTATGGCGCCTCCTATAGTCTCGGAGGCTCAAACCCACTTCGCCCCATCCTCTAATCCGGGGGTCGACAACCTCAAGAGCCGCATGTGGCTCTTCAGCGCAGTCCTCGTGGATCCCTGGAGCTTTTTCAAAAATGTTTGAAAATGGAAAAAAATGGTGAAGGGAAATGCATTTTTTGTATTTACATGTTTTATTTTCTGTAAGAGGACAAACATGACACAATCATTTTTAACATTTTCCAATGCTGTAAAAAATGTGGAGAATAAATATTACATTTCAATATTTCTGTCAACGAGGATTTGCGTCATAGCCCATGCCACACGTTTCAATGAGCAGGGCGGGATGTCAGTCAGGTGGCGATTAAAAAAAACAAAAACAAAAAAAAACGACGTTGCATGTACAATTCACCGAGGGCACTGGCAAAGTATGAGGATCTGGAGGGCCGAGAGAAGCATTTTTAAACAGTACACGTGAGCTACGATATATATGACACACGCTACAAAAGTGCGTCACATGCCTCTTTCATTTTAGCGGCCGTTCTGGCTGTTGCCATTACGACACGCGTGCGTAAATTGCGTGGGTATGCGCGTGTGCGTGAGTATACGTGCGTGTGCGTGAGTATACGTGCGTGTGCGTGGGTATACGTGCGTGTGCGTGGGTATACGTGCGTGTGCGTGGGTATACGTGCGTGTGAGTTAACGGGTCGATCGCGGGAGTTTGGTTGTTCGAAAAGTAGACCTCTGTCACAAAAGGTTGTGCACTCCTGCTCTCCAAATGTACTGCAGGTAAAAAAAAAAACTTTTAATCATGAAGGCTCATTATGTGTTTTAACCAACTTAGTCATTTTGATAGTAGGCTAATATAGATAATACAGCATGTGTTGCCTTCAATATAAGGCTTTTATTTTTTCCGTGGCTCTATAGACAGATTTGTTTTTTGGGGTCCAGTATGGCTCTTTCAACATTTTTTCAGTTGCCGAACACTGCTCTAATCTGTGAATCCGACAGTATTAACTCCGACAATTTTAGAATACCGTTTAAAATCCTTGCATTATCATATAATAAGTGACCGTTACACACTTGGTCAATGGTGTTCAAAAGTTATTTGCTTTTATCATCAACACACGCGAAAGTCATCCCCAGTTCGAAAAGGTTAATGCGCGCTATCAATACACCGATGTTAAGATGGAGCTAAAATAATTACATTACTGTATTTAAAATTTAAAAAAAACAGGAAACGGAAACCCTCGTAGTGTGTGGTTGCCCCGCAACGGATAATTCTATGTAATACGTTTAGGCTTTCATATGACAGTTTTTCTTCTGTCTAGTGTCTCATTTTAGGAGCACTTTAAACGGCAGTCAGGTGTGAGCCGAGACACTAAATATCCTCACATGTTGAGCAACTGCGACGCATTGGGGACAACTTCAAGTTGGGAGAAATGATGCGACGTTGATCGCAGTTGTAAGTAGCTCGACTTATTTTCACGTATTAGAAAGAGTCAGCTGTCCGCTAAGTAAACATAGCAGTACTATAATATCATAATTTACAGTGCAATTTCCTCACCGCATTAATATTTAGCATTTCGTTGAATTTCCCACGTCTTAATTTCAATAGTCGAGAGATCAGCGTTTGCTCTCTGTCGCCAAGCAACGCGGCTTCTGGAGAGTTTTCTCTGTACTTTACCTTGATGTCACGTGACTCTTTGGAGTATGGCATTTATATTACTGTGTTATAGGTCAGACCAGGTTTGAGATAAATTACTAAAGACAATGTCGGTAATTTGCTAGTCATTATATTGGGGTGTCTCAGAACCCTGCTCCCATTTTAATTATTATGTTCAAGGTGAAAAAAAAAGAATGTCATAATGAAACTGCAAATATTAAAATGTTAATAATAATAATAATGTGAAAATCTCTTCATTCCTCAAACTCATCCACAAATAACAGTTGAATTTCAGAAAATAATTGTATTGAATTAACCCCCCAACACACAAACAAACAAACTATTGTCAATGTTATAAACAGACATATTAATAAAAAATGACTTTTTGGCTTGCATGCCCCTATTGCCTTATTATGAAGCATATTGTGTCTATTTTGTCTTAGTTTTTAAGTTACCAAATGTGGTTCTGTGCTCTGAAAAGCGCAAACCATTTTAATTCCATCAATGACATTGCATTTGATTTTTTTTATGACTCCCAAATCACCATTGTCTGCTCGATACTCAAGCCCAGGATTATCTGTGATCTTTGATGTGACCCTTAAAAATGTCTGAAAAGCAGCTTCCTATTAATGTGTGTCACAGGGGCCCAATAGTCTTCAGCGGTTGTCATTCTTCAGGAGGGAGAGGAGAGGTGTGGAGTAGGGTCAGAAGAAGCGAGTTCGGACAGTATGGAGCAGCTCAGGGCAGAATTTGAGAAAGTTGTAGCGGAACTCAAGTGGGAGGAAGTTGTTTCCACTCTCCTGGAGGTGGTCAGTGGCATGGTGTGTGCCACGGCAAGCTGTCCACCTCCTGTGCCTTCGTGGCTGAGGTTTGACACCCACTGTCAATTGGTCACTGGTCACAACAGAGGCTATGGTGGGTGCATCCCGCCCAGTTCAGCTTTTGTGCAGGCAGGTCAGGTGATGGCAGGACCGCAGACAAATCCATATGGCATGCACGCATTTGACATCAAAAGTCAGGCAGGTGGCTCTCAGGTGAGTGCATAATAAATACGAACACGTTTGTAGCTGGATGTAAAGGGCCTCGCAACAGTTAGTCAAGAGGTCGTTTGTACACTGAAAATAGTTTTGTTGGATTTACTCCATTTTAATTTGCCAAGTGGTTGCATGAAAAAAATGTTTTGATCCACATACACGAGTAGACTGTCCATCTACTTAAAAAAAATTATCTGGAGCCAGATGATTTTGTTTTCTGCAATCACTTTCAAAAAAAAATTTAGTAAATTCAACACACCATTTTCTTTCCGGAGTACGTGTTCCTTATTATTCATTTTGATAGTTTTAAAATATGTAAAACGGTAATGTTTGAGGTATTCCACTGGAAAAGCGTATTTGAGCTGACCTGAAGGGGACCATGCTGCCACCTTGTGGACATCTGATGACTAACTTTCTGTATATTCGCACAACCAGAATCTCTCTCTACCTGGACGGTCACTTCCCGAAAACTCCAACTGGTGTCCTCCTGGGATGCTGTAAGTAACATACACAGAAACCATGATCAAGATATTCACATTACGTTTCAAACAAAACATGCCACTGAAATCATTCTAGGAATGGAGGAGACATGTTTCCGATGTCAGGCCCTTCTGTCTACGCCGCTCCGATGAGTTCCAACTCAAAGTAAGAATCATGTTCATATATGCGACTTTTCAAGCGGACAGACAGCATCAAAGCCGTTTCCAAATACGTTTTCCTTGTATCAAATTGTTTGTCTCCTTTATCCATATAGGAATGGAGGGGTGGTCTATCACATTGCTGGCCCCCCTGTCTTTGCTGCTCCCCCAATAACATGTACAAAGTAAGACTTTCTTTAGGTACATGTCTCATGACTGGTAGCAGTGGGCTGATTAAAAAAAAATCACTGTTTGGTGAAGATTGCAATTTATGGTCGAGTGAGTCGATCCAGTTTGTTACAGGTGATCAATGGCGGAAGGGCTATTAGGGCTTTGCATTGTGACGTGAAGGGTCACGGTTTAAAGGGGAACTAAACTCAACACGTTTTTAAAATTCTTTTTTAAGAATACATTTGACGTGACCGCATTACTCAAAACACGACTGATGAATACTGTGTTTGTGGAATAAGAAGTGATCAACTTCAGGACGGCACACCATGATCATTAAAAGGGAAGTCAAGCCAAAAATATTCTTTACTCTTAATATGTTCTATGCACCCCTACTAGTGTAAACATGGCAGTCTGACTAATATTGCATTTATGGAATATTAATTAAGCAACAAAAGCCACCCATTTTTTTTCATCTGAGTGGGCAACCATTTTGCCACTTGCTGTCGACTGAATAAGAATCAGAATAACATGACATCAGAGTGCCTAAGGCTCGGGTAATGACCAACCACGACTCACCCATCCATCCATCTTCTAGCGCTTATCCGGGGCTGGGTCGCAGGGGCAACAACTTTAGCAGGGAAGCCCAGACTTCCCTCTCCCTAGCTACTTCTTCCAGCTCTCCCCGGGGGATCCCGAGGCGTTCCCAGGCCAGCTGGGTGACATAGTCTCTCCAGCGTGTCCTGGGTCTTCCTCTGGGTCTTCCTCTGGGTCTCCTCCCGGTGGGACATGCCCGGAACACCTCACCAGGGAGCATCCGACTCAGATGCCCAAGCCACCTCATCTGGCTCCTCTCGATGTGGAGGAGAAGCGGCTCGACTCTGAGCCCCTCCCGGATGACGGAGCTTCTCACCTTATCTCTAAGGGAGAGCTCAGATAAAGAAGACATGCACATGTAAAATACAAAGTTTTCACATCTTGGGCTTAGTTACCCTTTAAAAACGTGTTTTGGCAAACGGCGCCGCTCGCAAGGCAGACATAGACAAACCACCATTCAAGCTCACACTTTGGGATCAATTCAGAGTGTTTAGTTGAGCTGCCAATGCATATTTTTGGAATGGGGGAGGAAACCGGAACACCCAGAGAAAACCCATGCAAGCACGGTGAGAACTCCACACAGGAATCGAACCCCTGTCTTTTGCACTGTGAGGCGGACGCGCTAACCAGTTGTCCAGCGTCCCGCCCAAACTGATAACGTGCGACTTTTTCAACAGTCTTTCAATTCTACCTTTACCAAAGGTCTTACCTCCCAGTTTCGCACAACGGTAACCAGAGTTCTTTGTTGTTTTATTTTTGTACACCAGAAGAAAACGACGGCGCCGGCGCATCCGAGATGCAGACCAGCCATATGTCAAGAAGCCACCCAACGCCTTTATGTGTTTTCTGAAGGAGCAGAGACAACATGTAAAGGCACAGATGAATTTAAAAGACAGTGCTTCTGTCAATACTGTCCTGGGTCACATGGTGAGCGTGCTTGCTCCACTCTCCTCTACCCTCAATATATTTATCAGCATAGTTATGTGTTGTTTTATTAAAATGCCCACAGTGGAAGCTGCTGACTGACGAGGGACAGGCTAAATATTACAAGATCGCCGATGCTGAGAAAAAACTCCATTCTCAGATGTATCCAGAGTGGTCCAGCAGTGATAACTACGTGAGTCCAAACTCTTGACTTTTCAAAATGTATTTGCTCATGGACAATTAGTCAATCTTTTTTTGTGTACAGGGCAACAAGAGAAGGAGGCGCAGTGTTACAACAGCCTCCAATATTGCAGGTGTGAAATTCTCAAATCACTCACATCCTGTTAATACTGAGTCAGCTTATTTATAATTGCCTCCAAGTGGGTTTCTTATCTCTCTGAATCATGGTTAGCCTACCGCATTTGACCCACTAAAATATAAAAAGGCTACCTGCTGGTATCAAAGTTCAAATGGGATGATGCCTTTCTGTTGTTGTCTGTTCCAGAGCCAGGTTCTCCAGGAGAAACTCCAACTCCACAAACCAGTGACGAGTCTGAAAAAATGCGTATTGCAGACAAAGTCTTACATATGCTGGGATGCGCCTAGTCAACTTATGCTCCATCATTGGTTGTGGGTGCTGCCAGGCAGCCATTTTGTATCACTGTGTCCTCAACGAATGAATGTTATTTAAAGTATGTAAATATATTTAAATGTGTAAAAAAATGCAAATATGTTTTAGTATTTTACAGTATTGTTGAACAACAATGTGTTCAATCCACATCCTCTGGATTTTAACGAGTTCCAAAACTCATTATGGAAGGGTGTGAAGATGTTCGAAATAAAACTTAATCTGTTATGCGCACACCCCAAAAACAAGACAAAGCAATGTATCCCCGTGGGATGCCAGATATTCACAAAGTGAATGAAATTACTGAATCAAAACAGGCTTAACCTAAGCAAGCCTGTCAAGCAGCAACATGTGCATCTTTACAATGTTCATGTAATACAAAGTAATTAGTAGCTAAATAGGATGTTTGTCATTTGTTAACTTGAGCCACACTTTGTGTAACATTGATGAGTCATGACAATGACATGCAAAGGCACAACAATGAACATGAATAAAAATGTTTTGAATGATGGATCTTGTTCATATTTTTGTGGTGTTTACATGAAAATGTCAGAGTGATACTTACCTGACCTCTTAGGACATTGACAGGGTTCCTCAGAATTTAGAATTTTAGTTCCATAAAGTACAAACACAAGTTTATCATTGCATGGCTGTTTTGGTCTTCAATCGGGTCCCACACAACCCCCCAGATTTACTTTACAGAAGATGAACGATGACACAACAAGCTGTCTTGTAATGATTTGATCACTTACAACGCCAAATCTCTCCAATCGAGAAAATCCTTAAACAGGAACCGCTAAAAATAAGACGTTAAAAAGACAATTATATCATTCGAACCACTTCTGTACTCTTTTAGTCCCTCCTGGCGCTTCGTAGCTCGTGAAGTAATCGCGCATGCGCTGTAGGCACCACTGCAATAGCAGATTCCCCGCTTGTCCTCTTAGATCGTTGGTCGCAAACGTCCAGCAGTGAGTCAGTTCGGCCCTACGTAAATGTCTTAACGCTGAAATACGTGCACATATTGTGATCGGCGTTTTATGAGGAGCAGAAACCAGACTCCCATACTCCATAAATCCCTGTGAGTATCGATTCACGTACGACGCCTCATTGTGTGCAACGAGGGCCGCTCCTTGGTGGCTAACTTAGTTTGTCAACAGCGTGAGTGCATCGACAGCAATCGGCTGGCTCCATGACCACGAGCAGCTCGCAGTTCTTGCATCGAAGTGTAAATTCGGAAAGCTATAGAGTAGCAACGTTGTCGTTTCTATGCCAAACCTGTAGTAACATCGTAGAGAGGTTGTACCTATAGCTTAGCATGTTAGCCTGACTATCCGAGCTGCAAGTGAGGGAATGGTTGGATTTATTCGATGGTATTTCCGTTTTCGTGCATGGTTTTAATTTGAACACGTCTATTTGATTTTGCGTGCAGCAATATTTCCCATCGGTCCAAAATTGCTTCTCCGTGGTGCTTGCAAGTGAACCAATGCCATCTTTCTATCTGGGGGCACTACCTTACGTTTTCGGTTCTGGTGCTGTTTTTATTTTTTATTTTTAAACATTTTCTTTTCTTTTTTTTCCCGAAAGGATTATCACGCCCGTACCATTTAAATCATGGCCTGTGCAGCTTGCAAACTTGTTGTACTCATCGCTGTTATATTAACAACCAGAAGAAATTGAATCTGTGGCTACAAGAGCAACATGTACCCCAGACGAATACGGAAGGTTGTTTTGAGAATTGCTAATTCCACTGGACAATCTGAAACGTTGGATGTAGAAAAGCTTCACGTCGTTCATGCCAGAAAACGATGACCATGACCAATCGTGAGCATATCTGTACTCTTGCCCTACTGAAAATATCAAAACAATTGCCACCATATTTTGGATTTAATAGGCATTAAACCACACACACACACACACACACACTTTGATGGGTATTAGTTTAACGGCGACTATGAACCATGTTATCCATGAGTGAGGAACTTAAGTTGATGCTGTAATGACATCTGCCACTCCGCTACTGACAGTGCCCAGTTGATGCTTGCTCCATTGCCATGGCAACAGAAGACAAGAAGCCAGAGACTGACACAAAACCTCCACTGGCGACAGCATCTTCCACTCAGAGCAAGGTTGGCCAAACGTCAATACCATGAAGGAAAATAAACAGGCTGCATTTTTTTTTCTTCGGATTTGGCGATTTATCTGTTGAATGTTGATTTGCAGTCAGCTCCTGCCAAGCCCAACTACGGACTGAAGTTTACACTAGCGGGCCACACGAAAGCTGTCTCCTCTGTCAAATTCAGTCCCAGCGGAGAGTGGCTTGCCAGCTCCTGTAAGTTCTTCAGCCAGCTTGACTCATGCGCCTCACTATTTTGCACTTGCACACCCAAAACAACCTGTGGATACCCACTGACTTTTATCCTTGCAGCTGCTGATAAACTCATCAAAATCTGGGGAGCTTACGACGGCAAGTTTGAGAAAACCATATCAGGACATAAACTTGTAAGTAATCTTTCCAAACATAGGCTCTGGCCCGTGCCGACCTATCACTAAGCTAGGCTAATGTGTCCTTGTAAAATCGGAATTCCAGTAAATAAAGTGTAAGTCAAGTGCCTTGTGCCGCATGACGACGCAATTTTCCCCCTGAATTTGCTTTTCAACCCCCAGAGAACAGATAATATATTCCGATATATCCTGGCCACAGTAGTTGCAATTCCACTTCAGCACACAGGATATTTCGGGAGATTAATTTGACACACAGTATTTATTGTTGTGGTTGTAGTCCGCATTTGATGACATTTTACTAATTGTTTTTATAGCTACGTTATTAAACTGCATGACGACTTAATACAATACAATACAATACATGCTGATTTATATAGTGCTTTCACAACAGCGGCAGCTGTAACAAAGCGCTTAACAAAACAGTTAACATAAAGTAAAATAATAAACACAACACATAACATAAAACACGGACAGTCGTGCAGTCCTAACCACTTTTCCCCTCACACGCTTTGTTATTTGAAGCAGTTTGAGATGAAAGAGGAGAGAATCAAACAGCGCCGACATCTCTACTGAACAAAACGGGGCTGTAAAAAATGCTGATCATTACAGGCGCAAAAAACACAAGCGCCCCGGGGTTGTCCAGCACCAACAGTCAATGGCGCCGACATTCCTCCCAATCAAAATCTGTGCTGGTACAGGCGTGCTGCCGACAAGGCGCAACCACCAAGCACAGATTCTTCTCCTTTGACGAATGTCGTGGCCAAAAAACCCCCAACAAAAAACGCTGAAGACACTCCACATCAGGTCCACACGACGAAACAACAAACAACATGTGACAAAACAAGAAGACAAAAACAACAAAAAAGCAAAGCTCTTGAAGAGCACTTGCCGAAGGCTGCCTACACGGGCGCCATTTTGGAGGGGAAAAAAACCCTTAAAATACAGGACATCTTTTAAAAAGATCCCAGTATCATGCAAAGTATTACTTCTTTCTTATTCTGTAATATTCTGTAAATATTCTGTAAATTTCCCCAGTGTGGGACAAATAAAGGATATCTTATCTTATCTTCTTTCGATAGATGTCGGGGACTTGAGGAACATGACTTGATTTGCCACTTCAGGGAGTTGCAATTTGCGCGGCTAAAGTGTGACATAATCTGCATGTCGTCCCTTCAGTGGGTTGACGCTTGATAATCTAAAAACTATATTTGTCAACTTTGATCTGGGGACCATTGGTCCCGGCGACTCGTAAATGAACATGTCTAAGCAGGTCCTCCTCACATCAAGTTTCCTTTGAATCCACAGGGCATATCAGACGTGGCCTGGTCGTCCGACTCCAACCTCCTGGTGTCTGCATCAGATGATAAGACCTTGAAAATCTGGGACGTCAGCTCGGTAAATTCCCAGGCCTTTGGCGCTTGTGTGTGGTGACCTTGCAGAAATAGTTTTCTCTCATCTATTGTTCTCTTTGGTTGTATTTGGGGAATGTACGGAATGTTTGACTCACATTGTTCCAATCTGCTTCGTCCTGTCACTGCGTTATTTCATTATTTTGGCTTAATATGAACATTAGACATCATACTTTATTGCTGTTATGAACCTCCACTCGCAATGATTTACTGGCCTGTGCGCATTTGGGCTCACGGTGATCCTTGTAATAGTTTTTAGAGTGTGTCAAGACAATGCTTTACTGGTGGGGCTGAATATCTTGCTGAATCAGCCATGTGATGTAAGTTGGACTGCTCTGCCTTTTATTTACTGTGTGTGCGCGCGCAGCGGCGTTTGTGTGCACGAGTATGCGTATGGTGTTGGGTGGGGGTCAATGTTCTGGACTGGAGGCCCAGTAATAATTCTTCCCCCTTTCTGTGTCCACAGGGAAAATGCTTAAAAACCCTGAAAGGTCACAGCAACTATGTGTTCTGCTGTAATTTCAACCCACAATCCAATCTTATCGTGTCGGGATCAGTGAGTACACACGTTTTCTTTTTTAGGAACCGGATTTTCCGCACTATAGGGCACACCAAAATGTCCGCACCGAGAGCCCTAAAATCCGGTGTGTCTTGTGTATGGTCATTACGGTCATACGTCGACCAAGATGGCTCTTTGCTGGAGACATGCTTACAATGTTATAACTTGCTGTTGTTTCAGTGAACTGTGTCACTGCTTTATTAAACAAGTTGTTGTTGCAGCTCCGAAAAAAGGAGAGCTGTGGTGTTGTTTTTTTAAAACGCACACTTTATAAATGGTTTTCACCGTCTCAACAAATACAGGTATGTCTTTGTCTGTCTCTGTGCCTTCTCTTCTTCCGTTCGACTCGAGAGGCGTTCAGGACCGCCTCGGTAAATTAACGATTCCTTCAATGAAACTACGAAAGTTGAAAATAAAGCGAGGAAATCACAAAATAAATTCGATAGCCCCACTACAGAATTTATTTTGTGATTTCCTCGTTTGTGAATACAGTACACAACAAAGGAATAAATAAACACTTCTGAGACAGTTCAGTCTCCTCCAATTTAACTCAACTCAACTTAACTGTATTTATAGAGCACTTTCAAACAGCTATTTCTGCATACAAAGTACCGTACATGGAGCAACTAACATATATACAACAATAGCAATCATCAGTAACAAAGATGGTAGTAGCTACGGGGCTATAGAATTTATTTTGTGATTTTCTGTTTTGATGCATTACTGTATTTTCAATTTTCGTAGTTTCATTGAAGTAATCGTTAATTTACGTTTTTTGGAGGCGGTCATGAACGCCTCTCGAGTCAAACAGAAGAAGAGAAGGCACGGAGACGGACAAAGACGTACCTGTAGCACCATCTAGTGGATGCATTGTAGATCGCGGCTTATAGTTCAGTGCGTGCAATACACCTGTATGAAAAAAATTAAAATATAGGCAATTATTTCAAGGTGCGCCTCATAATCCAGTGCGCCTTTTAGTGCGGAAAATACGGTATATAAAATAAAAGGAAGTGGAGGAATTTGTGCTTAACATTTTTCTATTTTTTTTTTTACTTGCTCCTAGTTTGACGAGAGTGTGCGAATATGGGACGTGAAGACTGGGAAGTGTTTGAAAACATTGCCCGCTCATTCGGACCCGGTCTCTGCTGTAAGTAACTTACTTAGCAAGTCTCTTAATGTTGAGCGGAGAACATGACATTCTGAATTAATGTAATTATGCTTTGGCCAATATTAAGATTCTGACAGTATATATTAACTGTGAGCAAAACTTTGGTGGTGCTGCGGTTTCATGGTATTAAGAATATTTGGGTTTAAAAACAGCATCTTGAACAAAATCTGATGGAGTCTTATGAACCACTAATTGGATCATCTGGATCTCTCCTTTTAGGTCCATTTCAACAGAGACGGCTCCCTGATTGTGTCCAGCAGCTACGACGGACTCTGGTAAGAATGAACTAGACTTTGCAAAACAGCACGTCATTATATCCTGTATATAATAATAATAAGAAGAAT
The DNA here is from genome assembly GCF_054856545.1 of Hippocampus guttulatus. Taxonomy (NCBI): domain Eukaryota; kingdom Metazoa; phylum Chordata; class Actinopteri; order Syngnathiformes; family Syngnathidae; genus Hippocampus; species Hippocampus guttulatus. Next base: position 11,295,746 of record NC_141277.1, on the reverse strand, counting down.
TAATAATAATCACTTTTTTCTTTTGTCTCCAGCCGAATTTGGGACACAGCATCTGGGCAGTGCTTAAAAACCTTAATAGGTACGGGTGTCACATATGTTGTTTTGATGTTTTTGAAGTGAATAAAGTCGTCGTTGAATGTCACCATCGCTGCACAAGTTGACTTGTGTTGTTCATGATAGACGACGACAACCCTCCCGTGTCCTTTGTCAAGTTTTCTCCCAACGGGAAATACATTCTGGCTGCGACACTGGATAAGTAAGCAATAAAGTATCACTCCAATACTTAGATTTGTCATGTGCCGGCAGATTGTGTGTCGTGTAACTTTTTCATTTGTATTTTGCCACTCAGCACACTGAAGCTGTGGGACTACAGCAAAGGAAAGGTGAGTTTGTTCTGTCCCCCCCTGACTAAAAGAGAATAAATTAAGTCAGCCGACTTTTAGTCTGAATCGTGACGGTGGTGCTTAATTGTTCCTCTGCATCGCCTCAACTCCGTAGTGCTTGAAGACGTACACAGGCCATAAAAATGAGAAGTACTGCGTATTTGCCAACTTCTCGGTCACAGGTGGAAAGGTGAGATGAAATGGAGGGCATTTTTTTCCCCCCTTCTCCTGTTCTCATTGCATGAGACAAAATTCCCTCTCTCACAGTGGATCGTGTCGGGCTCTGAGGACAACATGGTGTACATCTGGAACCTGCAGACGAAGGAGATTGTGCAGAAACTGCAGGGCCACACAGGTACTGCCAACAAAAGCGGTTTCACTTTTCCACAGACAATTGTCAGCAGAATAATTCCGCATCCCTGCGAGACACTGTGTAACTGAGCTGTGTGTTAATACCGTGCTTCTTTCGACTTTCCTTTCGAAATTCCAGATGTGGTCATTTCGACCGCCTGCCACCCGACAGAGAACATCATCGCATCCGCGGCACTAGAAAACGACAAAACCATAAAGCTTTGGAAAAGCGATTGTTAAAGCCTGACCATTGATATTTTGTTTCTTTTTAACACTTTGTTTTTCTATTTTTTATAAAATAAAAAAAAGAGAGGACTTTTTCTTCCCAGCAATGAGCTTGTGCTGGATGCAGAGCTTGCAGGGAACCAACTCTCAACAACGATGCGACAAATCGGTTCGGCAGTTTATTCTGCGTGACACTTAAATGCATCCATTCCTCGTGCTTTTGTGTCCTGCCGCACATTTTTGTCACTCATCAAAATGGATGACCTAGGTAACAATCCCACGACACCATTTCGAGTACTTCAGTATTATTGGACAGAACTTTTAACCTCGATGGCAACACAGCTCATGACAATTCACTTAATGTTCCGTGCAAAAAAAAAAAAAGGTTCCTACTTTTGCCTTTGGTGTATGCGTTATTGTCTAGTGATGTCAATCTTGATTTTGGTTTTCTAATAAATGAAGTACCCATGCATTGTATTCAGTTTCTTGAAACTTACAGTGGTACATATTTGTTCAAATAAACTGTCAAGTTATTCTGAAAAAAAACCCATGTAAACTTATCAAAAATTCAAATTTGTCCAAAGGTCAAATTCAGATAATAGCACTTTGTATCATTTATAATTGTCAATTAGTATGATTAGTAGACATGATAAGGTCCTAACCCCAAGGGAAGACCCCCCCCCCCCCATGAATTTGAATATGTATCCTGACTCATGATTCTGAGCAAGTATGCATGATCTGATTTAACTGACATTTCACTGATTTCTATTTCAAAGAAAATCTTTTTTCCTGAGGAGGGGCATCTAGTCATTTGCTGCATGTCGTTCATAAGATGAAAACCTACTGTACTGAGCAAGTACACCCTGTAATACATTTATAACTTGCAATATTATCAGGTACTGTACATGCACAACATGCATCCGCATTTGGCAAAAGGTGCAAATAAATGCACCGATACCCGCAGTCTTTGCACTAAGTACAAGTACTTATATTTGAGTACAGTCCCTGGCCAACTTGATAATGCCATTAAATCTTTCAGAAGTTGTATTTTAATAAATGACTGTTTAAGAACACAAAACAGCAATTCTTTCATTCAACTACGTTTTAGAATAGCAACCTGTCATTACTGACATTTGAATATCCAGCTGCAAGTCTTGACACGTCACTTAAATGTCGCCGGTTACACAAGGTAATGCAGTTACGTGGTGTCTCAGTTTGACCACTAGGGGCGCTATTTAAGAGAGGTCCACAGATAACCTCAGAAGAGTGTCAGTGCTTCTGTCATTTATACTTTGGCAGAATATGCTTTGTTGCATTCTCACCATTACACAAAATCCAGCAGCCGTGTTCACTTTGTTGTTTTTTTTTAATTTGTTTTTTTTTCTCTTTGTCCATGAAACATCAATGGACAACACACAAAGAACAGATGACAAAAGGTCCATCTCCTTAAAAGTTGACACAAAAGTATGACGGGACAGTTTGCCACTTGGCGGCGATAAGTCGAACACAGCAAAGTAAAAGCCACAGTTTATTAGCAAGGTGCCGGATCCTCCTCAACATTGTTGTCTGCGTAAACATCAGCCCACAAGAAGAACGGGACAAAAACGAGTACGTAAAGCAAGGGATAAAGTTTACTTTTCTACAAAAATAGATATTCTCTTCTCTCGCAAGTTTTTTTTTGTTGTTGTAACTTTTAAACTTTCTTGATAGTTTACTTTCTGCACCAAACGAATTGTGATTGTGTCACAAGTTCAGCTTTTTTTTTCCTGATGATATTTTTGAACATACAATTGCCAAGCAAAACACATATTTTGAGGAGGTTAACGTCCTTAACTGTAACCGACGTCTTTTCTATACGGTTTGGATGTCCCATTAGTCTGCTGAGGAGCTGTTTGTTTTTACTGTACACATTTGGGGCTACTGGATTCTGCTGGCTGTTGTTTTTAGAAAGGCTGCAATGCAAAAAATCCTCCTCCTTGATAATTGTGTAAAAACACCAGAAAACATGGCCTGGAATTATTTTGGTCTGAAAGACTTCTCTCGCTCTTCCAATGCTGGAAATACTCAAGGAACAGGTCTGCTGATATATTTATTTATAAATATATACACATATACATATTAACAAAATATAGCTTTTACGTTATGAAGCGTCTGTGAAAGTTACCATTTTATATCATGTTCGATTTCTTATAGGGGGCGATCTTACACAACATCCACATTTTATGGCTTAAAATACCTGCATGTGTCACCCATCACAGTCTTCAATGAGTACTTAAAAAAAAAAACATTTTAAATTTTTTCGGCGAAACTCGCATCTTAGGATTCTGACTAAGAAGCTGCAATACTCCTCGAAAAAAAAAATCCTCCAACATACAAATTATCCTGATTTTGTATGCATATATTTTATATATAAATAATGTATTGTAAACTGAGCTCACACTGGCAGTCAATACTGTCACCTGGATAATTCATATCAATAATACAGGCCACATTGCTCGCAGGGAAACGCCAATAAGTCATGAATAGTTATTGCTCCTTTTGTTCCTTCTTCCTCCCTCTTTTTTGGCAATAGCAAGCAGAGACTGTGCCACATAAACCCTGTGAGAAAGTGCCGTCTCTGTCGAGATGGGAGAAAAAAATAAAAGGAAAAAGAAGTTGTGGTGTTGCAGTGCAGATTTTCGTCCACTAGAGGGGGCAAGAAGCTCATCCCTCGTTTTTACACGCTCATCGCCTTGGGACGAATTCAGGGGCTTGCTTTTGAAAGACCCTCAGATTTTTCACCCCTGCCGAAGGCCTTCCGTGAAAGTGGACCTCAATCAGACGATAATTACACACGCGTGTCCGGAACGTCCTTTGTGATAAACAAAGGCTCAAATTTAACCTAACACGGCCATTACGTCATCGGAGTCTTGGTCAAATAGTAGCAGAGTTGTCAGAGTGCCACTAGAATCACGAAAGAGTGTTCACTGCTCTTTTTGTCAGGACTATTTGGGCCATACTGAAAAGAAAAGCACAACAGAAAGTAATGAGAACAGAATCTTATGATTTCTGGCCCTGGGATCAACTCCGGCTCAACCAGCAACCCTAAAAACAAGCGGAATTGAAATTAAATGGACAATAGTTTTGATGTTTGAACCTGAGAATAATGTCGTTTTAGTCAACGAATCGAGTCCTAACATTGCGTGAAAAAAAAAATCACGATGTTAGGACAATTTGACAAAGAAAAAAAACCTAATCGTGAGAAATTCCAAATGTGCAGCAAAATCGTAAGGTTAGGAGACAGGTCACCTATGAAGTGTTTGTTAAAAAAGATGAGGCCACCCCCCCACCCCCCAACAACCTCAACATGTTAATTTCATCCTGTGTAATATCTTTGTTAAAAATATTTAAATCCTGGTAATCTGGTAATATGATTTATTCTCTCATAATTGCAACCGAACTGTTGTACGACAATGATTTTTTTTCATATTATTATTTTTCTTCATTTTTTTTGTGTGGCTCTACTGATCCTTATTAAACATTCTGATTAGACTTTACACAGATCGGTGTCAATTATTTGTGAATTCTGGGCTGGTCTCAATCCCCCGTGAATAGCGGGGGGGTCAACCATACGGAAATAAGCAAGTTATTTAAATATATACATTGGTCCATATTCTGACCAGATCAGTGATCAGTTTTTTATTTTATTTTTTACTTGACGATCGGTGATTCGCTCCAAAATCCTGATTGTGTAAAGCCTAATTTTGATCAAGTAGACCAAATTCAGTTCGAAGTTCACTAAACTGCAGATAGGAAGTTCAGCTAAAGTCTCTTTAAATAGTAATAATAAATTGGAATTCCACTGACGGGTAGTCGAGCCCAGATTCTTTGTTCGGCCTCCTTAGTATGAATAAAAACACAATGCTCAGGTCCTGACTGCTTCAAAGTGCTGATGAAAGAAATAACATGCAGATCAAAAGAAAATTGATGAAATTCTTTTTTTTTAGTGTTCTTTTTTCCCTCTCATATCGTTATTCAGGTCCCCTTGACTCCGTTGTTCCGTAATCTATATATACTGTATATACATAATTGAAGACAAAAAAAATCCATTTGCTTCCTATGTAAAGCCAATAATGAGTGAGTCGGGATGTGAGGAGAGCAACGTGTCGACTATCCGCATGAAGTGAGAATGACCAACTTTGTTTTTTGTGTCAACCCCAACGGAGGGCAAGAGAATGCCACAGAACAGCAGAATATGAGTGTATATGTCGAAAATGTTTCATATTTCATCATCAACAAATGCTTCAGAGAGAGCGCGTGTTTTTGTCCCGCTGAGGAGGGAAAAGAAGCGGGGGGGGGGGCCATCCTAATTGGGACGGGGGCCAATTCCCCACCTCACAGGTCAATCAGCTCTGTCATGAGGTTAAGTGCAACGTAACAAATAAACAAACAACCGCTCTGCTGCAATGGCAAGCGCTTCTCTTTCTAAGGACGTATACTGTCAAAATGACACGAGCCAAGATGAGGAGGGTGAACAAATTGAGGTAATAGTGCAGTGCTGCTCTGAAATAGAACAAAAAAAAAAAACAAAATCCCAAAACAAAACACGAAAATACTGTTTCTGGTTGCAACTTCCTGCGCAGAAAGAGATGAGGTGATCTTGAGACGCTAACACCTGCAGTGTTGAGCGGTTGAGAGGTGGAGGTCGGAATTCACATCAATGAGAGGGGCTGTTGGGGTGGAGCGGGCGACAGCTGAAATGATCCAAGGTTGACACTGCTACCTTTAACGCTGCATTCCAAATTCACACGCCATACCTTTTCTGTTGCAAAGATTTAAAAAAAAAAAAAAAAAAAGGAACAGAAAGTTCGAATGCCAGTTGCCGGTGTCAACTGACAACTGCCTGGCTTCTTCCTGTGTGCACAAAGAACTGTGCAGATTGTACATACATGACAAGCCCCCCTCCCCCAACGCCGCTTCAGCATCTCGAGGTGGATCACAACATTTTCCTGATTAGGTTGATTCGGAAACTCGCCCTCACCAATGTTGTAGCACAGTGTTGATACAATAAGACATGGTTGGATTTGTTTGGAACTGGGCCAGACACCTGAGGTTCTTGAACACTTGAACACAAATGCAGTCTTTGCAGCACACCTGTCAAGTAAGTTCGACATCCCAGAAAGCTGACACCCTTTTTCCTTTCTTTGTTTTTGAAACAACTAGTGCAAGACGTGTTGAGTCCAGTCAGGGAAGGACCTCCAGTTTGTTTTGAATCCGTCTCGACGAAGAAGCAAGAGGCCCAGATGGTCCGTGTACCTGTGCGATTGTCCTGCTCACGAGGCTGAGGGTCTCAACATGACGTCCACACCATGTTTGCATACACCCACCCGGCAAGTTTTGCGTGTGAGGATGCTGAATCATCTTGTCAAGATGCTGGGAAAATGCTAATAATGGCTCAGTACATTGCTCTTGTCTTCTCTCCACCGCATGTTTTTTGTGACATGTATGTGTGTGTGTGTGTGTGTATACTGTATATATATATATATGTATACACACACACACACACAGTATACAGTGTGTATATATATATATATATATATATATATATATATATATAGTACTATACAAGGTATAAAAACACACCCATAATGAATTTGTTGTTTCTGGGGGATTTTACAGTGAAAAGGAAAAATGTTCACCATGACATAATTTGTCTCAGTGGAGGTGGGACATCTTTAAAAACAAAACAAAAAGGACCCTGCTGGGAAACGATGAGGAGGCAGATGACGGGCTCCATCCTCTCCGTTATTATGTCATTTGATGCGGAGCTTCTAGCATTTCCATGAGGAAAGTGTCGATGGGCGTGTCGCCTATGAGTTTGAAGAAGAACAAGTGTTCCAGACACTTGAGGCCGATGGAGCGCAGCGCCGGTAACCTCAGCAGCAGCTTGGCGAATCTGTCACACAGCCAGGTGATGAAGGTAGTGAGGGGGCGGATGGAGGGAATGTTCAGATCAGGTTCCACCGAGCAGTATGGTTCACTTTGGCTCAGTATGCATTTATCAGAGTCAGAGGTCATTTGCTCTGTCAAGAGGTTCTGGGCTATATTTCATTCTTTTTCTTCTCAAAATACAGTTTGTAGAAAAGTAGAAAAAAGGTTGAGAGGAACTATTTCTGCTATGATAGAGATTAGGGATGGGTTACCGGTGACCCGCAACCATGTATTAATCCTTTCATGCACAAATAAGGATAACTTGGAACCTGATAACACGATAGGCTGTCCACTGTAGTAACCGCTGTCCCTGAGAAGGTTAAAAAAAATGCTTTTGTCTTGATTCTTGTTTTTTTTTGGGGGGGGGGCGGTAATATTATTCCCTGACTAGCTCTGGCACACACAATGTGTTCTGGCAAAATAAAGAAATGGGGGGTGTAATTTCCTTTCAAGGATGTTCCGTAAGTTCTCAATAGGCTTGAGGTCAGGGGATGGTCATGGCCACGCGGTGAAGTTTTTTTCTCCTTTTTAAACCCAGAGCAGCAAAAATTTCAATGGTATTATTTGTAGCATGGAATGGTACATTGCCTTGCATTCGAATGATTTTATTTCAGAAGGCACTGTTCCTATTCTTAGCACGGTAGGAAATGACCGGTGGGAAACTCCGGCAAGTCTTTTTGACTTTTAAATTGTAAGCGTGTGTTATACCTGCCAGGTTGCTCGGGGTACTTGTGTTTGCAGTAGGCCTCTAAAGACGCGTAGACTTTCTCTCTGAGAGCTTCTACCTCACTTGGGTTTGACAGACCTTTGGAGTCTGGGAAGAGACACACACACAAATGACAACTCAGAGACAACACGAAAATAAACTTATTTGTACTTGAGGGGTTACCATTTATGATTTCAGATTGAAGGCAGACCACTGTTATGAAAGTGGCATTCAATTTCTAACCTCTATGGAATCGGATTGTGAAACACAGATGAAGGGCAGGAATTTGCGATCAACAAGTTGAGCTTTAACCTTCCGGCCCTTAGAGGACCTTTTGTACCTCGTATTCTGTGCAATTAGCACTCCCCTTTAATGACATTGTTGACTAAATGTGGAGATGAAAAACAAAAACAAAAAGAAAAACATTTATCACTAATGGCTGAACTCAAGATGACACACAGTGAGAATGAAACGCTCCTTTTTTTTTCTGTCAGAACAATCTGGGGAACTCTAATTAACAATAACTCAGTGAAGTGGGGCCACCAGGCCCGGCGGAGTCTACCAACAAAAGTGGAACACAGAGGATCAGTGTGTCTGGTGTGGTCTAATCCACATTGGCCTCAGAGGGAGGGAGAATCCCACACTGGGTACTGTTGATGGTTTGGTTTAATGGGTTACATTGACAAGACAGCATGTTGTTGGTTTGTAACATAGTGCAAAACATGGAGCTCAGGTCAAAGAAGTTGTTGTGGCAGGCTTTGTTTCATGAGGAAATCAGGCTACCCGAAAGATGTCCTTTTGTTCAAAACAGGAATTCAAGAACTGAATTGCATTGTGTCCGCTTTTTTTATCAGCCAGCCACTGACAACTCAACATCGGCCAAAATTTTTATTTTAGGACCTATTTTCTCAAAGGGTTGGGAAATGGGCGTGTAGAAATTGCAAAAACTTTGAAAAAACTAAAACAAATACAGTGGTACCTCTACTTACGATTATCTCTTCATCCGAAATGTTTAAGTTATGAAACGCCTCAACAGGAAAATATTGTCTCTTGTTACGATAGAAATTTCAAGATACGAAAGGTAAAAAAAATACAGTAAGGGCTGCTACTCGCAGCTCCTGAATAACACCATACTTAGAGCTGCTCTGCCATTGGCTATTACCGAGCATCATCCTGGCATCCCATTGGCTAAGAGGGGCGTCTCCCGTACATGTCTCTCTGTGTCGATACCGTGTAGATGTGTGTAGGCAGATAGATATGTGTCAATGCAGCGTCCTCATCATTGGTAAAAGCTGACCAAAAGCAAACGTCATTGAATCAGTTCTTTCCAAAACGGCAGTCAAAAACCACTCCTGAGAGAGAACATGAACTAAAGAAGACACAGTTAAAAGTTAAATGACCGTCATTTTTTTTCTTTATTCTTTTTTTCATTATGCACAACTCTTTTATTGTGCAAAAATCTAATTGTAACATGTATTTGTTACATATTTTGATGCATTTTTATGCTTTACAAAACATTTATGTCTGCATTTTGGGAGACTTGGAACGGATTAGTGCATTTACATGGAAAACGTGTCTCTACATACAAATTTTCTCGTAAAGAAATTTCATCCAGAACCTATTAATTTTGTAAGTAGATGTACCATTGTTAAAATTAAAAAAAAAAAAAAAAAAAGACTTCTAATCACATTTCAAAAAACGATTGAAAAATCCAAAACTATGAAAACTGTCACGTATGAGAGGTGGTGGTGGACCCCAAAAAGCAGGCAGGAGGGAGGAGCAGGGTGTATTTGAAGAATTGTATTAAAACAAAGAAAACTAAATCCCAAACACACAAAGTCCAAAGTATCAAACAAAAAAACCATGACTAAAGCTAAAACATAACAATGAACTAAACATGACAGAAACTAAGAGCAAACAGTAGCAAAAGACAGTAGCAAGAAGCAAACAATGACCCGACACTGAGTGTTCGGGCTGGGAGTCCTTTTAAAGCCTTAATTAGTTATGACCAACAGGTGTACAGCTGCCGGGGGAGCCCTACAGTGCCACCTGTTGGTCCCTAAACCGAATCGTGACAAAAACTATATTAATACACAGCATCATTTTTAACTAAGGGGACATTTTTGAATGTAACATTTTTGAAAGCACTTTACTGTGAAAATAATGTGTGTGTAATGAATAATTCAGCCGAGGCATGTGCAAGAACGTTCCAAACCAAAACAATCATGTTTGAACACGGAGGCCCTTGTGGTGTTTGTGCTTAAAATGCTTCTCCACCAAAGTGCACTGCGTGAAGCACACACACAATGCCACATCAGTCCCTGAAAGTTTCAGAAGCAAACGCGGGAGAAGTATTTTTGTGAAGGCTACGTAGGATCGCTTTTGGTTGACTCTTTCTACTCATCTACCTGTTGCAAATTCGTACATAGCCAAAATTCACTTCAGTTCATTCTTTCCCAAGTTAAGTGTGCATTTGCCCATCAAAAATGCCTCACATAAAAAAATCCATCAACACTCTTACCAGAGCTGAGCCGGTTACAATTTTTTTCACCCGTTTTTCCTCATCTCAAATAAGTAAATACTTGGTCTGCAACAGTGCTCCCATTTTCTGGCAGCGTTTCAAGGCTGCAAAACCCCAAAAGCGACATTCCAGGCCCACAACAGCTTTCAGACATGTCTCTGCTGTTTTTAACAGGTTTTAATTTCTCCGTCGGATCCTTGGTGTTTGCGTATAGCTTCCTGAAAAGAAGAAAAAAAAGCACTGAAAAGCTCACTCCTAGATTACCTGGGTTGAAAAGGACTATAGCTCGAAGGCACCCCAGTTCTGTCTTATCCATCTGCATATCCCGCATCTTGGACACCAGCTCTGTGAGCACTCTGCACCGAAGACACAAAAAAGAGGGAGATAAAAATACATGTTATAGGTGAAAATGAGTTCACGCAAAAGGCGTCTCATTTCCGATCAAACCAATTGCGAAGGATAAACGCATGCCAATAAATTGTCACAGCTCTCTTCCAAAAAGTCATTTGATTTAGCGCAGCTGTGTCATGGTAGCAAAGTCACAGAGCGAAACTGTGCGTAATGTGTGACATCACTGGGAGGGAGCGTCGGCACGTTCCCTCGCCCTTCTCCGCCAAAGTCACACCCCTCTTCATTCGGGTTGCCCCACCGCTCTCACGTTCTTTTTGAGTGGAGTCAATTGTGACTCATAAGCTCACTGTGATTCAATTCGCTACGAGGAACAACGCAAAAAAAAGAACAGACAGAGGTGTTTATGATCATCTGTTTCGTTTAAATGAGGGAGACAGCGAGAGGGAGAGGTTTCGATAAATAAACATTATCAGCTTTGTGTATCTTAAAGCGCGCCGCACTTATTACAGAGCTGTCATTTTTCCCGAGGCCGTGACTGGCGAAGATATTGACAGATGACGCCAACGCTGCTATTAATCCGACTGCCAGTTTTTTTTCTTAATCTCCCGCTCAAGGATGATCCAAGCGGCAAAACAACAGACACTCATGAGCCACTTCATTAGACACGCTCACAGAATTAAATTCCAGGACAAGAGGCGCAACAAATTCCGTTAACAAATGACATGGTATTTGATTCCTCTTCAAATAAGATATTAGAAGAAGTGTGCGGGGTGACATTGCTAACTACAACTACAACTTCAACTTCTCCGAGTGTCAATCGAAAACGGAGCATTTTTGTCTTTGTTAAAGGCAAGATTTTGAACGCGGCTTTCGTAGTGGATCTCATTCGATTGCGCGTTGTGAAAGAGATCAAAGCAGCATGTTTCCATCTTACAGAAAACCGCAAGATGCAAATGCTTCGCAGCATAAATCATCGAAAAAACGCGGATGCTCAACAGATGCTGCAGCCGCCTGTGAGATATTAGCCTGTGACAGTTTGTTGACCTGAAACATCAACAGCAGTCACCGGGGGTCCTTCACCGGAATGACTTTTTATTACCCCGCCCCCCCCCCCCCCCCCCAGCCTCCTCCTCCCGTGCCCTTTAGCGTTGGGCATAATTAATTATTCTAACACACTGTCAACGGGGAATTGTTTTGATTGTTTAGTGCTGAAGAGGAATTTGCTGTGAGAGAAGATACATGAATAAAGTAATTCAAACAGCACAAATAATTAAAAACACGCGTGCCAATAAAAAAAAAGACAGTGGAGCCTCTAAAGTAAAACATGAAAACAAAACACTAACTTAACTTTATGGATGATTGGCAAGGTAATAAAATGCAGTGGGGTGGCTTTGCATATGCCCCTAAAGTATTTCCATATTAATTTAATTATCACAATTAGAGCTGGGTGATCTCGTATGTGTCAATATTTCCCACAAAATATTGATTCATTTCATGAATCTGTTCTACCTCGCTACCCGGAAAAAGCAAATGACAATCACATTAATCAAAAATAAATGAAGCATCTCCCCCTACTGGTTGAAATATTTTCCTCAGCATTAATTGGGATCAACAAAAAGATATATTTATCAATAAATACAATTTTCTTTACATATACAGGCCTGCCAAACGCAATAATAGAATATTTATGTATTTATATCGTTACGCCACTCGGCCCCCCGTGAAAATCTTTTGTTGATGCTGTGTCACAGTTTTTTTTTTCAATGTATGCCTTTTGCACCATTGTGGGACAGTGCCCCAGCGTCAGTCTTGTTCGACTTTATAGGTTCCACAGTTTTTTTTTTTTGTTTTGTTTTTGTGATGTAGTAACGCTTAAATACATTGATGGACATCCTAAACAGACAGGTGAAATCTGCTTCAATTCAAATGAGACAACCCCGCCCTTCCCCACAGACCTGTCAAAGATGGCTCCCACTCCGGCACTATGGGCGCTGTTGCGGTGTACGTGCAGCCCGGTCGCCAACAGGATCCCGTCTTTAACAGCGATCGAACGGTGCGAAAATGACGCGATGAGGAGTTCATTCCAACCTGCGGCAAAAGATGGTGAGAGGGATTGAGGAAAAGTGTGAAGTAATGGGAGAAAACAAGCAAATCCTGGTACAAAAGTTCACGCTGCCTTCAGGCTAAATGAAACTGACAACAAAAGGGTGGGTGTAGAAGGAGGTGGTGGTGGTGGTGGTGGGGGGGGGGGGGGCTGCAATGATTCAATTAAGCTGCGTGGTGAAAGCGCTCAGGGTTCTCAAGCGCCGGCATCGGGTTATTACTAAGACATTGGATTCATACTTTCTGAAGAGACAGGCGTGTAAAAGGGATGAACCGTGGCTGCCAAGGCGATAAAGACAACAGGCTTGATGTGCCAAAGCAGGGGCTTGACACCGAGAGCACCGAAGACACAAGACGCCGATCTTTGAGTGACAGGGCTCCTTTAACAGTTCTGCCTGGCAACACTCGCCTCTTCTCCCCAGAGTTGAGTTCGGTAGGAGAGGAGCCGGGTTTTCTTTTTATCTGTGATGCAGCAGAACTAAAGGGGTTATTTATAGAAAACCTGAGAGCTGAGAGGAGACGAGCTCTCTGGAATAACGTCTCGCTCTCTCTGCTTAGCTGAAGTCTCTCCATCACTTGTGTGTGCACAGCATAAAGACTGATGGGAGGATGCTTTTTTTTTCCAGGGGTGTGTAATAGCATTTCTTTTCCTCAAGGTGGATTAGGAATATGATGGTGTAATTTGGAGCGACAGGCCGCCGACGGGGGCGATGTGCTGGGAGACCCCGATAGACTCTCCTGTAATGTGATGTTGGTGAATGGAGAAGTGACAGACAAGTGGCACTGTTTGAAATCCCTACTTGTATGATCATGAGCATCGCCACAAATATCAGAAGACAGAGTTCTCGTTTGCCTCTTGGTTGACTCACAGGAAATTGAGAGCAACACGTGGCTGTGATGAGTGTGGGAACGAAGAGTAAACTATACTACTGTTTGGTATTGAAAAAAACGACATTATGTTGCAGCAATTAATGAAGTGGGATTCTCGCGGCAATAATAGAGTCAGCTAACTTGGGGAAAATACATGCTTTGACAAAAGTATTGGGACACCTTAGATCGCCGTTGATGTGAAATGCCATCATTGCGAATCCTAACTACGAGCACTGCTGATGTCAATAGCCATCATTTGTGATTTTAGTAAATTTTTTTAAATGGGAATGGGAGGAGAAAAGTCTTGGCCAACTGTGGTTTGATCATTTAGCCGTGACAGTCCATTCATCTATCCATTTTCAACACCGCTTATCCTGAACATTGTCGCGGGGAGTTGCTGGAGCTTATTCCAGCAGACTTCGGGCAGAAAACATGCATCGTCAATCAACCTATTGTCAACAGTTGTTGGATGAGAGCTACAGTTGAAATCGCTTCATTCCAGATTCTATGAAAGCAAAAGTGACTCACCCATGCAACGGCAAATCAGAGTCAAATGAAGAATAAATAAATACATACTAAGGAAGATAAAAAGAAAGTAAGTAGGCTAGCAGATAATACAGTACAAATGACAGTTTAGAGTAAATATTTTCGGTGTTGAATGTAGATAAAAACGCCAAAATGAACCCATAATTGTGAAGGATCCAAACAGAACAAGCCCAAGCTGCAGACCCAAACATCCATCCATTTTCAACAACGCTTATCCTGAACATTGTCGCAGAGCCTATTCCAGCAGACTTCAAGCAGAAGGCAGACTACACCCTAAACTGGTCGATAGTCAGTCACAGGGCACATATAGAGACAAATGACCATTCAAACCCACACGCACACTGTCACCGAGTGGGAAACGATCCCACGCCGCTTGCACACTAGTCCGGCGAGTGTACCACTACACCATCAGCGACTAGCTGTAAAAGTCAAAAACAAAATAATAATAAAAATAACCATGGACTGCATATGGCTGCACTCTTTTGGATGAGATCATTGTGTGTGAAAACAATGAGTAGGTTTCTAAAACATGGCGGACACTTGGAAATACTACAAGCAAGTTGTGATTGATCGATCAACGTGTTTGTCAGGTTAAAGCTACTATAAAGAGTATCACAAAATAGACAAAAGATGACTGATGAGATTATTTGAGTTTATAAGTAGAAGCGATGACATAGTGTACGACCATACACACACACATGCACACAAACACACACACACACACACACACACACACACACACACACACACACACACACACACACACACACATGCATGGCAAGCATGCAATCACACACACTACTAAATACTACTACTACTACCACTATCAGATAGAGGGCAAATAGTAAAGGTTGTCAAATGTGAAATTGTTACATATGTAATGCTTTGTAAATACATTATTTTGACATCAGAAGCAATTTTTTTGTGGTTGCTGACATTTTATTTTTTTTAATAGTTCACTGGAGAGAAAATTATTAGCAACAAAGTCATTTTTCTGCATGAAATACATCTCATAAAAAGCTTGTTTTCTGTGTTTGGGTGAAACCAATCCATTTTTTACTGCCGATTACTTAAAAAAAATAAGCTAGAAACAAACTTTTTTGTAGCGATGAAAGAAGAGAATCGAATCCTTTATGTAGTAGCGTCTGTGTCGACATAAAACAATATTTTTGGAGACTTGATAGATCACTAAGAATGCTCTAAATTGGGAGGCACTCAAGAGGTCTCTTTTCTGATAATAGAAAATTGGAGTGGAGGGTTGTGGTCTGTGGGAGAGTTAAGTTTTCCCCACCAAACACAGCTGTAGTCTTTAAAACATGGCTGAAGAACTTGCCTCCAAAGTTCTTGAAACTTTAGAAAGCACAAACCCCAACCCCCATCCCGGTTTGCTGGGTAAATAAATGAGACAGTGGTTTCCGGAATCGAAACAGACATCGTTCTTATGAATCGAGTACACTTCTTTAGACTTCCTGTGGAAGCTTTCTGTGGTCAAAACGAACCATATGCTCAAGATTCAACCTGCGCTCTCATTGATGCAAAATATGTCCCATGACTTCATCCGTCATATGTTTATGAATTGTAGAAATTACATTCTGTCTATTCTTAAATGTAGTAATAATCATGATGATTGTCATTGTGGATGAGTTAGGTCAGACAAAACATTTGAGTGGATTTTGAACTGACCTGCTCGTAGAAGGATGACCTGGTCGTCCAGTGGCAG